>NW_024731852.1:9043912-9064247 GCF_018991925.1 Homarus americanus
ACAAAAGAATCTATCATAATTCTATATCTAATAGTACACAACAAAAGTACAATGAGTCTCAGCCAAATCTGAAAGCCATCATTCGAGGCTTTGGCGATAACATCAAATTTTACCTTAAATCACCATTCCTATATTTACGAGATACGAAGGAAAAAAAATTATCTGTAAAGATTTCAAAATACTAAAACATGTGGTATAATTTATTTGACAATGTGGTATAATTCTTAAACTTTTATAATCTACATAGACACTGATAAATTATATAACGTTGGAAATATCCTGATAAAGTAATATCTTAATTTACGAGAATAACACGAATTTATAAAAGATGGTAGAAAATTAAATGCTGGGGCACGTAGATTTAATATTTTTCATTGTTTTTCTCTTAAGTTCTGAAGGTTGAGAGATGCAGGAGATTTACATTACATACCATAATACTTTAATTACGATCAGTCAATATTAGGAAGTTGATGCGATATCAGGAGGTTGGAAGTACGATATCAGAAGTTGAAGTGCAAAATGTTGGTCCATAATATAATGAATTAGCGTATTGAGTATGTTGACTCAGGCCTATAGTGTGTCGCTTATAGTGGTGGCTCCAAACACAATAGTGACTCAGGCCTATGGTGTGTATAGTTGTTTGGCTGCGCTTATGTGTGGTGACAAACACAATACTGGCTCAGGCCTAGGTGATGACTCAACCTCATGGTGAGCTCAAGTGGTTTGAGGACTTAATCTCTCCATAATACCTTCTCTCGGCTGAGCACATGCCACCATTACCATGGCTGACATATATATTTACAATACTGCATTTTTTGGGGGTTTGGGCAACTAACAGGCTGTTTGGACCCGCCTTCTTCTTACACTATATACCTAACGACACACTAACCTAACCTAACATGTGTGTTACAGTATGAAGGAAGACCGGACATCATATGAACCGGTTTTAACCTCAAAGGAACGATCAGCTATCGGTTATATCCGGTTTAATTACTGTAGTGGTGGGAGAGAAGACAATGGAGGTGCCGGTTCTATACTGGGGAATCGAACTCTGGTCATGGCAGGAGACAAGGGGTGATGAACACACCGCACATAAACACACACATATACTTTGCATTCAACTAATACCACTGAAGCATACAAATACATACTCACACAACACACACAACACACACACACACACACATTTTTTTTGACACACACACACACAACACACCAACACACACACAACACACACACACTCTACACACACACTCTCCACTAGCACACACACACACACAACACACACACACTCACACACACACACTCTCACACCTGCACACACTTTGTACACAACATATCTTAAAAGGTAGCATAAAAAGAAAAAAAACGGACGATAAATAGATAAATAGAATAAGCCTTAATAAAAAAAAAAATGAATCTTGAAAAAGCATTAAAAGTAAAAATTTTAAAATTCTTTTAAAATAAATCGTAAAAAAAATAAAAATAAGAAATCTTAGAAATACAATAAGAGTTGGGTTGGTTGTCTTGTCATCTAATTTCTTATCAGTTGCACTCTGTTGATGTAAGTCTGTTATCATGTTAATCCTTACCAGTAACCCCGGTCCTCAGTCACATCAGTTTCTTATATATTTTCAGTTTGCAGTCAGCCTCCCAAATACTGATTTTATTAGGTCCATTGGTCCTCTCAGTACCCTTTGTAATAAACTTGAAGGTTTTTACAGTCTCTTCAGTCCTTTACCCTCATTCTTTAGTACCATTGCCTCAGACGTTCTGATACTCGTCAGATCAATTTGGCTTTTCTCCTTTGGTCAGCCCCGTCCCCCCCTCTCTTCCCTCCTCCTCATGTCAGTGTTCTCTTTCTGTGGCCGTCATCTCCTCTCTCCTGCCTAGCCCTGCACACCCCCAAACTAAACTCAACCCATCCCCCCCCAACAACTCCCTGCCACCCCCCCCACACAGCCTGCTCTTTACCCCATCTACAGGCTGTGCAGTGATTAATTATCGTATGAGCCTCTCATTACCACCCTCAAAGCTAATCACTCTGATGTCTTAGCATTACTGAGGTCATCACGAGTCCTGCCTGACCTCGGCTAAGCTGACAGTTTTTGTGTGATAAAATGAGGTGGTGAGTTTGTTGTATATGTATGTATGTAGTATGTATGTATGTACAGCATCAACCTAGAGAAGTCGACTTGTGAAAGAGACTTGAGTGCTATAAGCCCGGACCTACGGCCTAAAAACAGTGCGTTCATATTGAAATAAGGTAAACAGAGTATTAGGGTTTTATATCTAGAAGTGTAAGTAATAAAGAGTGCAGAGGTCTTATTGCAACATATCTTGCGCTGGTTAGGCCGCACCTCGATTATGCTGTTCAGTTCTGGTGCCTATTATAGAATGGATATCAATTCACTGGAGTCGGTGCAGCGAAGAATGACGAAATGATTCCGGGACTTAGAAACCTTCCATATCAGGATAGGTTAAAGAAACTAAACTGCATTCCCTAGAAAGACGAAAGAGTACGGAGATATGATAGAAGTATTTAAGTGGGTGAAAGGAATCAATAGAGGAGATATAGATAAAGTTCTTATAATATCCGAGCAGGATAGGAGTCGTAACGGATTTAAGGTGGATAGTTTTGGGTTTAGGAGGGAGATAGGAAGAAACTGGTTCAAAATAGGGTGGTGGACAGTGGAACAAGCTTAGCAACTTTAGTATTGGGAACTGGAAAGTTTTAAAAGGAGGCTAGATAGATTAATGGATGATAGGAGTGGTAGTAACTCTCGACAGGAGCTGCTATGCACAGGCCAATAGGCCTATGCAGACTCCTTATTTTCTTAGGTCATATGTATGTCCCCACCACCATCCCCAATCGACACCCAGTCACCCATACACCGCCCAACCCACATCGTCTCCCCATCTTCAGCCCCCACACACACACATTTCTATTTGAGTGAACATCGTAACAACTAACACTAATGGTTACCTGTCGTCAACTAATTTATTATAACAATTTTAACAGTGCGTCAGGTTAGAGAGAGAGAGAGAGAGAGAGAGATATTATATACAACATCTATAAACTGTTATATATTTCAACACTAGACATTTTATTGCTCACACGTCAGGTATTTTATTGTTTATTTTAGGTATTTTATTGCTCACATACTGGGTATTTTAATGTTTATATTAGACATTGTATTGCTCACTCGTCAGGTATCTTATTGGTCACATACCAGGTATTTCATTTCTCACACAGATACTGTTTAGCTCACACCAGATACTGTTTATAGCTCACACCAGATACTGTTTATAGCTCACACAGATATTGTTTACAGCTCACACCAGATACTGTTTATAGCTCACACCAGATACTGTTTATAGCTCACACCAGAAATGTGTTCACAGCTCACACCAGATATTGTTCACAGCTTACAAGATACTGTATACAACCAGATACTGTTTATAGCTCACACCAGATACTGTTCACAGCTCACACCAGATACTGTTTATAGCTCACACCAGATACTGTTTATAGCTCACAGATATTGTTCACAGCTCACACCAGATATTGTTCACAGCACACCAGATACTGTTTATAGCTCACACCAGATACTGTTTATAGCTCACACCAGATATTGTTCACAGCTCACACCAGATACTGTTTATAGCTCACACAGATACTGTTTATAGCTCACACCAGATATTGTTCACAGCTCACCAGATATTGTTCTAGCTTACACAGATACTGTTTATGCTCACACAGATATTGTTTCACAGCTCACACAGATATTGTTCTAGCTCACACCAGATACTGTTATAGCTCACACCAGATATTTTATAGTTCAGCCAGAACACTTATAGTCAGCATTATTGATGGTTTTATTCTACAGCGGGGAAAATATTATATAGCTGGTCAACAATGCTAGCCATCTGTGTGTTGTTTGTCTGTGTTGTGTCTGTGTGCTGTTACTTTGTTTTGTCTGTGTGTGCTGTTACTTACGTCTGTGTTTGTCTGTTGTTACTTGTACACCACATAACCTGGCCTCGAGTTCTGGAACATCCTTACACCTGCTCCAGTTGTACACACCACTACACCTCCTGTACACCACACACACCACAACACACCTCCCGTACACCACACACACACACCTCCTGTACACCACACCACACCTCCTGTACACCACACCACACCTCCTGTACACACCACCACACACCTCCACACACACCACACCTCCTGTACACCACACCACACCTCCCGTACACACCTACACCTCTGTACACCACACCACCTCCCGTACACCACACCTCCACACCACACCACACCTCCGTACACCACGCTACACCTCCAGCCCACACCTCCGTACACACACCTCCACGTACACCACCCACACCTCCCTACCACACTCACCTCAGTATACACCTCCATGCACCACACCACACCTCCCGTACACCCACCCTCCTGCACCGCTACACCTCCAGTACACCACACCACACCTCCTGTACACCACACCACACCTCCTGCACACCACCACCTCCGTACACCACCACACCTCCCGTACACCACCCACACCTCCAGTACACCACACCTCCGTACACCACACTACACCTCCTGTACACCACACCTACACCTCGCACACCACACCACACCTCCGTACACCACGCCACACCTCCGTACACAACGCTACACCTCAGTACACCACACTACACCTCCGTACACCACCACACCTCCAGTACACCACCCACCTCCGTACACCACACCACACCTCCGTACACCACGCTACACCTCCAGTACACCACCCTACACCTCCGTGCACCCACACCACCTCCGTACACCACACCACACCTCCTGTACACCACACACACCTCCGTACACCACCTACACCTCCGTACACCACACTACACCTCCTGCACCACACCTCCTGTCACACCACCTCCTGCACACCACACCTCCCCTGTCCACCTCCGTACCTCCGTACACCACACACCTCCCCACCTCCGTACACCACACTACACCTCCCTACACCACGCCTACACCTCCGTACACCACACTACACCTCCCGTACACCACACTACACCTCCTGCACACCACACTACACCTCCCTGTACACTACACCTCCGTACCACCACACCTCCGTACACCACTACACCTCCGTACACTACACCTCCGTACCACTACACCTCCCTACACCACGCTACACCTCCGTCCACCACTACACCTCCTGTACACCACTACACCTCCGTACACCACACCACACCTCCTGTACACCACACTACACCTCCTGCCACACCTCCTGTACACCACACCTCCTGTACACCACACTACCTCCTGTACACCACACTACACCTCCGTACACACCACACCACACCTCCCATTACACCACTACACCTCCCGCACACCACGCCACCTCCCGTACACCACACTACACCTCCTGCCACCACACTACACCTCCCTTACACCACACCACACCTCCCGTACACCACACCACACCTCCATGCACCACACTACAGTACACCACACCACACCTCAGTACACCACACTACACCTCCGTACCTACACCTCCCGCACACCACACCCACACCTCCCGTACCTACACCACACCTCCCGTACACCACACTACAGTACACCACCACACCTCAGTACACCACACTACACCTCCAATACACCACACTACACCTCCATGCACCACACTACACCTCCTGTACACCACTACACCTCCCGTACACCACGCCACACACACCACACGAGCCTGGAACAACGGTACACCTGGCCCGGCAGTTTAGCCAAGAGACATCACATATATCACCTAAAATTATCATGAGCATTAAATCTTGCCGTGAAGTGAGCGGGTTCCTGAAATATGGTATAGTTGACGACCCCAGGGGCAAGAGGCCAAACAACAAGCGTATCTAGGGTCGTTTTTACCACTCCGGAAAGACTGGTAAAACCCTTAAGAGGATGTGGTGGTAAGGGCGTGTTGTGGCTGCAGGTGCCGCTTATTGCTATCCTTATAACAGGTAAAGATGAGGACCGTTGTCTTAAGGTTGTTGAGAGACGACAGTTAACTGGTGACGGTATCAGTGTTGTTCCTTATGCTTCCTAAAAGTTTCCTGGGTGGGAGGTTGTAGTCAAGTTCCATAATGGTTCTTGGGGGTTGTAGAGTTCTTAATGGTTCCTGGGGGTTGTAGTCAAGTTCATGAAGTGTTAATTACGTTTCCGAATATTTGTGACTTAATCCAATATCACCACTAAGATTAATCATACCTGACTTAACCTGCTGACCACAATCTAACTTACCTAACCTAATCTAACTTAACCTAACCTACAGTAACTTAACTAATCTAACCGAACCTAAACTAAACTACCTAACCCAAAAACATAACTGCAAAATTAAACGAAATAACACTTTGCATGGAAAACACTCAATTAAATGTCAACAAAAACTAAAAAGTTGATGATATACAACTACTGAACATCACCACAAATGTGTGTATATATATATATATATATATATATATATATATATATATATATATATATATATATATATATATATATATATATATATATATATATCATTTAGTGCATAATGTAATGTATTAGCAGTAGTTATGGTGAGTAAACAACATACTCTGTGTCTGAAATAATATGTTGGTACAGTTACTCTCTCTCTCTCTCTCTCTCTCTCTCTCTCTCATTACTTTTACTTGGATTAGAAAGCATTGTTGGGTTTCTTGTACACGCAAAAACGATGACAATTTGAGGATTAGACGTGATTAGGCACCCCAGCACACCTTAAGATTAACCATCATAACCTAACATGACAAAGTTTAACCTAACCTAACTTCTCTAACCTTACCTGCCTGATCTTCACATAATCACATTTCTACGTCACTAGTTTGATTCTGAAGGTAGGTATGCCGATCCCCCACCCTACACCCACACCACCCTAACACACCCTCCCCACCCACCCTCGTCATCCAACTGTCATAACTCTGAACTTTAATCACAGAAAATACTGTTTATTAGGCTTGCTTTAGATTACCTATGTCATATTTACCTGTTGAGTTCGGTCAAAAGCCGTCCATCCCGTGTTTACATGTTCCGACAGTAAGTATAAAGGGCAGACGAACGTACAGCCTTAAGACCTGTCACCTTGATGAAAACAAGAGATGATACACTGGTGTTCGGGAGGTAATAATTTATACAGAATATGTAGGAAAAACTAATAAAAGGGTTAAAGTGTAAGAGAGTTAGGATATAGGAATTTGTCCATATGTGACACACACACACACACCACCCCACCCCCCCCCCCACCCAGACTGCCCCCAACCAAAAAATCCCATTATATTGTCCATTAATTTAGCGTAATTAATAGGATGATCTCGGGTGTCGACCATTAAGATTTAGTAGTGAAGGCAACAGTAATGTCTCGTCCTCACCAGGGTACCTGTTGCTCTTATTTTACAGTCTTAATGGGTCATCCATCTCTTGTTCAAGTTTCTAATGGGATGAGGGGTATATCTTGTTCTGTTGTAGCTCTTAATAGGGTCGTCCTGTTTCTAATGGGGAGAGAGCAATATTGCCAGATTACAATTACTCACTTTTTTCGTTTCATTTCCGCTCAATATGACAGACGGCTGCCCTTGTCGGGACCTGTCAGGAGTCAGGGAATATCCTGCTGGGGAGACGCTGGGGAGGAAGTGGTCCCCTGAGGCAGATTTCAGATTTTTTTTGAGGGAGAAAATAGTCTCCTAAATTTAGAGATAAATCTCTTCTTGTGTGTGTGTGTGTGTGTGTGTGTGAGTGAGAATATCTCCTCACGAAGTACCTTAAAGGTCAATCTCTCCCAAAGGGATGAATCTCTCTCTCCCTAAAGGGTGAATCTTTTCCTAAGGGGTAATATCTCCCTAAAGGGTGAATCTCTCCCTAAGGGATGAATCTCTCCCTAAGTTAATATCTCCTAAAGGGTGAATCTCTCCCTAAGGGATGAATCTCTAAGGGGTTAATATCTCCCTAAGGGTGAATCTCCCTAAGGATGAATCTCTCCCTAAGGGTTAATCTCTCCTAAAGGGTAATATCTCCCTAAGGGTGAATCTTTCCCTAAGGGTAATATCTCCCTAAAGGGTGAATCTTTTATATTATCGGATCCGTCTTGTGAACGTGCCCGATATGTTGACGTCATCATTGTAGGCGGGACTAAGAAGTCGATAGGATATCACTGATAAGTAACGGAACCCATCTGGTGTATCAGCCGACATTCTCACCCTTGTGTACCTCTGACATAAGACTCTAATTCCTCTGCTGTTAATCCGTCTAATCGTTCTGGATCACCGCTACTTCAAAAGATGTACCCAATCATAATAAACTTTCTCCTCCGCAAATCTGACCAATGGGAGACAAGCGACTTCTCTTTAGTGCACAGCCCGACCAATAGGCGTTCCCCATCGGCAGACAATACAAAGATCTTAACCAATTGCGCCGCTTTTTCACATACTTTGCATTTCCTTGGCATCCAGCGCGAGAGCCAAGAACTCACACCAACGCTGAGACTCGGGCGCCTGAGAGCTGCTGCCACCGAGCGGCCGCCAGGACAACCGCCACCGTCAACAGTCACCTGCGGCCACGTATCTAACATTATTACATTTATCAAGATGCTTTTAACAATTAAATATCCATTACGATTTTTAGGTAAAGATGAACATAATTGCCAGAAAAGTGAAAAAACTATGAGAAACGTCAAAGAATACGAGAGAACAAGACTAGAGAGAGGAGAACATGTCATGACCACGTTTCAGATTACATTAGTTCAGGTATGCACTTTATTTTTAATTAATTTTCCTTTTTCAATTAACAAGTAAATACCATTTTTCCTGGATCACAACTCATCAAATTGTTTGATTATTATCTACTGTCAGGTTCAAACAAATTGGAATTGATTACAAATAATTAATTACTTTAATCCACTTGAGTACGATGGTTTTACTCGTGAGTACGAGGTCATCGTACTCAAGTTAATTGGTCCATGTACTCAGAATTAAGTCACCGTACTCAAGGGTTAAGTCGTCGTACTCGGGGGTTAAGTCGTCGTACTCAGGGGTTAAGTCGTCGTACTCAGGGGTTAGTCGTCGTACTCAGGGGTTAAGTCGTCGTACTCGGGGGCTGAATCACTGTACTCAGGGGTTACGTCACCATAGTCAAAACGTCACCGTACTCAAGGGGTTAAGTCATCGTACTCCCAGGAATAAGTCATCGTATTCAGGGGTTAAATCACCATACTCAAGGGTTAAGATACTGGAATCAAGAGGACAATACCTACTTTCTGTACTCAGGGATGGCATCGTACTCCGGGAGTTGGTATCGTAAATTAATGTATATAAATTCTGTACCATATATCCGTATTATGAAAAACTGTATAGTAATTGATAAATATTAATAATTGGCGATAATAATTTGTATTGGCGGTCGTGATATAACTTGTTGGCGGTAATGATATAAGTTGGCGAACATCACATAATAAGTTGGAGGTAGTTTTATATTACTTGGCGGTAGTGATACAGGTTAGCGGTAGTAATATTATAAGTTAGCGATGATGATATAAAAGTTGGCGGTAATGATACAGTTGGTGGTTGTGATATACAGAAAGTTGGCGATCATCTATAAGAAGTTGAGGTAGTTTTATACTTGGCGGTAGTGATACAGGTTAGCGGTAGTAATATTATCAGTTCGCGATGATATAACAAGTTGGCGAGTGATGTAAATTTGACATACAGTAAGTCTGGTTAAGATAATTACCTACAACAAATATTGAAATAATTATCTGAAAGTCTGTAAAAATGAATTGATGAAACAAGACTGAAAAAACATTATATTTATGCAACCTCCGATACTGTTACTAGTACCACTACTAGTATTACAGTACTACTATCACTACTATTATTACCACAACTACTGCACACATATACACATAGACATACATGCAAGTAAATCACTGTAGGTTGTGATCTAGGTATATGCTGGTTATCAGCATATAGACATACATATGTACATGCACACAAACATACATATATATATATATATATATATATATATATATATATATATATATATATATATATATACACACATGTATATACTCACACAATCCCACACACACACACACACATATATATATATATATATATATATATATATATATATATATATATATATATATATATATATATATATATATTTCATGTAAATCACAATGAAAACGTGGATAAGATAAATCTTGATAAAATCACACGGGAAAATGGAAACAACGGAGTACCTTAGCTTTCGTCTTTATTCAAGACATCTTCCAGAGGCAACTAGATTACATGGACAGAGGAGGCTAAATATACAGGTGACCTAAAACATGAGGTCAGGTCATAATGATGACATCCACTAATCCCCACACCAACACAACCGTAGAGGAGCTTAAGAGAAGGGTGGTGACGTGACTAGACAGGTCAGGTCGAAAAAGGACCCACAAAATAACTGTCATACATCAAGATCAAAGGTTTTCAAAGCAGTTTTAACCTTGGCCGCAAATAAATTTATGTAACATATTATCAGTTTTGAACTGACCATCACTAAGGTTTATTGATTTTAATTCTTAATCAAACTAGCTTCAACCAGAAGTCTTTCTGTGACACAAGATGATTTGAATACTTCTAAGCTAAGAGTTGTTTCCATTTTCCATTTTCAATATAATATATATATATATATATATATATATATATATATATATATATATATATATATATATATATATATATATACAACCTTAAATACCGTAGTTAGTGTAAACATGCTTTTATTAAACCAAATTATGAGCTTAACAATAATAATGCATAGTTGTTGAAGCGCTGTAGTAACACATTATAACATTACTTATACTGTAGTAGAAAATAAAACTCTTTTGTATTTTTAAAGGTCAATAAGAATTAGTCTCAAGTCAATCTCCTTATAAACATCTAACCTTCTCCTCCCTAACCTAAGCCTTATCCCCTCAAAACAGGGACGGATGTTTTTATTTTATTTACCTTAAAGTAAATGTTTAACACACGTGTCGTTTTGTAAACATTGTAGATATGTCACTGTGACAGAGACTCCCATGATAATTATAACAGTCGTGGTTTGTAGGAAGTGAGGAGAGAATAATACTAACACACAACTTGATGTCAAAATAACCCAAGATAATAATAACAACAGTTGTAGCTCACTTGTGGTTGTGGGATTGAGGCGAGACACACAAGCATTTGGACACTTTATCAATAATTGCCGGCATTTACAACGCTTCACGGCGAATGAAATGTTACAGAATACAAAGACGAGCATTACCGTGAACTGAAACCCAATTTATGACTATTGAAAGTTAATATACCGTATATTTGGGGGGCATTTATCACTGAAGGATTTAGAAAAAACACTATGAAACGAAAAAGTTATATTATTGTACCAAAAGTGAACAGGTTTAAATATACACACGATGTGAACTCTGAGTACGATTTGAACCCTTAAGTACGTTGATAAAACTCTGATATGAACCCATTAAGTACGATGTCAACCGCTGAGTACGATTTGAACCCCTTAAGTACGTTGATAAAACGCTGGGTACGATTTGAACCCACTGACTACAATGACAAACCACTGAATATGATTATAATACCTAATACATAAACTGTATAAATGTTAACAAACATCTAAAAATTATATAAAACAACAAGACAAAACATCGACCTAAACAACAAAACAAGACTCAAACATCGACCTAAACAACAAAACAAGACTCAAACATCGACCTAAACAACAAAACAAGACTCAAACATCGACCTAAACAACAAAACAAGACTCAAACATCGACCCAAACAACAAAACAAGACTCAAACATCGACCTAAACAACAAAAACAAGACTCAACATCGACCTAAACAACAAAAACAAGACTCAAACATCGACTCAACAACAAAAACAAGACTCAAACATCGACCTAAACAACAAAACAAGACTCAAACATCGACCTAAACAACAAAACAAGACTCAAACATCGACCTAAACAACAAAAACAAGACTCAAACATCGACCTAAACAACAAAACAAGACTCAAAACATCGACCTAAACAACAAAAACTAAGACTCAAACATCGACCTAAACAACAAAAACAAGACTCAAACATCGACCTAAACAACAAAACAAGACTCAAACATCGACCAAACAACAAAAAGACTCAAACATCGACCTAAACAACAAAACAGTTGTTAAACATCGACTTAAATAACAAACAAGACTCAAACATCGACCTAACAAAACAAGACTCAAACATCGACCTTAACAACAAACAAGACTCCAAATATCGACCTAAAACAACAAAGTTGTTGTTTTTAACAAAATGATTAAAACATCGACCTGAACAACAAAAATGACTAAAACATCGACCTAAACAACAAAAAAGACTCAAACATCGATCTTTACTCAACTGGCTGGGTCATTAATTGGTGAGACGACCGGACAACCAAGAGGCAGATTAAGAAACACGCCACCACGGAAACTCTCCCAATGAAATGAAAAAAATTCCACTAGCAGATTATTAGTCTATGTCCTTAGTTGATGCTGGTCAGTTTTGTATTTAATATAAGTCTGTTCCTCCTCCAGGGTCTAGAGTGTAATAATTGTACTTATAAAACTTGAGTAGAGAAATGGGTTATATGTAATTTAATATACAACTGTTCTTCGTCCAGGGTCTAATTGTTCACCCAAAGTTCTAATGTTCACCCCAAAAGGCATCACGTGAGGTTAAATTGCTGTTAATTTGCAGCTTTCACAACTTGTGTAAATATTTGTTGACTGTATGTATTTATGTAAGTAAGAGTTATGTGTATGTATGTATGTATGTATGTATGTATGTATGTATGTATGTATGTATATATGTATGTATGTATGTATGTATTGTGTATATTTTGATATTTTGATAGATCATTAACACCACATCACAAACAGATTATATGTCTGTCTCTGTTCCTTCCATCTTTAGTTCCTCTTTCCTCCTTCTCCCCCTCTCTATATATATAGTAACTCCTCCCTTTTTTCATCAGCGTCCATTGTGTACCAATGCCAAACGTGTATTGATACTAAGGAATAGGGATTATGTTGAGGTGGCGTATTCACAGACGCATTTGTGATTGGTGCTTGAGGAGATCATCTTGAACAGAGGGGGGGTGAGGAAGAGGGCGGAGGGAAGAGGGGGGGGAGGGGAAGAGGGGAGGAGGGGAAGAGGGAGGTGAGGGGGAAGAGGGAGGTGAAGGAAGAGGGAGGAGGGGAAGAGGGAGGAGGGGAAGAGGGAGGAGGAAGAGGGTGAGGGGAAGAGGGGTAGAAGAGGGAGGTGAGGGGGAAGAGAGGGAGGAGGGAAGAGGTGAAGGGAAGAGAGGATACGCGAGGCATTACAGATGGTGGGTGTTAGTGGTCTTGAAGGGGGTCAGTAAGATGTGTGTTGTGTTTAATGATAAAGAGATATATGAAAATAGGTATTGTATAAAAATCTGTCAATTGGTAAGGAAATAACAATAAAATAAAAATAATAATAATAATAATAATGATGATGATACATAATAATAATAATAACAAAAAATAATAATGCTAATAATAACAACAAATTTCTGGTTCACTCCCTGCCCAGTCAACCTGCCAGCCTCCACTTCTTTCCTCCCTGCCTGCCCAGTCAACCTGTTAGCCTCCATTTCCTCCTCTCCCTTTCCCTGCCTAGTCAACCTGCCAGCCTTCCACTTTCCTCCCTTCCCTCCCTCCCTCCTTGCCCAGTCAACCTGCTAGCCCTCCACTTCTCTCCTCCCCCTCCCTCCTGCTCCAGTCAACCTGCCAGCTCCCTCCACTTCCCTCCCTCCCTCCCTGCTCTGCTCTGCTCCAGTCAACCTGTTAGCCCCTCCACTCTCTCCCTCCCTGCCTGCCTGCCAGTCAGCCTGCCAGCCTCCACTTTCTCCTCTCCATCTCTGCCTGCCCAGTCAACCTGCTATCTTCCATTTCCCTCCCTTTTTCCTGCCTGCTCAGTTGTTAGCCTTCCTCTTTCTTCCTCACTTCTCCTTCCTGCCCAGTCATTCTTCTAGCCTTCCTCCACTCCTCCCTCCTCCCTGCCTGCCCAGTCAACCTGCCAGCTCCACTTCCCTCCTCCTCCATCCCCTGCGTGTTGTGGTGGTTTTTTTGTCTTGCCCAGTCAACCTGCCAGCCTTCCACTTCCTTCCCTCCCTCCCCTGCCTGCCCAGTCCTTCCAGCCCTCCACTTTCCTTCCCTACTATCCTGCCTGCCCAGTATGTTTTTTTCACCTGCTGGCTCCTCCACTTCCCTCCCTCTCCCTCCTCCTTGGTTGGTTTCTCTCACTGTTTGCTTGCCCAGTCAGCCTGTTGTGCCTCCACTTCCCTCCCTCCCTTCTCCCTGCCCAGTCAACCTGCTAGCTCCTCTCCATTCTCCCTCCTCCCTCTCCATCCCCTGCTTCCTGCCCAGTCAACTCCACAGCCCTCCACCTCCTCCCTCCCCCTCTCTCCCCTCCCCTGCTCCAGTCAACCTGCCAGCCCTCCACTCCCCTCCTCCCTCTCTCCCTGCCCAGTCAACCTGCTGTGCCCTCCACTCTCCCTCCCTCCCTCCCCTCCATCCCTGTCCTGCCCAGTCAACCTACTCAGCCCTCCACTTCTCCCCTCCATCTCTCCTGCTCAGTCAGCTGGTTTTCCTGTTTGCCCAGTCAATTTGTTGCCCTCCACTTCTCCTCCTCCCTTCTCTTGCTCAGTCTGCCAGCTTCCACTTCCTTCCTCCTCCCTGCCTGCTGTTAACCTGCTAGCCTCCGCTTCCCTCCTTCCTCCTGCCCAGTCAACCTGCCAGCCCTCCACTTCCCTCCCTCCCTCTTCCCCTGCCCAGTCAACCTGCTAGCCCTCCACTTCCCTCCCTCCTGCCTGCCCAGTCAACCTGCTAGCCCTCCACTTCCTTTCCCTATTTCTTTATTTTCCCTCTTTCTACACTTTCTTTCCTAGTCTATCACTTTCTCCTCCCCATTTTTACATATTTTCCCTATTTATTTACCTTTATCCCTTTATTTATGTTGTCCTCGTTTACAAATCGTTCGCACTTTTCTCCTCACTCTTTCCATAATCTTCCTTTATCTCTTCCCATTTTCTTTCTCTCCCTCTCCGGTTCTCTTGTCTCTTTTTGTCCCTATTGTCTCATATTTCTCCCAGACCGTCATTTCCTTCGTTTTTTGCCTTCCCTTTTCGTAATTTCTTTCACTTTTCTTCCTTCATTTCCTTCTTTTTGATCTAAGTAGTTTATTTTGTGGCTTTTGTCTGTTTTCTCCCCGTTTCATTATCCTCTCCCCATTTAATTAGATTCTCCCCAAGTTTCATTCTATTCTCCCCACATTTCGATATTCCCCCACGTTTCATTCCTATTCTTCCCACGTTTCATTTTATTCTCCCCATCTTTCATTCTATTCTCCCCACCTTTCAATCTGTTCTCCCCCACCTTCATTGCTTCCTTTTTCACCCCCGTTCGTGTCTTTTTCCTTCGTGTTTTTCATTATGTAAATGCTGCCAGCAGAGGACTGAAACTCCAGGGCAAAAAATACGGCGGCTTGATCATGTGTTGAGGTGGTATATACAAAAATTCCATGGAGGAGGTAGAGACAGGGAGGGAAGGAAGAGGAGGAAGAAGAAGGGTGGAAGAGGGAAGATGGGAAGGTTAAGGTGAGGAGGAGGAAGGGAGGGTACAAGAAAGGAGGAAGATGGGAGGTTAGGGTGAGGGAGGAGGAAGGAGAACACAAGGAGGAAGATGGGAGGATTAAGGTGAGGGAGGAGGAAGGAGGTACAGAAGGAGGAAGATGGGAGGTTAAGGTGAGGAGGAGTGAGGAGGGTACAAGAGGAGGGAAGATGGGAGGTTTAAGGAGGAGGGGAAGACATTTCCACAACCACCACCACAAGCAACTGCACAATCTACAACCACCAAATAGCTACCACCATCACAAACAACCACCATCACAAACTACCACCACCACAAACAACCACCACCCACTTCACCACTACCACCACAGTCAAGCCGCCAGGGAGGGAAGATGGGAGCCATTTCTCGCACTGGGAATCAGCTGATGAGAGAATATTTGGTAGGACCTTCCCGGCCAGCTAGTGTCTTACCTCGCCTTCTCCTCCTCTTCTTCCTCCTCCTCCTCTTCTTCTTCCTTTTTCATCGTCATCCTCATATCTTCCCTGCTCTCTTCCTATCCCCATGTCCTCCCTCTCCCTATCCTTCCCATGAAAATAGATCAATACAGGTCAGGTTGGGGTCTGTCGTCTACTGTACACCTGTAAATACATTCAGCCTTTCCTTAGTTTGTTTCTGTGTTTACACCAACTGATGTTATCTAGTGAGAATTATTTAACCTTTGGAGAACGATGGTTTAAACTTTTGAGAACGATGGTTTAACTTTTGAGAACGATGGTTTAACCTTCGAGAACGATGGTTTAAACTTTTTGAGAACGATGGTTTAAAATTTTGAGAACGATGGTTTAAACTTTGAGAACGATGGTTTAACCTTCGAGAACGATGGTTTAAACTTTTGATAACGATGGTAACCCTTTGAGAACGATGGTTTAAACCTTTGAGAACGATAGTTTAAACTTTTGAGAACGATGGTTTTAAACTTTTGAGAACGATGGTTTAAACTTTTTGAGAACGATGGTTTAAACCTTGAGAACGATGGTTTAAACCTTTTGAGAACGATGGTTTAAACCTTTTAGAACGATGGAGGTTTCACATCTAACGGACCCTCGATATAATGGACTTTCCTCCATATAATTTAAATAGAGCTTTAACACTGAAAAATATATACGGAAACATAAGGAGTGTTTTTTTATTATTATTATTATTATTATTATTTCATTATGGCATCTTACGTGTGGCTTCAGTTCTCAATAAACTGAAACACAAGAGAAGTGTTTTTATTATTATTATTATTTTTTTTATCTTAGGTCTGGCTTCATTCTGTGTTCCCAGTATCGTAAGTCAGAGCGAGGGCATCTGGTGTCCTGCTCGTGTTGGTTTTGGATTAAAGGTAGTGAATATCCTGTTTTGCAGGGATGATATTATCTTAGCAAACACATATTTCTCCTATCATCCTCCTCTCCTCCTCCTTATAGTTAAAGGGATCCTGTGTTTAAGGTCGTCCTGCCTCGTACACCTGATATACCTGTCGCCTATTGTGATAAATATATATGTTTTTCTACCAGTACACGATTGAATAAATTCTTGATATTTTTTAAGCGATTGGATTTTTTTTTTTATGATTTGTTTAAGTATTTCAAAGACTGGTTGGAGGAGCTGTTTGTGTTGTGGTTATATGTTGACGCAGATTTATACATGCACTCGCTCGTGGGGATATTTTTTGTGTATACAGTATATTTTAGCGGTGTGATTATACAGGCGGAAACACACTAGACACTACATACATTTCCCCCACAAACAAACAAACACCATCCTACCCCACCTCTACCTCCACACCCCTCCACACAACCTGGCTGCTCCTTAATAGATAAGTTCAGCTGACTCCAAATATAGACTAGTGTTGCATTGGATATATACTGTAAGTATAATGGTCCACTTGTACACACGGGTCTATGGCTGACCTTCATTTCAAAGATAATTGCTGTTTTGTGTGTTATGAGTTTTGTATGTTTGTGTGGTGGATTTTGTTTGTTTGTGTGTGTGTGTGTGTGTGTGTGTGTGTGTGTGTGTGTGTGTGTGTTTGTGTATTTAAATTTATTGTGTTTCTTTGCTAATTCTAGGTAATAAATAACACAAAAAGCATAAAAATACACAAAACAAACATTAAACAACAACAATAATAAAACAAAAATAATGAAAAAATAAATAAAATAAAATACAATTACTAAAAATGTAATTTATAAATACAAACAAGACTGTATTTATACGATCACCAAAACAAACAAACAACCTCAGATCATCCATGATGAACGCTTAAAACCGAAAATATAGAAACATCCAAAAAATATATTTATAATAGATAATAGAGGAAGAAGCCATAACTAATAGAGTAATGGTGATCAGGTTGGCCATGAGTTACCTAATGGGTGTGTTGTGGAAGATAAGCCCTGATATAATGGTAAATAATGCCGGGGTTACATTACAAAATCTATCCATTAACTTTGGGTCAAATTGTAGGGTTGCAATTTTATGACTTGTGGTTCATATAAAATGGGCCTAAAATTCTGACAGAAATATCTAAAATTAGGCCTGAGTTTATAGGAATGCAAGAGGATATTGTATATTAAATTCCTAAGAAAATTCTCTAAAAAATACTATTCCTTTCATACATAATCTTATAAATACACTCCTCTTCTACACATTCTTAGACATATTCTTTAAGTATACATTCGTCATACATATTTATCTTATAAACATTCTCAAATGCATTCCCTAATACACATTCCTCTCATACACATTCCTCTCATACACCTTTTATCACGTATTACTTTTCCTCTCCACTTGATTCTTTGTTTCGTCAAACACAACTCGTTTCAACTTTTAATTTCCACAACTTCGGCTCAACTTTGCTAAAAATCACCGCTTCAATTTTTCTCTCTATCTCGTCAGCCAAATTCTTCACGTGGTTTTGCCCATCAGAAATTCCCAGCCAGGGAACTAGTATTTCTGCCCCATGTGTGTGTGTGTTGTGTGTGTGTGTGTGTGTGTGTGTGTGTGTGTGTGTGTGTGTGTGTGTGTGTGTGTGTGTGTGTGTGTGTGTGTGTGTGTGTGTGTGTGTTCCGGGTCATCACTTCCATCATATCTCACTCTGACAGCATCTCTCTCTCTCTCTCTCTCTCTCTCTCTCTCTCTCTCTCTCTCTCCTCCTCATCTGCTAGACGTCTTTCCCTCTTTCCTTATGTCTGTATTTCCTTCCTCCTCTACACATACGGTCCGACTGATAAACACACACACACACAAATCCATCTAGACACAACAATAGTGCCGCCACCACAACCACACCACTACCACACCACCACCACACAAGCAGCCCTAGGAGCAGTGAATAATCCCTGTTTGCCACACAGTCACGCAAGTTTACACGAGAAAACAAAATTGGCAAAATAAACAATGCACTATAACCCGGCCCCCAAGTGAAATAGTTACCAAGATGATGATTCCACCGTATTTCAAGAACGCTAATTGAGCTCGGGTTAAAAATAGGGTAATGTTAGTCTATCGTGGGGGATTATGGCTGGGAGGGTGGGGATAGGAGAAGGTTGGTGGGGGTGAGGGTGGGGGTGAGGTGAGGTGGGGGATAGGAGGAAGGTTGGTGGGGGAGTGAGGGGTGGTGGATAGGAGGAGGAAGGTTGGTGGGGGGGTGAGGGGTGGGGATAGGAGGAAGGTTGGTGGGGGGGGGTGAGGGTGGGGGGAGAGGAGGAAGGTTGGTGGGGGGTGAGGGGTGGGGATAGGAGGAAGGTTGGTGGGGGGGTGAGGGGTGGGGGAGAGGAGGAAGGTTGGTGGGGGGGTGAGGGGTGGGGGAGAGGAGGAAGGTTGGTGGGGTGAGGGGTGGGGGAGAGGAGGAAGGTTGGTGGGGGTGAGGGGTGAGGTGGAGGATGAGGAGGGTTGATGGTGGGAAGTGGAGGGTAGGGGATAGGAGGAAGGTTGATGGGATGGGGAAGGGAGTGAGGGTGAGGGGTGGAGGATAGGAGGGAGATGGGGACGACGAAGGTTGATGGGGTTAGGTATGGGGATGATAAGGATAGAAAATGGGTAAAGGGTGGACAGGATGTGGTAAAGGGTGGTTAGGATAGAGATTGATGGGTAGAGTTGAATAGAAGGATGGTGAGGGTGGGGGAAGTAAATGGATAGGATTGAGCATGAGAATCTCTCCCAAACTCACAGAAACACCCACACAAAACCCACAAAATCCATAAAATCTCACAAATATCCATAAATAAAATACAAAATCCCACAGAAATGTTATGAAGACCCACAAATTCCTCACAAAAACACACAAGAATAACAAAAGCTCAAAACGCTCACAGAAACTCATAATAACCCACACAAAACCACAAAACTACACAAAAATCACTAAAAACAAAATCGTGAGCAAACGGCGCCATTCTTCATAATAAAAGCTATTAGTGTCGTGGAGGACCTCTAGAAATAGCTGAGTCAGAGTAATTCCTTCATATTCATCCACAAACTAACTCACAACAAAAAGCTTATAAGAACATGTTAAAAATCACACAAAAACACTAATCTAACGTAACCTAACCT
>NW_024731852.1:9064347-9079431 GCF_018991925.1 Homarus americanus
TTTTTTCTTCTCACTCTTTTCCTACTTTTGCCCCCTCCCCCTCCTCCCCCTACGTCCTTCCGCCTACCTAACTCCCCGTCTCCATCTCCTCCCTCTCCTGTCTTTTCCAATCTGTCTTCTCCCTCCCCAATCTCTTGGTTCTCCTCTCCATCTCTCCACCATCTCTTCATCTCCCCCACCGTTTCCCCATCACCCCATATCTCCCCACCTTTTCCCCATCACCCCATATCTCCCCACCTTTTTCCCATCTCCCCATCATATCTCCATTTCCCCACCCCGTCTCCCCATCTCCCCACCGTCTCCCCACCGCCTCCACCATCTTCCCACCCTATCTCCCCATTTCCCCACCATCTTCCCATTTCCCCACTCCGTCCTACCATCTCCCCAAGTCCCCACCGTCTCCCCATCTCCCCACCGTCTCCCCTCCCACAGGTCCACGAGAGAGGTACATCGAGTCATTGTTTCGCCTTGATTAAGCGAAATTGGACATGTGTGTGTGAGGAAGCCTGGCCTTGTCCACCACCTCCAGGGAGTCTCTCAAGTGTCTCTCAGTGTCTCGTAGTTCTCTCAGTGTCTCGTAGTTCTCTCAGTGTCTCGTAGTTCTCCCAATGTCTCGTAGTTCTCTCAAGTGTCTCGTAGTTCTCTCAGTGTCTCGTAATTCTCTCAATGTCTCGTAGATCTCTCAAATGTCTCGTAGTTCTCTCAAGTGTCGCTCAGTGTCTCGTAGTTCTCTCAGGTGTCTCTCAGTGTCTCGTAGTTCTCTCAAGTGTCTCTATGTCTCGCACTTTTCTTTGTCTCAGTTCCAAGAAAAAAATCGCAGTAATTAGCGCTGTGCAACTAATTAAAATTCCCACGAATCATTAGGACAAATAATTACCCAAATTTGTTTGAACTACTTATCCTTAATTAACATGGTCAGGTGTACATATATTGAGATTCTGAACAAAGTCGAAATTTTCAAGATTATGGCTGAAATAGTTAGACTAAAGCTACTCGTTTCCAGTGCGTTGCGTTTTCAATCGCTACAGGGAGCGATTGGCGTGTACTGCAAACGCATAAACCTAACGCATTCGTGCCATTGGAAACAACCGTGTACATTTCAATATGGTCTATTTTTGGAGCTAACGCTAACGCAGCCGCTAACGCGTGAATGGAATCCTAGTTTTTATACCTGAATAAAATACTTGGGCTGACAAACCCCCTCTTTTTTAGTGATTCAAAATAAATGTTTTTAAAAGCAAAAGTTGGTCAATATTGAAGAAAAATTTATATAGGTGATATACAACTTACGGATACAGCATATATGACGTTGTAAATTTGTATTATAATTTGTATGTATGATCAAGGTAGGATTTCTTGTTAATATTTCTACTACATATTATCACGTATTTCAGAAAGACTTGGACGTACGAATTTCACCTCTTCCGTCTGGCTGCCTCTCCTCCCCACCGCTGCTGTAAACCACTGTTGGCACAATTACGACGGCCAGAAACAGTCGATAGTAAGTTCACCAACACTATGTTTTTTAACCAATCAGGACAGTGGTAACCGTGAATCTGGCCAGAGTGTCATACAGAGAGATTGGTGGCCGTAAGTAGACCGGAACAGAAAAGCTGTATGACGGATTTTTGAAACCTGGGAAAACTTTGTTAAGAAACGCATTCATGTGTGTTCACCTGCCGCCATGACGTGTACACCTGCCTCCATGACGTGTACACCTAACTCCATGACGTGTTCTCTTAGCTCCATGACGTGTTCACCTACCTCCATGACGTGTACACCTACCTCCATGACGTCTACACCTACCTCCATGACGTGTTCACCTGCCTCCATGACCTCTTCACCTGCCTCCATGACGTGTACACCTACCTCCATGACGTGTACACCTACCTCCATGACCTCTTCACCTGCCTCCATGACATGTACACCTGCACCCAGCGATGTATAATTACTCATGACGTGTCTATCTTCGTTCCTATGACGTGTTCCGGCTCACCCATGACGCACGTCTACCTCCATGACGTGTTCACTCCGCTCATGACGTGTTCACCCGCCTCCATGACGTCATCGGTTTCACATGACGTACACCTACTTCCATGACGTGCAATATGCCTTCATGACGTGTTCACCTGCCTCCATGACGCAAGTTCCACCCGTCGCATGACGTAGTGTTCACCTGCTCCATGACGTGTGTACACCTACTTCTCCATGACGTACACCTGCCTTCTTCATGACGTTCACTCCGCCCGCCACGCCCACCCGCTCCATGACGTGTACACCTGCTCTCATGACGTCTGTACCTGCTCCATGATGCCCACCGCCCAGCATGCCCACCTGCCTCCATGACGTGTACACCTACTTCCATGACGTGTTCACCTGCCTCCATGACGTGTTCACCTGCCTCCATGACGTGTTCACCTGCCTCCATGACGTGCTCACCTAGTTCCAGGACGACTAACAAAGGAGCTGTTGAAGGTGACGGCTAATAGGGTGAAG
This sequence comes from Homarus americanus, assembly GCF_018991925.1. Lineage (NCBI taxonomy): Eukaryota > Metazoa > Arthropoda > Malacostraca > Decapoda > Nephropidae > Homarus > Homarus americanus. The sequence goes on from NW_024731852.1 coordinate 9,066,844, forward strand.
CAATACGCCCAAGACACGTCTTGTTCTTTCCTGGTGTGTGTGTGTGTGTGTGTCCAGGTGTGTGTCTGTGTGTCCAGGTGTGTTGTGTTGTCAATAGTAAGAGAAACAATTGAGACCCTGCAATTGTGTGAAAATGAGGCAGAAAGTCAGATCAACAACCTTTATGCTTCCAATATCTTCCCAGGCAGTAGAACCTCCCTGTTTGATAGATGTTTGTTTGTTTATGCTGTGGGTATGTGTTTACTTGTTTATGCTGTGGGTATTTGTCATGATGTACACTGTGGGTTTTTGCTCTGGTATACATAGACTACGCGTTAGTGTGGTATACATGTTATGGATGCATTTATATTTAGGTACTCGGTTAACCTCATGTGTAGTTGTGGGTTAAAGTCTGTAGTTTACGTCTGTTTATGTAGTCCGTTGGTCCGTGATTTCGTGAGTCTTTGTGTCCGTAGATCCCTGTCTCCGTAGGTCCATGGGCAAGTTGGTCTTTTTGGGTGCGTGTGTCCGTGGGCCCCTGTGTACGTGGGTCCCTGTGTCCGTAGGTCCATGGGTAAGTTGGTCCTTTTGGGTGCGTGTGTCCGTGGGCCCCTGTGTACGTGGGTCCCTGTGTCCGTAGGTCCGTGAGTCCGTTCTGGTGCTTGGCTACGGACTCCCGGTTATTCCAGAGAGAGGTTGGGTTGGCGGTGCTGGGTATTACGAGCTAAATTTATTCTATTCGTTCACAAGTTACACCGTGTGTGATAATGTGCCTCTGACTTGAGCAGCGAGTTGGTGTACGGCCGACTTACTGCTGCTGTTGACTCCCTTCCTTCCCTCCTTCCTTCCTGCTTTCCATCCTTCCTTCCTTCCTTCCTTCCTTCCTTCCTTCTTTCTTTCTTTCTTTTTTCCTTCATTTTTACTTCCCTTCTTTCTTTTGGGATCGGGGTCACTCACTCTTATTACAGAATGCCAGCATTGTTATCCACTCTGCCACCGCACCTCAAGAATTAATGAATTATCGCCATTGAGATGTTTATATGCCGTTCAGATGCCTTTATGCCGCTCAGATGTCTATGAGCCGTTCAGATGCCTACCCTTCCCTCAGGTCTCGTCCACACGCCGTTCAGCCAAGTTACAATACCAGATTATCCGTAGATTTACATAATTCACTTCAACTTGTCATAGTTCACTTGGGATGACCAGTTTAACCCTTTGATGACGATACTTTAACCCTTTGATTATGATTTAACCCTTTGATGACGATTTAACCCTTTGATGATGATTTAGCACTTTGAAGACAATTGTTTAACCCTTTGATGACGATTTTTAACCCTTCAAGACTCAAAGGATTAACTTGCCTATATTAACATTTAAAACACGAAGGATGTTTTAACTCAATTCTGACGCGATATTTGAGATTATTGAATTGGTTTTATTTACAGTGGAGTCTTAGTGTACAATTGACGCCATTACAACAGCTATTTGTGTATGGTTAGGGTTTTAATGAGTCAGGTGCGGCCTCTTATTCTCAGTTTAAACAAGGTGACTGCAGGTGAGGCCAGGTGAAGGTGACTAGTCTAGTATCCTCATCAGAAAGTGGAGTCAGTTTAGGTTAGCTTAGGTTTAGTTAGTTTAGGGCAGGGCAGGACAGGGTAGGGCACGGCAGGGTAGGGCACGGCAGGGTAGGGCAGGACAGGGTAGGGCACGGCAGGGTAGGGCACGGCAGGGTAGGGCAGGACAGGGCAGGCAGGGTAGATTAGAATAGATTAAGAAAGGTTAGGTCAGGTAAAGCTAGGTTAGGTTAGATTGAGAAATTGATGCAGCTCGAAGCCTTAACTTTTATGGAGATTGAATCAGGATGATGGTTAATGAGGGTAGTTCAGTCAATTACCTCGTTTGTGAAGGTTGACTGAATCCTCTGAGGTTGAATAAGGTGCATATATTATCCTAATGTTAAGAGGTTGAGTCTGATGGGTGGTGAGATTAGATTTGATACAATTCCTCGTCTTGTCTCAGAATTCTTGGTGAGTGGTGGTGTAGATTGGGATTGAGTCAAGTGCTATTACCAATCTCATCTCTGGAGATTAGGTAAGTTATGATTATTGTTGTCTGTAAACCTAATCTCAAATGATTAGTGATTAGAGTGAAGTCCCACTGTCTTGACCAACTCTCCTCTTGATGCAGCACACCTTAGTTTCTCACCTCACACACACACACACACACACACACACACACACACACATACGAGCAGCTGCTCAGTGCACACAAACACTCACGCGTGCACTCACACACACACACACACACACACACATACACACACACACCTATCACACCTGAACAAGCAAACACTCCAACACTGAACCACAACTTTGAACATAAAAAAATAGTGTTTCAAACAAGTGAGTGTTGAGTCTCGCCTCACGCTCGCTACCCTTGTAAACATGGCTGTGTGACCCTCTTTCACCCACCACCTTTGAGGTAACCACACCCAGGTACACACACACGCTGGTGCCACGCTCCCTTCTGCACCATGAAATACATCTACGCAACTTCAGATATGCCCTCATGTAGTTTCAGGTACGCCCACACACTTTTAACTCGTCCATATGTGCTCTCAGGTGCTCCCACACACTCTTAACTCGTCCATATGTGCTCTCAGGTGCTCCCACACACTCTTAACTCGTCCATATGTGCTCTCAGGTGCTCCCACACGTGGCCTCAGGTACCCTCACATACTCTTAGACATCCTGGGGCATCGTCTAACACTACACACGCTACCTAATGTGTTTACTCACCCTCAAATACTCCTTAGCAGACCCGCAGGTATATTCACACACACACACACACACACACACACACACACACACACACACACACACACACACACACAGGTGTTCTCCAGTGATTATTCACAACAGCTGCCCTCTCCTGGCTGGACCCTTCCATTCCCTCTCCCACTCTTCTCCCTTTCTGTTGTACCTGGATCCTCCCCCCTTTCCTCCCCGTTCTTTTTCTTCCTCATCTTCCTACTCTTCCCTCTCTTGTCTTAGCCCTCTCCCACCTCCCCACCCTTTTTTCCCTCCTCCTCCCACTCTTCCTCCCCTTCCCTTGCACCTGATCCTCCTCCTTTTCCACCCGCTCTTCTTCCTCCTCTTCCCACTCCTCCTCCTCTCCTCCAGGCCTGGATCTTCCCTCGTTAAAACTCGTTCATTGATACAATAGTAAACAAGACGGGAGGAAAAAAGTCTTACGTTTTGGGATTTTTGGCCACAGATGACGACGCCTCAGCCTCCACCACCTCACCCTCCACCACCTCACCCTCCACCACCACCTCACCCTCCACCACCACCTCACCCTCCACCACCACCTCACCCTCACCACCATCACACCTCACCCTCCACCCACCTCACCACCCTCCACCACCCACCCACCTCATCCTCCACCACCACCACCTCGTCCTCCACCACCAACTCGCCCTCCCACCACCTCATCCTCCACTACCACCTCGCCTCCCACCACCACCACCTCACCCTCCCTACCACCACCTCATCCTCCCACCCACCCTCACCCTCCCACCCACCACCACCTCATCCTCCACCACCACCTCACCCCTCCCACCACCACCTCATCCTCCACCACCGCCTCGCCCTCCCACCACCCACCTCACCCTCCACTACCACCTCACCCTCCACCACCACCACCTCACCCTCCACCACCACCACCTCACCCCTCCCACCACCACCCTCATCCTCCACCACCCACCTCACCCCTCCACCACCACCACCTCATCCTCCACCACCGCCTCGCCCTCCCACCACCACCTCACCCTCCACACCCCTCATCCCTCCCACCCACCACCACCTCCCCACCCTCCCACCACCCACCACCTCATCCTCCACCACCCTCATCCTCCACCACCACCTCGCCCTCCACCACCACCCTGCACCCTCCTCCACCACCACCTCATCCTCCACCACCACCTCACCCTCCACCACCACCTCGCCCTCCACCACCTGTATCTCTCAAGTGTTTGTCTCTAATTTAGGTTTATTTAGGTCACTTCTTTTGTTCTGTTTGGGATTTTTTCTCTGTGTCTTTCGTTTCATTATTCTGCACAGTTAAGTCAGTCTTATTTTAGGTGATGTAGAAGTAGGAGGAGTAGGAAGCGGAGGAAAGGAGAGGGGACAGTAAGAAGTAGATTAAGAAGAGTAAGAAACATAGTAAAACGAAGGAAGATGGAGACTTAAAAGAGGAGGTGAAGAGGAGGAAGAACAAGAAGAACAAGACAACAAGAAGTGGAAGACACAAAGACGACAAGAATAACAAAAAAGAGGTAGACATGAAGAAAGAAGAAGAATCAAAAGAAGAAGAACCGGAGTCTTGTAATTTCAGGCCCTTCCTCTCGTGGTTTCTCTTCTTCGCCACTAACGTTTTCCTTCGTCATGTTGGCCAGGCCTCAGACGGGTAATTTCAGCCTCATTATCCCTTCAAGACGGAGGAAATAAGAGTTGAGAAAAAAGTAAAAAAAGAGAAATATGAATCCAGGAAGAGCAGTCGACCCCCATGATCTAGACATACCGGGATCTAGACATACCGGGATCTCGATATACCGGGGTCGTTTAAGTGGTCGTGTTTGGGGTCGTTTAGAGGCCGTATAGGGGTCGTTTGGAGGGTCGAGTAAGGGGGTCGTGTAGGGGTCGTAAGAGGGAGAATATTAGGTGTTTTGTGTTTCTGGAGGGAGGGTGGATATAGGAGGTCGTGGAGGGGTGTAAGGGTTCATAGGAAGGTGAGAGGGAAGTAGGGAACTCAAGGGGTAAAGATGATGCTAGGAGTATCAACGGTGATACTAGGAAACCAAAGAGGGTGCCAGGCGCCTGCGTATAGTGCTAGGAGGCCACAGAGGGTACCAAGGGACTGCATATAGTGCTAGGAGGCCACAGAAGGTGCCAGGAGACTGCGTATAGTGCTAGGAGGCCACAGAAGGTGCCAGGAGGCTGCGTTTAGTGCTGGGAGGCCACAGGTACCAAGGGACTGCATAAGTGCTAGGAGGCCACAGAGGGTACCAAGGGACTGCATATAGTGCTAGGAGGCCACAGAAGGTGCCAGGAGACTGCGTATAGTGCTGGGAGGCCACAGAGGGTACCAAGGGACTGCATATAGTGCTAGGAGGCCACAGAAGGTGCCAGGAGACTGCGTATAGTGCTGGGAGGCCACAGAGGGTACCAAGGGACTGCATATAGTGCTAGGAGGCCACAGACGGTGCCAGTTGTCTATATACTGTAGGTATGAAAATTAGTAGTAGTAGTAGTCGTACGAAAAGTAATAGTTGTCGTAGCTTTAAGTTATGAAGCCCCCATGTAGTGTTATCATTTACGGTGTAGTAATAGTAGTAGTAGTAGTAGCAAGTAGTTGAGTGTTTAAGAGAAGGTAGTTGGCTCGTTTGAGGGGATAGTTAAGGGGGTGCTTGAGGAAGGAAATTGGGCAGTTTGAGAGACGATGTAATGACCGCATGTCGGTCTTTACTCTTCTTAATTATGACTGATGAATATATGGCATGAGGGAGTGACTGAGTCTGGCTGGAGGAGGAACCACAACGTAGGAGTTTGTCTAGAAAGATAACAGAGATTTAGGTGTAAAATACAAGTAGAAAGTACAGGTACAGGTATAAAGTAGATGACCCCAAAATAAGATATCCCTAAAGACAACGTTAATCCTCCAAAAACATTTCCCCAAAAGCTAAGGTAATTTACCAAAAGCTACATTAATCTCCTCAAAAGCTACGTTTATCTCCCCAAAAGCTACGTTTATCTCCCCAAAAGCTAAGATAATATCCCCCAAACCTAAGATAATCCCCAAAGCTAAGATAATCTCCCCCCCAAACTAAGATAATCTCTCAAAAGCTAAGATAACCTCTCCAAAATCTACGTTAATCTCCCCCAAAAGATATATCGAATAATTTGTTGTTCAGAACCTCAGTCAACAGTAGATGCTCGACACGCGGAGTACAGGAAGGCGGGGCTAAAGAGATATGATAAGGGTCGTAATGACTAGTTTGGCGGCAACCTATTCTCTCACCTATCATGGAAGGGTATACTACCATGGGAGGGTATACTACCATGGGAGAGGGGTATACTACCATGGGAGGGTATACTACCATGGGAGAGGGGTATACTACCATGGGAAAAGGGTATACTATCATGGGAGGGCACTGTGTCATGGGGAGGGGAGAAACAGGAGGATACTCTGCCCATACATTTCCTCCACACTCGGGAGGTGAGGAAGGTACTGTACCATGGGAGGGGAGGGGAAGGAGGAGGATACGCTGCTCCACCTCACCCTCTCACACACTCTCTACCTCTCCCACAAAAAAAAAAAACCGCCCCGCCTGAGAGCTCGGGTTGACCGTGCAATAAAACTGGTGACCAAACTGGGAGAGGAATTAAACACAGCGACAAAAATGGCGGGTTTTCGAAAGCAGAAAAAACTAATGGAAATCTACAGTTCCACCAAAGCCCCTTTATAAGCTATGAAATATTTAGCCCTGACATGATGTGAGGCTTTCAGCAGACCGGAGCTTGGGACACTTCATGCCTGAACCATCTGTGGACGGCAGGAGACTGTGTGTGTGTGTGTGTGTCTCGAGTGTGTGTCGGGCCATAGCATACATACATGAGAGCTTCAGCTTCCGTGTAAAGGTAAATCGATGCAACCGAGCTGTGTGTGTGAGGTGTGAGGTAACCGAGCGGTGTGTGTGAGGTGTGAGGCAACCGAGCGGTGTGTGTGTGTGTGTGTGTGAGGTGTGAGGCAACCGAGCGGTGTGTGTGAGGCAACATCGTATTGACCCCATTCCGAAAAAAAAAATAAATAAATAAGTGAAATAAACAAAAAACAAGGAATTCCGACAAAAATTTCAGATTATCCATACCAGCATTGCTCTTACTGGTGCTGCGTCATTAAGAGGAAAATTATGCGCCATTAGATAACACGGATTCGAGAGGAAATTAATCGGATTTTGGGTAATAATCTTCCCGATTGATCAAAAGTTGCACGGAAATTAACCAGCTTGTTGCACTGGTTTATCTCTTAACTGGCGGCCTGACTATGTTGCTGGACCACTACTCTGTTGGCTAGTACACACGATGCTGGACCACTCCCTCCCTCCTTCCCTTTTTATTTCCCTACTCCTTTCCCCCATCTCCATACCCCTCTCTTTCCATCCCCCTCCCTGCTCTTCCCCCCCTCCCCTGGTCTCCCCACCTCCCTGCTCTCCCTCCTTCCCTCCTTATCTCCCTCCTTCCCTCCTTGCTCTCTCTACCTTCTCCCTCCTCCTTCTTCCCTCCTCCCTCCTTCCCTCCTGCTCTTCCCTCCTCCCTGCTCCTCCCTCCCTCCCTGCTCCCTCCCTCTCTTTCCCTCCCTCCCTGCTCTCCTTCACTGCTCCCTTCTCCCCTGCTCTCCTCCCTCCTCCCTGCTCTCCCTCCCTCCCTGCTCTCTCCTCCTCCTGCTCTCCCCCACTCCTCCTCCTCTCCTCCCTCCCTCCTGCTCTCCCTCCCTCCTGGTCCTCCCTCCTCCCTCCTGCTCTCCCTCCTTCCTTCCCTCTTTCATCTCCGTTCAACTCAGCAATATTCACATCTTTTCAATATTATTCGTATTAGTTTCTTTCCATAGGTGAAGTTCTCTGCGTCACTCCCACAGGTAGGGAGAGAACACAGAGAAAACTTGATAACTTTTGATGATGAACATTACGGGCTGGGGTGGGCAGGTGGGTTAGTGTGATGTAACCTGTACTGGGGTGGGCAGGTGGGTAAGTTTGATGATGTGACCTGTACTGGGGTGGGCAGGTGGGTTAGTGTGGTGATGTGACCTGTACTGAGGTGAGTACAGTAGGTGTACTTGGTGGGGCTGTCACCTGTAGAACACTGTCATCGTTGTCAATATATAAAGTAACTGTGTCCTGGTCATGAGGGGACACACAGTAAGGGAACAGACAAGTTTGACGGAATGAACATCATCCTTGAGGTCACTTAAAGGGGTAATAGTGGGCTGTGAGGTGCCATAACAGACATATTTGCAACAATATATTAACCAGTGTGCAGTATGTGCAACTTTGCAAAAAAAAAGAAACCGCGCAGGAATTCAGATCTTTACAGGCGTCGTGTGAGAAAGCTCAACCACCTTATCATGTATTATATCTTCAGGTTAATGACATAATACAGGTAATAGTGTACCTGTATACTAATTTATGGGGCACCTGGACGATGAAACGCGTGGTTGGATGACTCAAAGTAAATTTAACGCACCTATACCAGTCTGAATACACGAGGGTCATAAAAACGTTCACAAAACCCAAGTTCCTCGCAACCTTCAGTGACGGTGACGGGGCAGGAGGAGTCTAGTAGCTACCTGGGGGAAGAGGAGGGGGAAGGGGAGTCAAGAGTTGTTACTATCCTCAGAATGTCGCGAAAAATGCCACCTTAAATGCTTTTGGGTGGTGGTGGTGGGGGGGGGGCATAAAAACAAATGAGGATCAAACACGATATTCATCTTTTCTCATCATAAAGTCTTACCTTCATGTCACATAGAGCCCATGAAGCTCATAACAGGTGTTTTTAATCAAGGTTCAAGTTGGGTGCAGTGAACCGCGGCCTTGTCTTGGCTGGCCTCCGTACAGCCAAATAGGTGTTTTGCCACGAGTTATGGGCAAGGCTTTGCATACACGTCGGCAATTTGGGATATTTGTGTGTTTACACTAGACGATATTATATCATAAACCTGTGTAATTATTAGTTTGCTCGCCTTCATTCGGGTAGCGTAAATTAACCTCTATATCAGAGATTCGTGAACGGCATGTTGACAAGGTCGTCCCCAGCCGCTGTACCGTAAACATTAGCTTGCCTTCCTAACACACGCGAACCTCCCCAGACACTTGTCTCTCTATCACTCACATCCAACAACGACTATCTTACTCTCACTCTTTCTCTCTGTTCTCTCTCTCGTCTTTATCTCTCCTCTAACCTATTATTTTTAATCTCTCTCTCTCTCTCTCTCTCTCTCTTAACTCTCTCTCTCTCTCTCTCTCTCTCTCTCTCTCTCTCTCTCTCTCTCTCTCTCTCTCTCTCTCTCTCTCTCTCTCTCTCTCTCTCTCACAATAATCATACACCGGCTGTACATTTTCTCACTCGGTCATGTAAGGAGAACATTTCCTCGGTACCTACTTGTTTACACACAGCGTCACGTGAACATTGCTCACACAAGACATTTTAAATTCAGCTACATTAAAATAACTGTCCCAACCACTATGCAACATCAACCAACCTATGCAATAACCATCCTACCGGTGCAACAACAACAACCTCCTATCACTGTGCACTAGATTACCTTATTTAAATTTCTTTTTTAATTGTATATCACTAGATAACGTATTTTATCCTAAATTTGTAAATTGTATGTATGGTTAGGGCTGGATTTCTTGTTAATATTTCCAATTCATATTATCGAGTATTTCAAACATGGCCGTAAGGAACGAATTCTACTGATGTCTAACCCCATGTTTTGGTGGCCTAGGAATCTGTTTGGCTTGTTAAAAAAGCGACATGATTACATAATTGTGAAATCCAAGATACAATTTGCTTTGTGTGACTGTTTATTTACATTATTTATTTACTGACTTTATTTACTAATGACCTTCACTTTCGCATCTTTTCAGGCCCGACCATGAGTGCTAGCACTGTAAACCAAGAGACTTGCCCCATTTGCCGTGAAGACTTAGATGTTTCTGATGTGGTTGAACTTCGTCAGAAGGGAGCTGATGGAATCAACAGTGCGAGTGTGCAAAGAGGGGATGATGTAGTCGTTTCAGCTGGTGAAAAAGTACACATTACATGTCGAAAGAAGTACATCAATCCAAAAGACATTGAAAATAAAAAAAAGAAAGAAAGTTGAGCCACCAAAGAGAAGTGCCAGAGTATCATCCAGTCCTTTCAACAGCCAAACGGATTGCCTTTTCTGTGGGACTACAGTAACACCAAGAGGTGCAAGCTTTAGTTATATAAAGACCGATACGTTTGTGCAGACCATTCTTGAGTGTTGTGACAGTCGTTCAGATGAATGGGCCTTCACTGTGAATGGCAGGATTGAATATTATGGATGTGATCTACATGCTGCAGACTGTATTTACCATCGCTCTTGCAGTGGTAATTTCCGGTCTGGGCTTAGCAAACCACTACAGTTCCAGAATGTCCCAGAGGCAAAGCGCAGAAAGTCAGGCCAGCCCAAAAACGAAGATCAGGAGCAGGCATTCATGAACGTTTGCTCTTACCTTGAGAATAATGATGAAGAACAATTGACAATTTCACAAGTACGAGAAAAAATGAAGGAATTTCTGACAAATACAGATTCTGAACCATATGGAAATCAATACCTCAAAGGACAATTGAAAGAACAGTATGGGGACAATGTTCATTTTGCTGAAGGGGAAGGCCTTTATGACATAGTGACAATGAGGGAAAAGACATCACAGATACTGAGATCTTATTTCAACATCCAAGCAAAGGACGAAGAATCACAGAAATAGGCGATCATTGAAACAGCGGCACGACTCATTAAAAGTGATATCAAGTCTAACGTGCCATCCCTTACAGATCAGTATCCAAGTGCAAAGTCACTCAAGCTTGATTCTGCCCTTTCGTTTGTTCCCGACACTCTGCAGATGCTGATGAATGGTCTTTTCGTGGGAAAGGAGACAAGACGAAAGGTTGCAGGAATAGGATATGCAATTGTCCAGGTAGTTCGACCACGTGCTGTTGTCGCTCCCTTACAAGTTGGCCTTGCAGTGCAGGCACATCATATGTATCGGTCACAGTTCCTGGTGGATACCCTTCATGAAATGGGATTTAGTTCTTCTTATAAAGAAGTCATGCGTTTTGAAAAGAATGCAGCGGATTCAGTTGCTCCAGATTTGTTAGTGGATGACATTGATTTGCTGGACATAACATTTCTTTTCGCCGGGGATAATGTTGACCACAATATCCTTACTATTGATGGCAGGGGGACCTTCCACGGAATGGGGATCATAGCAGCACTCACCCCAGGGCGAAAGAAGGATCATGTCATTCCAAGAAGAAACGTTACCAACCTTGATTTTTCAGTGAAAAGTAAAATTCCAATCATTGAACATCGCTTCGCTAAACATGTGCGCCAAACCATCATGTTTGAACAACTCCCGGGATTGGTCAGCAGTGATAAGACAATTGGTGTACTGTGGGAGCTTTCACTAAACTTCAAGCAGGAAACCCCCTGGGTGGCAGGGAATGATGCATATTATTCATCAAAGATTAGAGCACCCAGGCCAATCATCAATTGCATTTTTGCCTATGATTGACTTGTACTCTGGGGACAAGACATGCATTCTGTCCACGCTTGATTTCGTTTGTGATCTCGCTACCAAACACCATGCTCCGCCCATTATTACGTTTGATCAGTCCCTGTATTGGAAAGCTGCAGAGATCATCATGGATGCACCACAGAATAGCCACTTGAAAAGCATTGTCTTGATGTTTTCACACATTCATGAACCTTCTTGGTGCAATAGGCACACTGAAGGAAGGCACAGGCCTCAGGAGCATTATGGAAGTTGTCTATGGTGGAAACGCCATCCAGCATATGATGACTGGAAAATCAGTGCAAAGATCTTTCCGTGGACATTTGCTGGTGGACAGATGTCTCAGTCACCTGGTTGTGTCGGATCTGCTGAAGGATAACCCACAGTTCGAGACAATGGTAGACCAGGTGGAAGAAACATACTCATCTTTGGTAGCGAAAGAAACGACTTTGGAGAGCGCTGTAGCATCAGATATGTCTAAGATGAATTAGAAAGAGTAATAGGCATTTTCATAGTTTGGCGGCCATATTGGTCCTCCATCTTAAATTATGTAATGACTTCACTATAATTTAGATATGTTAATTGGATTCCTAGATCCCCAAAACATGGGGTTAGGCACCAAAATTACTTGACTAGGATGAATAATGAAGGAGTAACGGGCATTTTAAGGATCTGGTGGCTAACTTCGATGCCATCTTGAAAATTAGACCTTTCTCGTGGTCAGACTGTGGTGGACTTTTGATATGTTATTAAGCACACATGATACTACAATAAACAGTTGAGAAACCTTTTGTAGGAGTTTTATTGAGGTCAAACCATATTTTCAGCCGACTAGCCGTTCTCCCAAGGATCGACGGCGCCCCAGAAGCCCTCCCAGGGACGGCAGCGCTCCAGGGGCCCTACCAGGGCATTGGCGCCACCCATATTTGGAAAAGATGCTATTTACTTATCATAGAAAACGGGAAATATTTCTACTTTCTGGGAAAGTTGGTTATCTACTTATCATAGAAAACGGGAAATTTGTATCATAGAAAATGGGAAATATCTACTTTCCGGGAAAGTTGGTTATCTACTTTCCCGAAAAGTAGATTATCTACTTTTCGGGAAAGTAGATTATCGACTTTTCGTGGAAGTAGAATATCGACTTTTGGGAAATATTAAAAAAATTTCCAAAGTAGATTATCATAGAAATCGGGAAATTTGTATCACAGAAAACGTGAAATATTTCT
>NW_024731852.1:9079531-9102031 GCF_018991925.1 Homarus americanus
TAGTTACGTATGCGTTTCCCCCGTTTCTATGATAATCTACTTTGGAAAATACGTTAATATTTCAAAAGTCGATAATCTACTCTACGAAAAGTCGAAAATCTACTTTCCTGAAAAAGTAGATAACTTAATTTTCGTAAGATATCCAACTTTCCCGGAAAGTAGATATTTCCCATTTTGATACAAATTTCCAGTTTCTGCGATAAGTAGATAACCATCTCTCTCAAGAAAGTAAAATATTTACATTTTCTGTACACTTCGGGCTTATGATAATCTACTTGGAAAATACGTTAATATTTCTGTCGATAATCTACTTCACGAAAAGTCAGAAAATCTATCATTTTCCCCTGGTAGATATCTACTTTTCGAAAGTAGAAAACTAACTTCCCGGAAAGTAGATATTTCCATTATATGTTAAATTTCCGTTTTCTATCATAAGTAGATAAATTAACTTTCCCAGAAAGTAGAAAATATTTCACATTTTCTGTGATACAAATTTCCTTGTTTTATGATAATCTACTTTTGGAAAAATACGTTAATATTTCCCAAAAGTCGATAATCTACTTCACGAAAGTCGAAAGAGATAATCAATCTCGAAAGAGATATCAGCATAAATTTCTGTTTTCTATGATATGATAATCGGTAACTTTCCCAGAAATATTTACATTTTCTGTGATAAAATTTCCTGTTTTATGATAATCTACTTTGGAAAATACGTTAGGGCTAATATTTCAAAAATTCGATAATCTACTTCCACGAAAAGTCGAAAATCTACTTTCCTTTAGTGGATATCTACTTTCGAAAGTAGATAACCAACTCTTCCCGGAAAGTAGATATTTCATTTTCTATGATACAAATGTCAAGGATAAGTAGATAACCAACTTTCAGAAAGTAGAAATATTTCACATTTTCTATACAAATTTCCCGTTTTCTATGATAACTACTTAAAATATGTTTATTAATATTTCCCAAAAGTCGATAATCTACTTCCACGAAAAGTTTTAGGCACCATTTCTTTCCTTAGTGGTGCAGATATCTACTTCTTTGAAAGATAATCAACCTTCCTGGAAAGTAGATATTTCATTATGATACAATTTCGTTTTCGTGATAAGTGATGTTCAACTTTCCAGAAAAGTAAACATTTACATTTTCAGATACAAATTTCCCAGTTTTCTATGATAATCTACTTTGGAAAATAACATGTTAGGCTTAATATTTCCTGTAAGTCGATAATCTACTCACGAAAAGTCGAAAATCTACTTTCCTTTAGTAGATAATCTACTTCGAAAGTAGATAACCAACATTCCGGAAAGTAGATATTTCCATTTTCTATGATACAACTTCCGTTTCTATATAAGTAGATAACCAACTTTCCCAGAAAGTAGAAATATTTACATTTTCAGATACAAATTTCGTTTTCTATGATAACTACTGAAAATACGTTAATATTTCCCAAAAAGTCGATAATCTACTTCCAATGAAAAGTCGAAAATCTACTTTCCTTGAAAAGTAGATATCTATTTTTCGGGAAAGTAGATAACCAACTTTCCTATATATTTCCCATTTTCTATGATACAAATTTCCCGTTTCTATGATAAGTAGATACAACCAACTTTCCTAGGCAGGAAATATTTCACATTTTCTGTGAGTATAAATTTCTCCGCTGCGATAATCTACTTTTGGAAAACATAGCTAATATTTCCCAAAATTCGATATCTACTTCCACGAAAAGGAATCTACTTTCCCGAAAAGTAGATAATCTATTTTTTCTGAAAGTAGATAACCAACTTCTGAAAGTAGATATTTCTTTCTATGATAAAATTTCGTTTTCTATGATAAGTAGATAACCAATCTTTCCAGAAAGTAGTATTTCTTTTCAGATACAAATTTCTGTTTTGATAACATTTGGAAAAATATTTCGTTAATATTTCCCGAAAGTCGATAATCTATTTCGATAGTAGAAAATCTACTTTTCGAAGATATATCTACTTTTCGGGAAAGTAGTTAACCTACTTTCTCGAAAGTAGATATCTGCTTTATTATTTAATTTCCCAGTTTCTATGATAAGTAGATATTCATTTTCTAGAAAGTAGATATATTTCAAATTTTCTGTAATACTACTTCTGTTTCTATGATAATTTATTTTGGAAAATGTTAGTATTTTCCGCAAAAGTCGATAACTATTTCAATGAAAACGGTGATTTACTTTCCTGTATGATAACTACTTTTGGGAAAGTAGATAACCAACTTCGGAAAGTAGATATTTATTTATGATAAAAATTTGTTTTCTATGATAAGCAGATAACCAACTTTCCCAGAAAGTAAAATATTTCATTTTCTGTGATACAAATTCTCCTGTTTCTGCGATAATCTACTTCGGAAAAATACGTTAATATTTCGTTGATAATCTACTTCCACGAAAAGTCGAAAATTTACTTTCTGAAAAGTAGATAATCTACTAGAAAGTAGATAACCAACTTTCCCGGAAAGTAGATATTTCCATTTTCAGTGATAAATTTCCCGTTTCTATGATAAGGATAACCAACTTTCCCAGAAAGTAGAAATATTTCACATTTTCTGTGATACAATTTCCTGTTTCTAGATAATCACTGGAAAAATGCGTTAATATTTCCCAAACATAATCTATCATGAAAGTTTGAATTCACTTTCCCGAAAAAGCAGATTTAAAAGATCTTTAATTTTCCCGGAAAGTATTTCAGATACAAATTTCCCGTTTTCAAGAAGGTATAAATTAACTTTCCTAAAGATTACATTTTCTGTGATACAAATTTTCGTTTTCTATGATAATCTTACTTTGGAAAATACGTTAGGCCATTATTTCAAAAATTCGATAATCTACTTCAATGAAATGTGATATCTACTTTTTCCTTTAGGTGAGATAATTTACTTTTTCGGAAAGAGATAATCAACTTTCCCGGAAAGTAGATATTTTTCATTTTCTATGATACAAATTTCTGTTTCTATGATAAGTAGATAACCAACTTTCCCAGAAAGTAGAAATATTTACGTTTTTCGTGATACAAATTTCCTGTTTTATGTGATAATCTATTGGAAAATAGTTTGGTTAATTTTTCCCAAAAAGTGGATAATCTACTTCCACGAAAAGTCGATAATCTACTTTCCCGAAAAGTAGATAATCTACTTTTCGGAAAAGTAGATAACCAACTTTCCCGGAAAGTAGGTATTTCCCATTTTCTATGATACAAATTTCCCGTTTTCTATGATAAGTAGATAACCAACTTTCCCAAAAAGTAGAAATATTTCACATTTTCTGTGATACAAATTTCCCGTTTTCTATGATAATCTACTTTGGAAAATATGTTAATATTTCCCAAAAGTCGATAATCTGCTTCCACGAAAAGTCGATAATCTACTTTTCGGGAAAGTAGATAATCTACTTTTCGGGAAAGTAGATAACCAACTTTCCCGGAAAGTAGATATTTCCCATCTTCTATGATACAAATTTCCCGTTTTCTATGATAAGTAGATAACCAACTTTCCCAGAAAGTAGAAATATTTCACGTTTTCTGTGATACAAATTTCCCGTTTTCTATGATAATCTACTTTGGAAATTGTTTTAATATTTCCCAAAAGTCGATAATCTACTTCCAAGAAAAGTCGATAATCTACTTTCCCGAAAAGTAGATAATCTACTTTTCGGGAAAGTAGATAACCAACTTTCCCGGAAAGTAGATATTTCCCATTTTCTATGATACAAATTTCCCGTTTTCTATGATAAGTAGATAACCAACTTTTCCTAGAAAGTAGAACATTTCACGTTTCTGTGATACAAATTTCCCGTTTCTATGATAACTACTGGGAAATTTTTTAATATTTCCCAAAAAGTGGATAATCTACTTCCACGAAAAGTCGATAATCTACTTTCCCGAAAAGTAGATAATCTACTTTTCGGAAAAGTAGATAACCAACTTTCCCGGAAAGTAGATATTTCCCATTTTCTATGATACAAATTTCCCGTTTTCTATGATAAGTAGATAACCAACTTTCCCAGAAAGTAGAAATATTTCACATTTTCTGTGATACAAATTTCCCGTTTTCTATGATAATCTACTTTGGAAAATATGTTAATATTTCCCAAAAGTCGATAATCTACTTTTCGGGAAAGTAGATAATCTACTTTTCGGGAAAGTAGATAACCAACTTTCCCAGAAAGTAGATATTTCCCATTTTCTATGATACAAATTTCCCGTTTTCTTTGATAAGTAGATAACCAACTTTCCCAGAAAGTAGAAATATTTCACATTTTCTGTGATACAAATTTCCCGTTTTCTATGATAACCTACTTGAAATTTTTTTAATATTTCCCAAAAGTCGATATTCCAAGAAAAGTCGATAATCTACTTTCTCCGAAAAGATAATCTACTTTTCGGAAAGTAGATAACCAACTTTCCCGGAAAGTAGATATTTCCCATTTTCTATGATACAAATTTCCCGTTTTCTATGATAAGTAGATAACCAACTTTCCCAGAAAGTAGAAATATTTCACATTTTCTGTGATACAAATTTCCCGTTTTCTATGATAATCTACTTTGGAAAATATGTTAATATTTCCCAAAAAGTCGATAATCTACTTCCACGAAAAGTCGAAAATCTACTTTCCCGAAAAGTAGATAATCTACTTTTCGGGAAAGTAGATAACCAACTTTCCCGGAAAGTAGATATTTCCCATTTTCTATGATACAAATTTCCCGTTTTCTATGATAAGTAGATAACCAACTTTCCCAGAAAGTAGAAATATTTCACGTTTTCTGTGATACAAATTTCCCGTTTTCTATGATAATCTACTTTGGAAAATTTTTTAATATTTCCCAAAAGTCGATAATCTACTTCCACGAAAAGTCGATAATCTACTTTCCCGAAAAGTAGATAATCTACTTTTCGGGAAAGTAGATAACCAACTTTCCCGGAAAGTAGATATTTCCCATTTTCTATGATACAAATTTCCCGTTTTCTATGATAAGTAGATAACCAACTTTCCCAGAAAGTAGAAATATTTCACGTTTTCTGTGATACAAATTTCCCGTTTTCTATGATAATCTACTTTGGAAAATATTTTTAATATTTCCCAAAAGTCGATAATCTACTTCCACGAAAAGTCGATAATCTACTTTCCCGAAAAGTAGATAATCTACTTTTCGGGAAAGTAGATAACCAACTTTCCCGGAAAGTAGATATTTCCCATTTTCTATGATACAAATTTCCCGTTTTCTATGATAAGTAGATAACCAACTTTCCCAGAAAGTAGAAATATTTCACGTTTTCTGTGATACAAATTTCCCGTTTTCTATGATAATCTACTTTGGAAAATTTTTTAATATTTCCCAAAAGTCGATAATCTACTTCCAAGAAAAGTCGATAATCTACTTTCCGGAAAAGTAGATAATCTACTTTTCGGGAAAGTAGATAACCAACTTTCCCGGAAAGTAGATATTTCCCATTTTCTATGATACAAATTTCCCGTTTTCTATGATAAGTAGATAACCAACTTTCCCAGAAAGTAGAAATATTTCACGTTTTCTGTGATACAAATTTCCCGTTTTCTATGACAATCTACTTCAGACCAATTTGGCCCCTGCGGACCTATTTTGCCTCAACCGGTCCTATTTGGCCCAAACCAGACGTATTTGGCCCGGCTGGGATACGACGCCCCTGGTGTGGCCATGATGACGCCGCCGTCCCTAGGATGGCCCCTGGGGTAGTCGCCACCCCTTGGATGGCCTCTGGTGCGCAACCACATCTGGGAGGGCCCTTATGGGCGCCGCCGTCTTTGGGTGGGTCCCTGGGGTCGCTGCCGTCCCTCGGAGGGCCCCCGCCGTTCCTGGGAGGGCCCCTGAGGTGGCCGCTGCCCATGGGAGGTCTCACTAAGTCGCTGCCGCCCATGGAGTGTCCTTGGGGTCGCCGCCACACGTAATGAGGGCCCTTGGGGTTGCGCCTGCCCCAGTGAATGCTCCTAGGACCACCATAACCCCTGGGATGGCCCCTCGGGGCGCCGCTGCCACTGAGAGGGCCCCGCGGAGCGCTGGCGTCCCTGGGGTCTATACTTTTAAGAAAGTCTATATAAAGATGAATTAAAACTTACGGGCAAAGCGTAATTAACTATTTAAATGATCTAAATATAATTAATTATTTCAAAGGTCATTAATTACCACTAATTACTCGAATTTTCAAATTGTAAAGGCATATCCTTAATTAGCATGTAAAGTAGTCCCCGTGTATGAAATTTAAACAAAATCTATTTTTTAATCTAAAATGTCAAAACAACAAGATATTAATTAGTTCAGGCGTATTTTTGATGCCAAATGACATTTCTTGGGAGTGAACATTAACGTGTAAGATGTAAGTATACACAAATTGAGTCACACAGGTGTACTTTAGTTTTAGTTTAGTTATTAACAACACCTGCTTGAAGACGTAGATCACCTTACCTGTAATAACTGTGTTTCTTGCGTAATTTCCTGGAATACTGTGTAATATTCTGGAGACACAGCAATGTAACCAACTACTCCAACAGTCGTCCGTCAAATGGCTACTCAGTGCTGGTGACAGGACGCGCCACCCCTTCTTAATGGTAGTTCGGTCGTTACTAATTGTTCTCCTACATTCATTTGGTCTTTTGTTTATTTTCTTCAATGGTATAAATGTTTTTGGTTATATAATATTTATTTTTAATGTGTTGAAATATAACACTCGTTAATATAGTGTTTTGTGAAGGCTTTTCTGGTTCAGCCTTAGTGCTGCTGATGTTGAGAAATTTAGTAACACAGCAGAGCGACGGCCATTTTAGACTATTTCCTGTGAATTTCATTTCGTTCCGTTTATTCTCATGGAGTTTATTGTGTCAATCTGTCCAGTGGTCTCTCATCGACTATCTCCTGACCAGGTCAAAGGTTAATCATGATGACCTTCCCAGCTTCTTGTTTCTGATCAAAGGTGTTTGTTGCGTGTCCTTGTGTTTGTTGTTTGTCATTGTGTTTGTTGCGTGTCCTTGTGTTTGTTGTTTGTCATTGTGTTTGTTGCGTGTCCTTGTGTTTGTTGCGTGTCCTTGTGTTTGTTGCGTGTCCTTGTGTTTGTTGCGTGTCCTTGTGTTTGTTGCGTGTCCTTGTGTTTGTTGCGTGTCCTTGTGTTTGTTGCGTGTCCTTGTGTTTGTTGCGTGTCCTTGTGTTTGTTGCGTGTCCTCATGTCCTTCAGTTTTCATAGTTATTTATTTTCTTCAACTATGATTTTTTTTTCTATAATATATATATTTTTTCTTTTTATGGTTTCAATAATGTTTTGCATCTTGTTTTAGTTATGTGAGTGTGCTTGTTTACCTGTGTGTGTGTGTGTGTGTGTGTGATCGTTTAAGTGCATGTATGAGTGTACTGTATGAATGTGTATGATCAAGCACGTACGTATATAAAGTATGAATGTCTGTGTATGATCGTATAAGTACACGAGTGTATGATCGCTAAGTACATGTATGAGAGCATGTATAAGTAGTCCTATAGTATACATCAAGAAACAGTATTTTCTTGTCAATATTCCGTCATACATTTTCTGATGAATTATTGTACATGTCTGCCAGCCTTCCTCTTGGTATCAATGAATAAAAAGTCTTCTATAATGTATGAGTATTATGACTAAATCCTTCAATTCTTCACTACATTTGTATAAATTGTTGTAGACTGAAGAATCTATATAACTGTGTAGGTTGAAAAAAAACAAAGTGGGTTATACAGTTTGTGGACAATACATGTTTATTTGTTCCTTCAGGTATAATATCATACTGTATTACCATTGTCTTACCTTAACGTTTAGCGTATATAAGAACACACTCCAGGACGCCCGTAATGACGAACGAACACCCTTAATGTTCACAAAGCTGCTCCTTCCCCCACCTTTCTTCAGCCTCCAAGAGAAGCCTCGCCCAGTCTCCACCCATTTCTCTGGCCCTCATTGGTCAACTCAGAATTTCAAGCAAAAAAACAAAACAAAAAAATTAGCCAATCACGAACCGTTCAAACGCCCGACCGGTGATGCCGTTCGGGGCAAAGGTTCGGCGGGAAATTCTAATCGACCAATCAGTGGTGTTTGGAGTAATGTGAGGCGGGGACTGTGGCGGGACGGAGCTTGGAGGCGGACGGGGGGGAGGGAACTGAGGTTTATACAATGCACATACGACTCACGGCTTAGTCTCACACAACAATATTTAGGCAGCTTGATAAATAAACATAAAGAACCCAGCTTTATGCTTGGCTAAGGTTCCTCTCGCACAATGCTAAGTGTGCCGTGGTACGTCTTAATGGCTAAATATTATAATAGTTTTATTCATTTTATAATTATTTCCTCGTTAAGGAGGAATTTTTTTGCGTCATGAATATATTTATATATACATCCTATTGCTAATAATCCATGTATATAAACTTCCAGCACAACGTTGCCGCAGCACTTTGGGGAGGAGAGCGTGAGTCAGCCTCTACTGGTAATATCCTACGGTAGGCCTCATAACAACAGGTGGTCCACATGAACCCAAATCCGAGCCTATGCGTTTACATGAACTAAGTTATTTTTTATTATAATTATCATTTAGTTTTTTTGACAGATTCTAAATGGTTGTAAAAACCGGCCCCCCCAAAATGTTGCAGAGGCTAAGGTGTTGTCTGGAGCCACTTGCACTTATTGCTCACATATTATTGCAGGGACAAGATCTCCCTTGCACAACAGGGCGGGCAGCACTACCGCGGCAAACACCTGAGATTGGGGGCACGTCGAGACACACAGAACCACGCACGCACGGGACCTCGGCCACTACTGCTGCTCCCCAACCAACTCTTCAACCACTTCAAATCTTAATATATTTTTCACTACTGTGTTTACACTTCTACAAGAGACGGTGAAGATGGGCGATAAATGACGCCCTCGAGGCCGGGTCCTTCGCGTCCACATTGTTTTATTCTCACTATTATTTATACGGCTAAACAAGACGCTGAGGACGGGCGAGTAATGACAACCTCGAGGTCCTTCTCGCGTCCAAAAGAAGATCCTTCACGTCCCTATTATTATATTGTTTCCCATATTGTTAATATTCTTCTACAGTACAACGAGAGGCTGAAGATGGCCGCTTGATATAATAACTGACGAGGCCCTTCGCGTGCGTGTTGTGTGGGCAGTCGCATTTCTCTACAACACTATAGTACTACAGGCGCCTAGAGTGTGTGACACCCCATTCCTGTTGTGCAGGGCACCAACATGTGAGTCCTCACAGGCCGTTATACAAATATGCAAAAATATAAAACGAAAATAATCATCAACAAACAAGAAAAAATCTAAACAATCAGAATTAATATTAACACAGCGATATTATTATTATTATTATTTTATTAATATTATTATTATTATTATTGTGTATGAGGAGGGGACAACCATATAGGTGAGGGCAAACTTAAAACTCCACCAAAACACAGGAACACAAGGCCGGGCTGTTTGGGGTAATGGCTTTGTTTTGGTCACACCAGCTCAGCGCAACACCCAAATTTTGGCACATGTGTCCACCGCGGCCAAGAGTGCAATCAGTGGCGGCCGGTGACTGTCCGGGGAGGTGTTTGCTGACCTTGGTACTTCCTTCAACATGGCACTACCGCCACTGTCCGTCTCCCCCCACCCACATCCCCGGTCAGAAAACCGCCGACCGGTACTTTCTTCCTCACGCCGGTGCCAGATATCGACTTTATTACAAATTTTCTTCCAGTTTGGGTCGACCGGCAGTGTTTATGTTAAGCAACTTGCATCAACCACATTCCTCTCAAGACAGTGCCAAACATCAATTACTTCCGGGTTTTTTAGGGGGGGTCGACCGCCGGTATTTCCAAGTAAGTAACTAACAACCGGCACTTTCCTCCTCGCGCCAGTGCCAAACAACCACTACACCAAGCAACCTAACAACCGCTGATCACCTCTGGGAGATGACTCGGCTCTGAGTGTCATCAGGAGTTTTTTGCGCAATTATGGAATTATTAAAACTTGGAAGATGTGAACCCCAAGACCTATGACCCCAGCAGGACCATAAGACCCCAGCAGGACTCCAATATGATTATAGAACCCCAGGAGGACTACAGGACCCCAGTAGGACCACGGTACCTTAGTAGGACCACAGGACCGCCACTGGACAACAGGACCCTAGCAGGACCATAGGATCCCAGTAGGACCATAGTACCCCAGGAGAACTATAGAACCCTAGGAGGACCATAGTACCCTATCAAGCCCATAGAACCCTAACAGGCCTATAGGACCCTAACAGGACCATAGGACCCCTACAGGACCACAGGACCATAGCAGGACCCCAGGGCCTAAGGTTATCGACAACAAGCTTTGGATTATTATAAAACTGCGAGGAAAAGGTTTATCTTTTGTCGGAAAACCAAAAACAAAAAACAAGATAAAACAAGAAATAAAAAAAAAAAGAATTATGGGTAATCACCTGGACGATACACCTGTGGAATGCATGTAGCAGTAATACACTCCCAGTACCTGTAGTTGTCGCTCCTGCAGGTTAATGACAACACAATAACACGATCATCCGATAAAACTTAAAACAACAACAACATCCATTATAATAAAACACAGGAACATTGTCCAAAAAAAATCAGGAACATCCACAAATTATATGTAAAAAAATGAAATTAAAACTTATTAAGAGATCATGTTAGGTTTTTCTTTACACAAAAACAAAAAAATCACTAAAAATACCTATAATTATGATAGATTAATTAATACAAAGTACTCGGCCGTCGTCGACTCAATATATTTTGTGTTTATCTAAATCACCGGATGATGACCGAACTAACCCAAGGATGATGACCGAACTAAACAATGACTTATTTACGTCACCCTTCAAAAAAATAATCTATCATCTACTTAAAAAATTCTCTTATTTAATGACAATAAAAGTCAATGATGAAAACTTAAAAAAGCTTTCCAGTGATGAATCTCTTTTTTACAATTTAATGTTATGATGAATTGTAAACAAAATTACTCGAGCACCGAACTCCGGAGTTTGACTAAAACCACACATATATATATATATATATGTATACATACCGGGTATCTTATGTACAGTGGCAGAAATGCAAATATTAACTCCCCGCCCCTGTGTGTCAATCTCGTCCTTCTTATATACACATTCAAATTTAACACGAAAACAACTTCGTGAAATAGAATGGGTCATTCTCCAATAGCGGAAATAAGCAGATACTTTGTTTAAACTCGACTAAAAAGCTAATAACTGTAAAGCTACAAAATAAAGGACAATTAACATCCAGCTTCTCTTAGCGGCTGGACAGACATTCAAACAGTTTTGTCCAATACAAAACGGCTGTGTAGTTTCCATAACATCTGAAGAGTCTTGTGTTGACTGAACCTACGGTAGAAGTTCACTATAGTTAGAAGTTCAGCGTAAGACTCGTGGCAAAGTGTGTTCTAAAAATATACAAAATGTATCAGCGTTACTGTGTAAGAAACATCTACGTGTTATGCACATTGCCAAGCACAAAAATAAAATTCTTAAAACGTCCAAAAATCTTAGTCAGTTTGTTGAAGCAAAGTTCGCCTCTCTCTCTGAGGCAACTAAAACAGTCACTAGCTCGTTAACTACTTGTGAACAACATAGTTATCATCATCATCAGTTAGCTAATAAAATAACCACTGGAAGTTAATAACTACAAATACAACTCATTAAAAACAAATCGAGATTGGCGAGTCAAGCGAAAAACTGTGTTAAACAAGGTAACACAATACTGTACTACATACATACACTACGGACAGTTGTGCTCACCTCCTACCAGACAACGGTATAGCCTCTCACAGTCTCGTCCAGCCAAGAGTCCCTCCTTAATACCTCATATATCCGAGAAGACTTTACTTAATGACTGAGTATCTTTGTGTTTGACGTAGGAGGCTTAATGAATTATGTACATCTATCAAAATGGTTCAGATCAAGACCCTAAACATTTTGAACCCCTCCCTAGTTAAAAGGTCCTAATGGCCTAAAATAGCTGGTTTCTACTAGTTACAACTGTCCTCAAACTAGCCATACCTAGAGGGAGGTTTCCGCCCCCCCGCTGGTGGTTGCCTACCAATGAAATACCATCATCATAGCCCAATGAAGTATAACCATCATATTCTACGATTTTTTTTCTCTAGTTTGTACGTGTATCACAGAAAAAGCCCGAGAATGGGCATACTCATTTCAGATCACATTTTGGACCATTGTAGGATCCTCATTCCTCCTTCAGATCACATTTTGGACCATTGTAGGATCCTCATTCCTCCTAAAACATTCTAAGACATGACTATGGGACCATTGATCTAAACGGTGGTAATTATCTGTCACACTTCTTCATTCCTTCCACTGACTCGGTGTCTTAAGTCAACTTGTTTTATACATTAATCTCTTCGGGAAAGTTAATCCATTTGTGTGATCGTTTTTCATTGTGTCCCTTAAGACGGGATTTCTAAACACGAATTCATTCATCATCATCATCTACTGTATATCCACACATTACAACCCTCCTCTTGGCGGTCCAACATACACCGTGTACACCCAACATACACAATCATACAACGTTGTGCTTGGTTTCTCCTGTATGATCCAAACTGTTATCATTTGCTGGTAAAAAAGACGAAAAAAATATATACATACCGTATATATATATATATATATAAATAAAAAAAAGAACATCAAGACATTATTAAAGTGCAATAAACAAGTGAGCAGCGATGAGAGGAGCAAAGAGTCTGTCGTCTATTGCCAGTGATATGTTGAATGATTGTTTTGATAGTATGCACACAACCCTACTGCTTAAACAAATCTCATTCACTTGAACTACTGAAGGGAGGTAGGTAGTTAGTTTCAGCTACTCTGTGGAATTTGAATTTGTCCTTTTTTATTTATTTCCTCGAAAGGGGTTTCAATCCCTCTATACCCAAATGCATCGCTTAGAGGTAACGAGATAATGGCGTAATGTTATGCTCGGCGATCCTCTGGGTGTTGTGGTGGGGTCAGGGAGTGTGGTGGGGTCAGGGAGTGTGGGGGGTCAGGGAGTGGGGGGTCAGGTGTGTGTGGTGGGGTCAGTGTGGGGGTCAGTGTGGGGGTGTGGGTGGGGTCAGGGGTGTGTGGGGTCAGGGGGGCTGTGTTGGGGGTCAGGGGGTAGGGAATGAGGGAGGCTGTAAGGAACAGGGGGTATGAGGGGCAGGGGGACAAGAAGGACAGAGGGGTATGGGGGTAAGGGGTGTGAGGGTGTCAAGGCGGTATGTTGGGGATCAGGGAGGTGAGGGATGGTCAGGGGTGAGAGGGGTTTAGGGGTGAGGGATGTGTGTTGGGGAGGGGGGTGAGGGAGATATTTTGGGGTGAAGGATATGTGTGTGGGGGAGGGGTGAAGGGATATGTGGGGATCAGGAGGGCAAGGGAGATGTGGGGGTCAGCAGGGTGAGGGAGATGTGGGGGGTTAGGGGGGTGGGGGTCAGGAGGGGTCAGGGGTGTTGGGATGTGAGGGAGGGTGAGGGAGGGAGGGTCAGGGGGGGTGGGATATGAGGGAGGGTGAGGGGGGGCGGGGCACTCAGAAGTTCAACAGTCTAGCTGGGCTGGAAGAAACGAGATTTGTGACTCAGTTTTGATCGGGTTAGTTAGTTTGTTAGTTAATTAGTTACGGGAGTCCCTAAGTAAAAAAAAAAACACCTATATAGATATTTATATCTAAATCAACAAACAATGAGCTTCTCACTAAAAAATAAGAAAAAAAAGGTTTGTTTGTGGATTGGTAGGTAGATAATAATAGATTGGTCTCATAATCCCAATCATCTCACTAAAAAACTTTCAACTAAATCTTTCCTAATTTTTTATATATATCTTCAATTGACTAATTCCAAAAATTCTATGTAAGCTGTACACATAATCCCGTCTTTATATTATATATATATTCATTACAAAAATACAAGAAAAATATTTCATAAATAAGTCGATACTCCTAAACTAAAAAAATCTTCCATTATTTTTTTTAAATAGTTCCTCCGAAGCAAGGCTAAAATGGCTATTAACTATGGTATCTCAGTAGCAAGCGCAGCAGACTCTCTCGTCCGTCAGCTCGTCACGACACGGTAATGGTATTTACAGCGGCAGAGTAAAAAAAAATACAAAAGTAAAAACACAACAGCAGACAAAAATTTTATTACAAGCTTGTGGGCCGTCAGGACCAAGACCACAACAAAACACGAAATAAACACTTTTTTTTTTATTTCCTCTTTCGTACGATACTTGACTATGACCGAGAGAGATGATTGACGTCGGCGAGGATATTTTTCTCGTTATAATCTTGACGTTCACTGTATTGCGTTAATGAGTCGTTCACTACACCAGAATGAGTCGTTCACTACACCAGGTAAATGACCCGTTCACTACACCAGGTAAATGACCCGTTCACTGCACCAGGATGACCCGTTCACTACTCCAGGTAAATTACCCGTTCACTACAAATAAATGAACCGTTCACTAATGAGACAGTGCTGTTCACCATACCTGAAGAATATATTCACCGACTCATCCAACTCTCTAAAAGATCCTAATCCGTCACACCTGCCGCTAATTACTGTTGGCATTGACAAACAGGTGTGGAGATCAGCGAGCAACATTAGGGACGCCAGACTGACAACTCGGCCAGGGATTTCGAGATGGCAACACCGCTTAGATCAAGGGCCAAACTTCACTGAAATTCTCAAATGAAAAACAAAAATCATTAGCTCAGGTTGCATTAGAAATTTGATTAAAAACTTTGATTAGTTAATGGTATAACATATATAGATAGTGAATAATTATGTTTTTTATTTCACACTCCAGTATTTATGTAAATACTGTTTTTTTCGCCAAAGGTCAATTGCGAATTTTTCTGGAATATTTAAATTAGTGTAGAGGTGAATATTTCTTTGGCCACTTTGATCCAGCGATAACTTAAGAGATTGGGGAGAGAAATAGAGAAAGAAGAGGAGAAAGAAATAGACGTTGGGTAGAGAAACTAAGAGAGACAAAGGTGGGAGAAAGAGACAGAGAAATAAAATAGAGAAGACAGTAAGAGAGAGAATGGCAAGGATAGCAAAACAGACAGACAGAGAGAGAGAGAGAGAGAGAATGGGAGAAAGTAAGAGAATTTTATAGGCAATGAAAATAGGTAAGAGAAATTAAGGTAATACTTAATGGATATACATAATTGAAATAAAGACAACTGATTAAGAAAGAATGGAAGAAAATATGAGTAACAGGAAAAGAAAATATGGAAAATTAACACTTGAAATAGGGAAGAAAAAGTTTGGGTAATAGGTAAGGAAAATTAATATGAAATAGAAAATGGACAAAAAAAACAATATTAGAGGGGAAACTTCGACATCCGCAGCGAGTGTGAGCCAAGGCCACCCTACCACTCCTCTTCATATTATATAAAACCAAAAAACTACTATAAATATTACACTTGGGACGCCTTAGCCATGACCCACGCTTAATGAATGCCTTAATATTTGGAACAGTCCATTTTTTTTTTTTTAACCTGCCTTTGCTTCCTTTCGATTGGCTGCAACATTACGTCACCCACCAATCAACGTGTGCAATTTATCTTTTTTTTTTCTTTCAGTAAATAAACAAAATAATGATATGGTCACCATGGAAACGCGACTCAAGTCTGCCATAGAATACACGTGGTTATGTTATGTATAGTTTATCCTACCTCATTATAATATTCACCCAGCTTACTGCATAAATTAACAACAGCGACGTACAAGAGCTGTGAACATTTAATCAGACTCAACAATAGTCTTACCTGTTAATACTAAAGCTAATTAATAAGTGTCCGCTGTCCTATATCATGTTCACAGTTCTTTATATATTTTGTTTAGGGGGGTAGCTTAAATCTATGTTTACGAGTGTTAGAAACTTTACAATACATAAGAATACAGTACATGAGGGGGGGAGTAGTCGCCAGCCGTGTTCAGACTACTTCAAGTACTTCACTCGGTGGGCTGTTTATTTTATTTTTTTTAAGGAACTTGCCGAGTGTTTCAGGAGGCAGTGTGTGTGAGTGACCACTACTTCTTCCCCTCACACACAAACGTTACTCTCTCTCACCTCTTAAGACCCGTCCTAACAGTGTGAGCGGGTCCGGGGAGGAGGAGCATGGCGCCAAATATACATTCAAGTGTTATATTATTATATTTGTTTTGTTTTTGTTTTCAATAAAGGGGCAGCCAGAACTTCTTTTATTATTACCGTTTAACAAGATGGAAAAATAATCTACAATTATGTGTGTTATACAATAAACTTTTTTGTGAACTTTTTGTCTGTTTTTGTTGTTGTTGTTTCTGTCGCTGAGCCGCGCGAGGTCACAGCTGAAACACCAACATTTGCATCGTCAAGAATCTCATTATCTATCTAACAGAGATTTCTAAAAACTCCAACTTAATTGTTTCAGAAATTCTTTACAGTATCTATCGACCAATCATCTGCCTATATCTCCACTAGTACAAGAGACTATTTACATGATCTGACATTAGTGTCGGGGTAAACTACACGGTCTTACCTACATTACGGGTCAAATACAAAGTCTTAACCAAAATAATAATAATAATAACAGTTGCATAGAAAATTTTCAACGTTAGACTTCAAACTTTCCGAAAAAGTTGTAAATAATAATAGAGTACAAACACAGTCTATACATACACTATATCATAAATTCTAATTATACCAGTAGGCAGTATAGCTTTGATAATAAACTTTCAAACTATCGTAAAAACCTTTTTCCAACACAACCCATATTTTTTTTTGTAAACAAGAGACGGAGCCTTGATAGTAAAACCTGGCTTAACAATTACCTAGACTTATATCAGCATGTCGTCAAGTCACCGCCGCGTTGTTCATTACTCAAGAACCATCAGAACACCAACACATTTCTTCTACTTACACAAAAAAAGGACAAAATTCTGTGTTTATAAGACATTCGCCCTTCGAGCACACACACACAAGCGGTGACTTCACTCCACACCTTCACATTGCATCCAAGATTTTTTTTGTTAAATTATTCAACTAACGCTTGACAACAGCTTTTTTACACAGCCATATAAAAACTTGTCTATCTGATGGAACGGGTTTATGGCTGCACTGACTCACTACGCCTAAAGCTCTACGACACACACACCATCCAACAAGGGTTTAGATCACACACAGGCTAGCAAAAGTGAACGCAGTTATACAAAGGAAGTCGTTTGATTTTTTAAGTTCTTATATATTACAATGTGTTGGGTTACTGTATGGGTCTATGAGTGGAATATCTGGAGAAAGAATTTAAAAAAAAAACCTAATCACATATCCTCAAATATTATCATTCTGGACTAAAAAAAAAAATATGAATACAAAACTAATGCATATTTGTGTGATGCATAGTAAGAAAGAAATGCTCAGAACCTAAATAAGTCTCCGATGTGTTGCTTTGATATAAAACAACAAGAGATTAAAGGTAAAGATAAAAAGTATCTCACCTACACAGACTACCTGCATCCACGAGTCTAATTCTCTACATGAAAGACGTTCACTGTTCACACCTTAACATGGTAAGATGGGCGGCTCGAATAAAAAACAAAAACAGCGCAACCAATCACAACAGAACCAATTTATCCAGGAAAAAAACAAACAACAACAACAGAGAGAACTATCCCCTTGTTTAAGTGCTCGTTAGCGGTGTGTCATAACCCCACCGCCTATTGTTAAGTTATATTAAAACTTGGTCTAGTGCTTCTCAAGTTACTCGCTATTTAAACCGATGCTTCGAGAGATGTTACAAAAATATAGTGAAGTATTTTTGGCATATGAGTGTCACCTGTTATCTCTTAAGTGGAGTCTCCCGTACAGGTCTCAAGCATTAGTCTTAGTTACCAAGTGGGAGTGAAATTTAGGACATGAATCCATTAAAAAAAAAGGGTTGAATATTGACAGGTGTGTCCTCAAGGATAAGGTTCGAGTCGAGACAACCTCAAGTATGAACTAATGGGGAAAAATATCAAGTCTTTTAAGGGAAATTTTCGGTCCGAGGTAAAAGAAAAGAGAGTGATTTGAGAGAGTGATTCGTCCTACCCTGGGTGAGAGAGAGGCTGTCACGGTGGACTGAGCAAGAGACTATGCTGAGGGAGACTCTTGCCAGCTACGATGAGATTACCCTTCATACCCAGGATAAGAGAACTCTCTCTCAGTACCAAGGAGAAACAGCAGAGAGAGACAAAGAGAGATATCAAATTAATTACAAGATAGACAAGGAGAGAAAAAATGACTCGTACAATTTAAGAGACTATCTCATAGAATCCAAAGAGAGAGAGAGATATCTAACGGTGGCCGAGGTGAGAGAGAGACTATCTCACGGTACCCAGGACAAGAGATATTGTAGTCTCCTAATAATCTGAGTAAGAAGGAGAATATCTCACAGTACCCAGCACAAGAGAAACAGTCTCTCAGTAACCGGAGTATGAGAGATATTACTTCGAGAGAGATTGACTCACACTACCCAGAGATAGAGAGATAAAGAGCGAGAGATAAAGAGAGAGACTCCACTTCAAGAGAGACTGGTGGGAAGAAGTGTAAGTTGAGGGAGACATTATTTACACATCCAAGCGTCAGACCAAACATCCCACTTCCAAAATTTATTAAAACAAATAAAAATAAATAAAAATCTGACGCTATATTAAATTTTCTCACATGTGAGGGTAAAATTATGTTAAGTGGGGGAAGCAACTATTAACTCACAATAAAAACTGTAATATTTAAAAAAAAGTCCCGATAAATAATGTAATTTTTTCATTGTTTTGAACACAATGGAACACTAAAGTCATTTTTTGATACTACTGTACCCATGAGACAAGGTTCTCCGTGTGCCGAGTGAGTTTGACCTCAATCGTCTAACCTTATATGCATATATTTTATTATTATAATATATATATATGTATAAAAAAATGGGAATACTTGAACAAGAAAAAATATAAGTACAAGGATTTCCAGTGATGAGGATTTTCTTCAACATATATGAACATTATCATTACACTCCTGTATATAAGCCTCTATTAGCATTATAGTCTTCTGTTAACAACTAATTCCGAAGCGCATTGAGGTTTTTGAGTTTGAACATAGTGAAAAATTCAAGAAAAATCTCCTAAGCTTACCCTGTCATGCCAGTAATGTGAAGTGTGGCGCCACCAGCCAGTGCAGCCCTTGTGAGGTCCGGCAAGACGGGGGTCACTCGGCCGCCTCTACCACAAACACGAGTAGTAGCCGTCACTCGCCCCTCAAGAGTGACATTCGCTGGTCAAACCACAAGTGGTGCCGAGAGAGGTATTAAATCTTGGGCAAATAATTTACTCTTGTCTCTATAAACCTTCGCTTTACCCTGTACAGTACAATAAACTTCTACATTATCTCTACTGAGGTGTAACGTTAGTAACTGTGGCGGAGAGTCGTCTTGTTTCGACTCTAAAAATATTGACGATGGCGCATTATTACGATTTTATTTTCCACTTGCATGTTTTTTTATATTTTTCTCTTGGTGAGGCCAACACGACCTTGTAGCTGTAGTGGTTATTGAGAATGATGACAAACCCCGTCACATTGAAGTAAAAAACAACCAGAATAATGTATGTATATAATAACTGATGCAACACCTTGAGTTATGTACACAACTTAATGGCTAGCCACAGTACTCTAATAATACCAAACTTTCAAGTCACTTCCACATGCAATAACAATAGTACTGTATGTTGAGTATATGAACCACTGTTGAAAAGTTTGTTTCTTCTTCTCGCTCGAGGGCCAAGTGTCCGAGGTGGAGCCCGACACTCCTCTACAGTACTTAAAAACATCAGTCCTAAAGTAACACGGCTTATAACGCCTCATGTATCAGTGTTCCGGGGGGGGGGGGGTGCTCCAGGGTGCTCCAGGAAGATGCCGAGTCGCACACATGTACACTGGAGGTCGGAGAAAGAAGGTCGAGCAGGAGCAGCAGAAGGAGGAGCAGGAGCAGGAGGAGGAGGAGGACTGTCCACCATCTCCATCCCTGTGGTGCAGGAGCCGAGGATCACCAGCTGTGAGAGTGGTGCATCTCCCTCTCTTCTCCTTTTGAGGGAGGA
This sequence comes from Homarus americanus, assembly GCF_018991925.1. Taxonomy (NCBI): domain Eukaryota; kingdom Metazoa; phylum Arthropoda; class Malacostraca; order Decapoda; family Nephropidae; genus Homarus; species Homarus americanus. The sequence continues at coordinate 9,099,746 of NW_024731852.1, forward strand.
GAGTTGAGGAGACGGGTGAGTGTGATGCTCAGCGTGAAGGTGGTGAGAGCGAGTGAGGGTGAAGAGTGGTGGTGGTGAAGGTGGTGAAGGTGGTGAAGGTGTTGTTGGTGGTGATGATGGCGAAGTGGTGGTGGTGGAGGGAGGGGGGGCAAACATCCACCATGTCGGAACAAGACCCGTGCTGATGGTGGTGGTAGTGCTGATGGTGGTGGTTATAGTGTTATATTATTTTTAGTGGTAGTGGTGGTGGTAGTGGTGGTGGTGGTGGTGGTAGTGGTAGTAGTGGTGGTAGTGGTGGTGACTGAAGATACAACCTCACTTAAGGAGGACCACCACCTATCCAGTCTCCGCCTACTCTTGAAACACATGATGACTATATTGCGACAAGCGGCTTATCTGTTGGGACAAGAGAGAGAGACACATAAAATAATTACACAAACAACAAACTAACAAACACAAATAAACTTACACAAATACATAAAAAAACACTCATTTCACCTTTAACATTTATATCCATTATTTTTACTTTATTTTGAAACGAAAACTTCAAAATTTATCTTAAGAGGATTTTGTTTTAACTGACTCACGAGACTAAATAAAACACACACTAGTTTTAATAAATTCTCGTAATTTTGGATTTACTTTCTACTGACATTAAACTTTTGAGAATGATGAAATAACCCTTTGGTAATTATGGTGGTTTAGCCCTTTGATAATATTTTAACCCTTTGAAGATGATGATTTAACCCTTTGAAGATGATGATTTAACCCTTCGATGTTCCACTACTAGCATAAACAACAATTGTCGACATAAACAAATAAACAATGTCAATACTCACCAGGGTCTATTCCTCAGTGGTATCCATTAGCGTAAGCAGCTATGAGGGGCCCCTGTAACAACAACACCAACCATTAATACATTATACACGTTAACAACAACAACAACAATCATTCTCACATTATACACGTTAACAACAACAACAACAACAACGACAACAACCATTCATACATTATACACGTCAACAACAATAACAACAATCATTCATACATTATAGACGTCAACAGCAACTATAACAACAACAACAACCATTCATACATTATACACGTTAACAACAACAACAACAATCATTCTCACATTATACACGTTAACAACAACAACAACAACAACAACAACAACAACAACAACCATTCATACATTATACACGTCAACAACAACAACAACAATCATTCACACATTATAGACGTCAACAGCAACTATAACAACAACAACAACAACCATTCATACATTATACACGTCAACAACAACAATCATTCACACATTATAGACGTCAACAGCAACAACAACCAATATACTGTATATTACACAGGTCAGATTAACAACAACAACAACAACCATTAATATTGGCTGTGTTGTTGTTATTGTTGCTGTTGTTAATCTGACATGTGCTTTGGATGAGGAACAACAACAACCACAACTTTTAACAACAACAACAACAATAACCACAACTTTTAACAACAACAACAACAACAACATACAGATCAGATAAATAACATCAATAATAATTATACAAGTTAATATAACTTATTATATAATCTAAAATACTTTATAGTGAGATTATATTAAGTAGAGAGATTAATATAGTGATTATAAAGAAGATATTGACAAAATTAATCCCAACCCTTTGAGTACAATGATTTAACCCCTTGAGTACAATGATTTAACCCCTTGAGTACAATGATTTAACTCCTTGAGTACAATGATTTTATTCCTTGATTACGATGGCATAACCCTTTAATAAAACGACATCACCTCGAGTACGATGGTAATGTACTCGGGGAATTAATTCATTGTACTCAAGCAAATATTACAAAGACACATCACTATTACACAGAATTATAAATTAACCTTATAAAATGCCGTAGAATCTGGAATTATTAGAAAGTTTGGAATTTATTATAAAAAAATTGTGAGAATTTACCTGGAATTAGAAGAATTAAATTAAGTTTGATAACTCCACAAGAAGAGCCCCCACCCCCCACAGGTAGAGCCTCACCCCCACAGGTAGAGCCTCACCCCTCACAAGAAGAACCCCCCAATTTAAAGCCTTACCCCTACACAGGTACACCCTCACCCCTCCACAAGTAGAGCCTCCACCCCACATTTAGAGCCCCCACAAGAAGAACCCCCCAATTTAGAGCCTCACCCCTACACAGGTAAGCCCCCAGTATGCAGGTAATAGCGAGGTAGGTCAAGGCTCACCTAACCTTTAATAACCAAGGTGTATG
>NW_024731852.1:9107031-9152031 GCF_018991925.1 Homarus americanus
GAGCTTGCCGCCCATCATTTACCAACCAGGACAGGAGAGGTAGAGGGGATATCTGAATATTGACACACACACACACACACACACACACACACACTAAGCGAGAGATAACAAGATTTACAGGTCAGAATATATATATATATATATATATATATATATATATATATATATATATATATATATATATATATATATATATATATGTATTAGTATGTAATATGTACACACAATGTGCAATCAAGTACTAATACAGACACATGTACACAAACAAGATGTACACAGAAGAAGAAACTCGTAAAAGGTCAACAAGATCAAACTTTATGAGAATGTTAAGTAAAAGTTATTTATGAAATACATTACGAAAAGTAACATAAAGTGCCGGCAATATATACGATTTAATAACATTCCTCTCCCTAGTGCCAGTGCCTACCCGCCCACCCTCCGCCCACTCTCCGCCCGCCCAAACACCCGCCCGCCCACCCACCCACCCACCCACCCTCCCGCCGGCCTGTCTGGGTGTTATTTATACGCCCACCGCCCACTGTATGAACACTAAATTGAACAAATCCAGTTATTAAGGCGTCGTGGCGCTCGTTCTGTTCTGTAGCAACGCCATGTACTTGTTCGGTAGTGGTGGTGTACAGTGGGACCTCTGTTTAAGGGACTATACGGGAAAGAGAGAGAGTACTCCGTTATACAGAAGGTCCGTTAGATGTAAGAGAGAGAAGTCCGTTAAATGGAGGTTTGACTTTATCCCCAAACGGACAGAAACATTCAAACAAACAGACAGACAGACAGACAGACACAGGCAGATAAATATATAAGTAAACAGACAAACAAGTAAACAACCAGACAAACAAACAGACAAACAAACAAGTAAACAACCAGACATATCCAGACAAACAAACAAGTAAACAACCAGACAAACAAACAGACAAACAAACAAGTAAACAACCAGACACAAACAGACAAACAAACAAGTAAACAACCAGACATATCCAGACAAACAAACAAGTAAACAACCAGACAAACAAACAGACAGACAAACAAACAAGTAAACAACCAGACAAACAAACAGACAAACAAACAAGTAAACAACCAGACAAACAAACAGACAAACAAACAAGTAAACAACCAGACATATCCAGACAAACAAACAGACAAAATCGTATTTACACTTAATAATTACTTGTGTATCTGAATCTGTCGGAAATAATTTAGTGTAGTGGCTCTGTGTGGTGTAGTGGCTCTGTGTGGTGTAGTGGCTCTGTGTGGTGTAGTGGCTCTGTGTGGTGTAGTGGCTCTGTGTGGTGTAGTGGCTCTGTGTGTGTGTAGTGGCTCTGTGGTGTAGTGTCTGTGTGGTGTAGTGGCTCTGTGTGGTGTAGTGGCTCTGTGTGGTGTAGTGGCTCTGTGTGGTGTAGTGGCTCTGTGTGGTGTAGTGGCTCTGTGTGGTGTAGTGGCTCTGTGTGGTGTAGTGGCTCTGTGTGGTGTAGTGGCTCTGTGTGGTGTAGTGGCTCTGGCGGTAAACACATGAATCAAAGCTCCGATATTAAAAACCTTCTCGTCTCACTCACTAGTCCATTACTGTCACCGTCGGCGTGTGTGTAGTACGAGGGATTGTCATTAGATGGTTCTGTTATTTACACATTTTTGTTGACGGTTCATCCAGGGGAAAAAAGTGTTAATGGATAACGGTTGAGAATATATTGTGGGTTATATGTTGTTAATTGATGGTAGTTGTTGTGTGGGGGGGAGGCAGGTTAATGTTAAGGAGTCACAGGTTAATGTTAAGACAAGGGACAACAACTTCAGGCTAAAGTGAGACATGAACTTAAAATCAACATTAGTGACAACAGCTTAAAGACTCAGTACAGCACCACAAACACTGACTGACTGACTGACCTGTAGTCCTGAGCATGGGAGAGGAGTTGATATGGTCAGCTCTGGTGTGTGGCGCTCCCGGGGCTGTAGCGGCCGTCACCTGTATAGGCTGCTGGCCTCGCCCGTCGCCTCCAGAGCCGCTCAGGGTGACAGCAGCCAAGGCCCCGGAGTCGTAGTATGTTCCTGCTGCTGCTAGACGCTCAGCCTGCAGGTGGTAATGTAACATATCCTCTGTCACATCTCCCTGCAAGTGTTGAATCAAAGCTCTAAGAGGATTTACCTACCCAGCTGCTCTACTGGTATGTTCACGGCACAGGTAACACAGTGTTCAGATGGGGGGGCAGGTCACTAGGCTGGTCTTACCGTAAGTGTAGGGGTGATGGGCGCGGTAGGGGTGAGGGTGGGGGTGGCGACGGCGCCGGAGTCGTAGTAAGCCGTGGCTTTGAACCCGTCTCCTGGTGTGGGCGTCTGGGGGGACACGCCCGTGATGGAAGCCCCAGTGGCTGAGGGGAAGTAGCCACACCCGGCCGGGAAACCTGAGGACGAGTACGGGATAACGGAGGTCAGCTGAGGTTATGGTGACGTCACTCGGCTAAGGTTTCAAAACAGATCAAGGCCAAAAAAGACAAAAACGACACTTCACACAAAGACAAGGTCAAGTGGGCCAAAAAAATGTTTCTTTCGTTAAAAGTTTTGAAGCATCAGACTGGAGGCTGGGCCGGCTTTACTGACCAAGGTACTTCAGTTAGTATGAAAATCCAGGAAGACCAAAAAAAAATAATAAAGGTTGAAAAATATGTGATCAAACGACTCCCGACCAAGAGTGTGAGAACAATGGGCAGTTACTGACAAAAGTGTTAGTTCTCTGGATTAGTGAAGCCACAAAGTGTTCCATCAAACATCACCTTAAAATAGAAAATGCTCTAAAAACCTCTATACGTCATCTCTCGGGGCAGGAACATGCCAACCCAAAACGAGAGGTCACCAACTAAAGCAAACTATAATCGAGTCATACTAGAAAATTTTCTATAATAAAACTATAAAAATTTTCTAAAAATGTTTTCTAAGACTAAAAGTTGTCCGCTAGAGAACCTGTAAGAAGGAAGAGTTAGTATGCTATAAAGACACATTGAGTTGACTAATATTGCTTCTTGATCTATGTCATCTAAGTCATGTTACATCATTATCGCACATCATGACAGCATCTTAACTAGGAGAGAACATTCACCTAAGTTAGTAGTGACAGAGACTAAACTATATTAGACTAAACATTTGGTTATGTTATCAAACAGAGAGATGAAGGGGAGCTCGCCAAACACTGGCTATAATTGCTCTATAGATTCTCTAACCTATAGTCATAACTATAGATTCTATAACCTATAGACACTAAGGTACTATAGACACTATGAACTAGAAGGAGTATTTTTCTAGAAGTCTTCTTTCTTCATTCCACATCGGCTAGACGGTCTCTTCACTTGACCTCTATTCCCATTCCTTCTAGAGGCTCTTCTAAGAGTTCACCTAATATAGTAATGTATCAGTCTAAGGAAAATATTATAAGTAGCTAAGACTATCTTGGCCACAGCACACAAGGGGTGGCCAGCGTCGTCTGTGGTACTTACTTCACGGCTCCTCGTCTTGGCTGCTTCTTCCCCAGTCATTTCATTCATTACCTTACATAATGTTATTCATAATACCCCCTGACATAAACTCGTAGTAAAAATTGGATAACTAACACTTACATCTATTAAGGAGCTACACTACTGGTTTAAATATAAATAAACAAAATGAAATAAAAGGGTTATGGATGTCTACAATAACTGTTTACAACAAGAAAAATTTCATCCTAATGACCTACATTGTTTTATATAACATTATTAACAAACCATAAATTTATCTATTAACAAACCATAAATTTATCTATCTAGAGAAACCTAAAAGTTTTATAAATACTCAACTATTACATTTTTTTTTGGTTCAACAATGAAAATAAAAAAAATATTAAAAGCTAAAAAGTTCTACATGAAAGATCAATTTTCCAACAGCTGTATGAGGGGGTATTACGTGCATGAACCCTCGGCATGGTGACTGTTGACCCGGTGACGTCATCAGAGGAAAAAAGTGCTACAGGACTCAAGACTTTACATAATATTTACACAAAAAACAAAAGAGAATCACTGTGGGATCATTATCTCAAATGGACTACAACTCCCTAAACCGAAGCTTTTGTTTAGTATCTGGAAGTTTTTTATGCAAACATTCGCTAAAACGAAGGTAGAGTTCTTCTTACCGGGTGTGAGAACAGGGACGGCGCGAATATGGGGGAGCGTATTGGATGTTAGGGCTTTGCTGGGGCTGTCATTTCTGAGCGGTATGGCGGCAGTCAGCCCTATAACCACAGAAAACGTCAAGTGGTCAAGCCTTTGAAGGGGAGACTCTCTAGCTTGTGTGATCTTACCGTCTTATATAACAACATGAGGGTGTGACCCACTGGTTGGTACAAGTCAACAACAATGTTAAGTGTGAGTGAGTGAGTGCGTGCGTCCAGGGGTGCGGGCGCCGACACTTAGTTAATTATCACTCTTGCGTCTCGTAGACCAGCCAGACACCTCGAGGAAACGTTTACAAACCTCCCAGTGTTGTCTGACATCACTGAGGACAAATAGTGAGGACAAGACGTTTATAAACGTTTCCTAGACACAGTGTGATCAGCTGGAAGGAGAAGTGATCATTTAACACAAGAGAGACACTATGGTGGTCACTAACGGTATAAGACAATAAGATCGCTGCTAATATAACAATAATATCAGTAGTAACTAAGTCGAAATTCCCATTTCAAAAATAAGGCAATTTTTTTCAAATGATTTTTGTTTTCTTTTGAAAAATTTGCCTCTCAGCTACAACCTCTATGAGCAGCTGATGACGTCACATTACAGACATGGCGGGGTCCCAACAAAAGTCGTCGTCGCACTCCGCCACCCGTAATGGACGCCACAGCATCGTACAGCAAAGGCTAAAATTATCGTGCCAGAGAATCTTAAATATTCCAAAATATGGTAAGATAGTGGACAAAAGGGGGAGCTACAGTACAGCCTTAAGAACGGCTTCTATTATAAATGGCAGAGAAGCAGAGTTAGGGGAGGAGGCGGCACATAGCCGTCGTCAGGAGGAGCTGTTCTGATAGTAATCAAAGTTCAGGCTGAGAGCACAACTTCTACAGTCTCGTCAGGCCCGCCAGCAGGAGCTACAAGTCACTAGGTAACGCGCCTACGCCTATGTTACCGTCCATAGTGGCTGCTCCTATAGAGATACACAGAGAACTAAGAGTTATACCAAGAAATGTCTAGGATGATCTATTAAGACTAAGACTCTAAACACTGGGTCAACTTTACACATGCCTCGGGTGCCATGCAACTCAGCTCTCTCATCTAGAACACTCTAGAATGAAGTAGTAAATTGGCAACAGACTAGAAGGAAATAGAAGTTTTAAAAATTTTGACCATTATATTTATTTTACATACATACATAAATCAATTTTTAAATGAGTTTTAGGTGGTAGTGCTTAATGTTTAGGCATACATCAACGCTTATGGTGGTGGTACACTAGCCTATGGCAAGGTTATGGCACAGCCTGTATACCAGCAAGTGGGTCTCGCACAAGCGGCTACATTCCACAGTATTCCAAAAAGGAAAAAAAATATTTATATATATGTATATATAGAGTACACCGTCGAGTTTTGTCTCGTTCTAGAAATCAGGTGATCTTAGCACCCCCTCCCCTCTGGTGGTGAGTGACGACAACACCAACACCTCCCCCAACACCAGCCTTCCTCCCCCCTCTCACCTTACCCTCCCCTCCTTCACCCCCACTCTCTCTTCCACTCTCCGCTGATGAGGAGGAGGTTTAGGGAGGGAAGGAGGGCGGTGAGAGGGAGGTAAGGAAGGAAGGAAGGAGGGAGGGTGGGTTTTTGGTAGCTATAACCTTCGCCTAATTTGTTGGGCGGGTGAAGGGGGGGTGATGGGAGGGAAGGAGAGGTGCGGGAGAGGGGGGGGTTGCTGTGTAGGGAGAAGGGAGGGGAGGCGTTGGTTAGGTAGAGGGGAGGGGAGGGGGCGCTGAGACTGGTGAAGAGAGGAGTGTTGTGCAGTGCCAAAACTAAGACCCAGGTATAGGCTCCCCCCACCACCACCACAACTACCACCATCATCATCATCACCACCACTACTACCACCACCACCATCACAAAGCCTCCCCACACTGGCAATCTCTCCAAGCCTAAACAAATTTATTGCCCCACATATTGAAAAGTTTGAGATTCATTCCAGGAATTCACACTGAGTTGACGTAAAAGATGTGCCACAAATTTTTAAGAATATATGCCAGTGTCTTGAGGGCTTAAGGGGGGGGGGTGGGAGGTGTGGGGGAGGTGGGGAGGGGGGTGGAGGAACCTCTTGGAAAATAAATAGCTTAATGGATGCCGTTGTAGACATGAAAGATTACAGTAGAAAATTACAATTATGATATGCGTAAATAATTGAAAGAAAACATAGAATTATCAACAATAAAAATGCATGCTTTGAAATGGGAAAGTTTTCATCTTCGTGTGTAACATAATTATTATTATTATCATTAATATTAATATTATTATCATCATCTTTACATCATGTGAGGAAAAATTGTGCAATATATAAAGAGGAAAAAATGTCATATTTTCCAGAGTAACCAAAAGTCGAAAAGACCTTTTTTCCAATACCAAATGCTATGCCATTACTTTGAAATTCAAGCACCGCTTTATTCAAATGGTATTGGAAACGCCAGCAGGAAGCGCCGCGCCCACGAACGTAACAGTGCAGCGTGTGGTGGTGGCGCGGCGGCGTCACGGGGAGCTTTGCAGTTGCAACTCTGAAGCCTAGGATCTAATTAAAAGTTGCAACTCGATCGAGGATTTGGAGCCTTCGGCAACGATTCAGTGAGACCCGGTGTGAAAGGGGGGACTGAAGACGTAAATATAGGGGACTGAAGACGTAAATATATGGGACTGAAGACGTAAATATAGGGGACTGAAGACGTAAATATAGGGGACTGAAGACGTAAATATAGGGGACTGAAGACGTAAATATAGAGGACTGAAAGACCTAAAAGAACTGCTGCTTATGTGCAACAAAACCCAGAAGTGGAGACACAAGGTGTTAACTGACTCAAATATCAAGACCAAGAATAAAGGAGGAAACAGAGGAAGAAAATGAAGTTATTATGATAAAAAAAGTTCCTCTGGTGTAAAAAATAAACAAAAGACTCATAACAAAGACAAACAAATGTCAAGAGGGGAATAATAACAGCCATCTTGATAACAAAAGAAAAAATAACAATAAACAAATCCGTGAAACAACAACTTCTATAATAAAAAAAAAAATCAACGAATGAGGAAAAAAAGGAAAAATGATTCAAAGATTTATATTGACATGTGAAGAAACACACAAGACAGCGATAGGCATCAGGAAAGTCTTGTCTAGGATGGGATAAAAATTGCTGAGCGTCAAAAGACAAAATCCTCGGCTCACACGCTGGCAAAAACAAAAACAAGAGATCCTCAATTCGTGAAAATCTATAAAAAACGAGATGAAGCCGATGAAAAAGGGCGAAGCAGTGAACAAGACACGACTGGCCTGTAAAAAACTGTCGTATGAATACCTGGTTAATGTTAAAGTAAGGAAGGATAAGGTTAATGACACCTGGTTAATGTTACAGTAAGGTAGGATGAGGTTAATAACACCTGGTTAATGTTAAAGTAAGGTAGGATAACGTTAATGACACCTGGTTAATGTTAAAGTAAGGTAGGATAAGGTTAATAACACCTAATCAATGTTAAAGTAAGAAAGAACAAAGTTAAAAGACCTAACTAATGTTAACCAAAGGTTAATAACAAGGTACAAGGAGGAACAAGTGAAAGAACATGGAAGAACAATGAAAATAAGAAGGAAAAGAACAAGGGTGAAGAACAAGGAAGAAAAAGGTCAAGAAGAAGGAAAAACAAGGAAGAACAAGGACAAAGAACAAGGGTGAAGAAGGTCAAGAACAAAGGTTAAAAACACGTTAAACCAAGGGAGAACGCTTCAACCTGTCCCAGCAGAAAGGCAGACCAGAAGAGATCCCAACCCAGCGACCTCTCCCATCTCCAGGTATAAAACACACACACCTCAAATACAGATTCACTTTATACAACTCAAAACAAATCCTTAAAAGATGTATAACTATATAGTATACAATATATATTATATGAAAAGTTTGTGTGTCAATATGCAGGAGAGCATTTATAACCCACAGAACAAAATGTTTTCGTCTTAGCTTTCATACACAGCTAAAAAAAAACATTCATCAATTTCAAGATTTATTTTAAACCAAAGTGGAGATTTTTTTTTTATTCCCATCATCATAATGAACTACGGATGCTACTGAGCTTTACTCCAAAACACCACAACCTTTCCCTGATTTTTTTTTTTATTATAAGCAGGAGCATCAGCGTCCTGTGTGTAGTCAATACTAAAAAAAAAAATAATCAACAACTTACAACGAGATAATTACAGGTAAGGATACCCACAGGTGGTTCCTTTGACTAGACCACAAAATTAGTATATTTTTATGGAAGTTATCGCAGTTTGCATAGTTAAAAAAGTGACGGAATTGGCACTATATTGTACTCCACCCTCAACTCTTGCCTCTCTGTGGCCACTGATGATCAACTTGGCAGCAACAACTTAGCCGAAAATAAAATAAAAAGTATTATTTTATTTTGTTTTTTCATTGTTTTGATTTCCAAGGCACTATATTAGCCTGTCTTTTATAAATTGAGATTATTCGGTAAACCTTTGCCTGAGTTACGACCGTTCGAGTGAAGGGCCAAGTTAGGGGGAGTTAGGTTGATTACTGCAGGTGTTGACCGTGAGTGTCCTGGCAGGTGAGGAACGTGAGAAGGGGTTATCGCATCGTACAGTACAGTACTAGGCCTACTGTAGTGAGAACCGTAGCCAATGACTGGCCTCATTCTACGAGTCTTCTAATACACTAGTTACCGAGTACCTAAAGTCAGGTAACGGTAGAAAATCTGGTTTTAAATGGCCTAGTAAACTGCCTCTAGAATGACCGTATATATCTGGACATACTCAGACTAGACCAACCACTAATGACTCTCCAGTCTAGATATATCTTGGCCATGCTCGCCCCTGTGCCAAAACAATAAAAAAATTATTCCATTACCACAATTAAAGTTATTATTAATATAAGCTTTTTACAACCAAAACATTTAGATGTGGAATATCCTAGTGGGTCTACACACTACACCGGGTATTATCTTGCACGCCCAGGAGCCTACACTAGCAGCGGAAGCCGTCTTAGTCTACCATTAAGATACAGGTTAGAAGAGGGAGGGAAAATCATTCAAAAAAAAGTATCTAGAACTAGAATGAATCTCTCGTACAGAGAAGAGCTTTTAACTGACCAACATTATATTATGCTATATGAGGGAGGGGGCTTTTGCACTGCAACAATTAATCAAAATTATATATAGCAAACTGATGTACAAACAAAATACTAACTTCTAATACAAAAAAAAGATGAAACGAAAACAAATGACCACTAGCAAAGCCAGTCATTACAACCTCACTCTAGTCTGTCCTTCGCTGGCTGACAGGACCCGGCGAGCTACTACACGGCCAGTACTTATACAAAGAAATGGAATGATACGAGCATCAACCATTTGTCCTAAACTTCCGAACTAGAACACTTGTTGGAAAATATAAACATTTAGGATAAAGACCTGTTCCTGGCAAGGTCTGCGCCGTTGTACTATGAACATGAGGCTCAGGATCTGCTGTTGTTCCGCTCTCGTCTATCTCTTAGGAAGTACTGACAATAATACGTTGAAATGTGTAGGATGGAATATAGTGACTGGTAACGGCGGACAGACAGGCAGGTGGACGAGTGAGCCGGTGATGAACCTTGCGCCGGCCTGCTTGCGGCTCTGCACCTTCCACTGGCAGTCATTTATAACTCCTGCTTCTAAATCACTTTAAGATAAATTGACGCTTTCAATTTCCCAGCAGCCGAGGAGGAGACCCAAAGACTGCAAATTTTACGTCTCTGATGCAGAAGTTCTCAAACAGGCAGCGAGGAGGAGGAGGAGGACGGCTCTGCGTGTTCCCGCCTCCCTGTAGCCTTGTGTGTGTGTGTGTGTGTGTGTGTGTGTACCCCGCATCCCTGTGTAATGTGTACTCTGTTATATGTACTCACTCTGTTATGTGTACTCCCTGTGTTAAGTGTACCCCCCGTATGTTAGGTAGGTGTGTGTGTGTGTGTGTGTGTGTGTGTGTGTGTGTGTGTGTGTGTGTGTGTGTGTGTGTGTATTGTCTGCATGAGTGTTAAGTGTCAGCCTATGTATTAAGCATGTGTTAAGTGCATGTGTGTTACGAGTACTCTTGTGTTAAGTGTCAGCCTGAGTGTTAAGTGTCACCCCATGTGTGTGTTATAAGTGTTCCTTTACTGGCCCAGCCGTAACCTCAATCAAGGCACTCCAATCAATCTAATACTTTGATCATCACAGAAATAAGGAAACATTAAACTGGACAATGACAACAATAGGTACACCGCGTCGGCTCTCCATTCTAAGCCTTATTACACGTCTCCTTCCTCACTATTATCTTTGCCTCTCGCTGCGGTAGACGAGAGAGATGATTAGAGATACATGATAATTAAAGATGATTGGATCTTTTGTATGATGAGTGGAAACGACATGTAAGGTGTAAAAAAAATCATTGGCAGATTCACAGTCGGTATTATTTCCTCTCTCTGGTGCGTTCGTCCTGTGCCAATGAAAAACTTATCATTGATGTGAACATATTGTAGATGTTAACCTGAGGACGATGACTGGTGACTGACTGTCTTGATGTAGGGGAAGGAAAATTTATGTCACCTTGTAATGAGTCTTGAAGGGTTTGTTTACTTAATGGATGGTTTTGTTTTCGTGAGGTTTATAGTTTTTTTTGTTTTTAACTTTAATGATAAAGATAAGAAGTTAACATCTAGAATATGATTAGAGACTTATTTTGCTAATATGATAAATAGCCTTAATGACGGAATTCTGGAATATTAAAAAGAAGAAATTGTTGGCGAGTGTGTGGCTGTGATGAGGTCGGGTGGCGGCGAGCTTTGAGGACGACAATAACAGGAGATATATTATGTAAACAAAAAACAGCTGATCGTCTGTCAACATAAAACAGCTGATAATCCGTCAACATAAAACAGCTGATCATTCGTCAACAAAAAACAGCTGATAAATGCGCCATAAAAATATTAAGCAGTTAAACATTTCGTCAATAAAAATCAGCTGACCGCATCAACAACAACAACAACAAAATAAGCGCTGATCGAACACCCTCGTCTCACTCTACACTAAAATGGTTTAACCTTCCAGAATTCTCAGTTCATAATATGATCACAAAGAATATTATAGCGAACACCCAAGACTCGCCATCCCTAACCTTATTAAGTGACAAACAAACACTCATTAACGACCAATTTCTATAGTTAGTTAAGTTGAAGTTTAATATAGAGAAAATGAGTTTAGTAAATGGCTTACCTTGTGTGCTCATATAAAGAGAATCGGCTCCCTCTCCTTCATATAGCTAAGATTATAAATGACTTAAATAAAGGCGCTGTAACTGTTGAGGTTTACAGCACACAAGAGTGAGTGGATGGATCTTTAACGTTAGGATGGTATCAAGTGTTATCAAACATCCTTCAGTCTGTGTCTCTCTCTCCTCCTAAAGGACCCAAAACGCATACTCAAAAAACGGGGACAAATGTAAGTGAATTTGTCGTCTTAAAAAACTGTCAAACAAATATCTCCCCCCATCAAAAATTACTCCCCCAAAAAATCCTGACGACTAAAATAATCCTTACAAGGACCGAAAACCATTGTAATGATAATCCTAGACCCTCGCCCCTGGAGGACTACTGTGTCAAAAAGGCCGTTCCAAACACCTATATGTATATATATATAATATATATATAGTATAAATGAAGTTGCAGCAACAAGATTGGATAGGAAGTGTCCCTCATTATGAAGACCTAGTCAGGTCTACTCCATAAGACAGGTAAGTATCTTCAGCAGCGTAATGTACTATGTAATGTTTGGTTCACTACGACAACCAGATTATTATTATTATTATTATTATTATTATTATTATTATTAATTATTATTATTATTATTTTCCATGGGGGTCTGTTTTTGTTTTGTTTTTGGCATTATCATGTCTTTAAATGCTAACAGTAATCACAGAAGAGATCATTTCTATCCTTATGTTGCCCATACTGAACGGCGAGGGATGAGAAGGGCGCCACAGGTTGCACTACTAGGTCCATAGGGTTATATACAAGGCATATGAGTTTCGGCTCAAGCTGCCACGAGTGGGTGGTTCAGGTGTGCCCAACCAGGTTTAATGCAGGATTCAAACCGATATATTCTCCCAAAGGAAACTTGCCATCAGGCAAAATTCCAACAATTCCTGGGAAAAGAAATAAGAGGAAATCAAAATCTTGACCTATAACTTTGTAACTTGATATAACATTAATTATTTGGATATAACAATACATTACTATTAGATTATTAAGACTTGCCATAAGAGCTACACTTATCGTGAAGAGAACAGAGTTGTAAGACAAGAAAGTGACATACTCAGTCATGACAAAGAAAATGGTACTTTACTGCATAAACAAACCAAAACTACGAATTTTGCATATCTATGTACCTTCAGATGAGAGGCCACATGAGGGCACCCTCTCCATTACTCGTCAGGCCACACTCCGTAAACTATCTTGCTGCTACAACTACCAACACACTGCTACAGGTGGTGCTGGTTCACCACACCAACACTCCCTTACTCCGGACGACGATATGGCGAGGTTCGTGGCCCAAACAAGCCATTTTATCATACTATTGGCCTTTACCATGAAGCCCCTTTATTGTGATGAAAAAATCCAACAGTACTCGTAAAAAAGTGACAATCATGAGAGTGTATTATTGTGAGCAGAAAGTGACAAGTCCTGGCTAGCCTTTCAATGACTAGGGTGGGTTACACAAAAAGTTTAATCATTGAAAAGTTATACCATTAATTGCCTTTATTTATCCAGATCCGTTCCCATATCGCCGAAAGGGTTAATAGAAAAAATAATAAGGTGAAAAAAATTAAACCAAATAAACTCATTACTTACTTCTATCGAGTGTTACAAAGAACGTTTAGCTACGCTGAAGACTCAAGATATAGGCCTACACAAACTCTGACGAGGAAAACCAGCTAAGCCTACCAAACCCTACGGCAGAGTACTCTCGCCTACACGCTGTAGCAGCTGCTGGAAGTTAGTTACACTGGTCGCAATGGAATGCTCTAGGGGGAGGGGAGAAAAACATGCATCAAAGCCAAAATATGCTTGTGTGTAAATGCGTCTTTCCACGACGTGTTTTTGTAAATATTATCGTGGCTATTGGAAAACATTTCAGAGTTGCTATAGTTTAGTAAACATTTTTCTTCAAAACTTTGTCAATATATAGATCCTATGCTCGTGAACTCAACAATTGGGTGACGGCATCCAAAAATTGAAAACAACAGAATTCGTCCAAAAAAGGACGAAAATGCTTTTTTTAAAAAATAAATGCTGAAATGCATTAAAAAGACCCAGTAGAGGCGTCGTCTAGTGGGTCCACAGCTCCGAAAAAAAATTTGGAGCTTTTGTTTTTTGGGTTTTGAAAGTTAAAGAGGATAACAATTTAGGGTTGAAGCCATCCCCAGCTGCAGAGCGGAGTTACAACTGCAAGGCATGCAGGTTATAGAGACCCACATCGACCGGGTGCGGAACACACAACGCTGCAAGACCCGTGTTTAAATTACCTGCAGGATAAGGAAACCCAAAGCTCGGGTAACTGGCATAGCCGCGACCTGCATAGGCGGCGTACGCGGCTGCTTGGATACCTGGAAAGAAAGCGCGAGGAGATGGATTAGTGACACGTCAAGAAAAAGTTGACTTATATATAAGTTGATGCTTGACTGAGGTAACAAGTGCCTAGTGGTGGTCATTATTGTGAACTGCTCGTCAATTGGCTGAGTTGATAATGAGCTTTATAAACTAAGTTGACTTTAGGAGGTGAAGACGTTAAACTACTGGAAACAGCTTTGTAAACTAGACCTACTGGATAAATAACTAGCGCACTGGTCATGCAATTACAATCCTAATAAAGACTTCATTAGCTTGGTACTGTACTGCGTTTACTTTAAAAAAGTGACTAATTTGTTTTGGCAGATAACAAAGCTTAAAAAACTCTAGAGATACCCCTGGCAGCAGCCTGACACTACGCTCTCTACTGCTCCTACAAGATGCTACTAAATTTTTCTTAGCAAAAAAAGATCACACAACTACTAATCAAATTTTTAAAAAAGGAGAGTTTTACTTTCCCTGATTGAGAATGTGAAGTAAAGTGACTTTATAAGTAAGTAATAAAACAATTCTCCAGATTACTGTGACTTAAAAGGGAAGTAGCAGTAACGCGACTGTTCCAAGCTGGTGCCCGAGGTATTAATGGAGAAAAAAACCAAGCCTCTTTTTCGAACCTGTCCCGGTGCTCCTCTTATCTGATTCTTTCTCAAGTCCAAAAACCAAAACAGCAAGATGAAAAATATCAAAAAATCATTAGTAAACATCTCAGTAAGAGACTCTTGGTTACACCCTCAAAAAATATTGCCGAGACAAAATTCAAGTCTTCGTTTTTAACATTTTAGTTTTTTCTTTAGAATCAGATATATCATGTTTTCCCCAAACTGGCCATCATGTTTTCCCTCAAAGCTGGCCATCATGTGTCACCCAAAGCTGGCCATCATGTGTCCCCAAAGCTGGCCATCATGTTTCACCTCCAAGCTGGCCATCATGTTCCCCAAAGCTGGCCATCATGTTACCCCTCCAAGCTGGCCATCTGTTGCCGGTATGTGTTAAACTTTCCGAGCCACTTGTCACTGTTTCTTTGACCTGATCACTTTTAAAAAACCACTGAGGACCAGCCATCGAGTGTCTGTCTGTCTGTCTGTCACGTCATAAAGTCTTGTCACGTGTCCTAACACTTGCTGCAGTCCTCACTAACGCAGCATCTTCCGAGGAATCCGTCACCTGGCCTGGGGTGAGAAGTCCTCTACAACCTAGGGTGAAGGGAGGGTCCTCACCTGGCCTAAAGTGGGGGTCCTCACCTGGCCTAGGGGGGGGTCCTCACCTGGCCTAGGGGGGGTCCTCACCTGGCCTAAGGGGTTCATCAGGACCAGGAGGGAGAGCACAACCCACAGGTGTTGTGGTCACAATACTGCAACAAGTGGGGGATATATAGTGGTCATATATGTGTGTGTGTACCTCCTTGTGTGTGTGTGTACCTCCTTGTGTGTGTGTGTACCTCCTTGTGTGTGTGTACCTCCTTGTGTGTGTGTGTACCTCCTTGTGTGTGTACCTCCATGGTGTGTGTGTACCTGCTTTGGTGTGTAGGTACCTCAGTGATTGACATGTGTGTGTGTGTGTAAACTCGCTCCAAAGGCATCTTCACGGAGAGGTCCGATGAATGAACACTGTGACTCCTGTTGTCTCAGTAGGGTTGTCAAAATCCTTCGTCCGTTGTCATGTTGTCTCACACAAAGTCGTAAAGATACTTTTGGGAGCGAGTGTAGTACCCCACGTGTGTGTGTACCTCCTTGTGTGTGTGTAGTACCCCACGTGTGTGTGTACCTCCTTGTGTGTGTGTAGTACCCCACGTGTGTGTGTAGTCCACGTGTGTGTGTACCTGGTTTATGCTGGACATAAGACTTCACTGAACAGCTGACATCACTTCCATCATCCTTTTATTAGTGAGAAAAAGGAACTGATCATTGAGAAAATACTTACATCACTCTTATTAATTCTTCCTCTGGTCTTTGTTTTGTTCCATCAAGTTACAACTTTTATAATGACATTGACAAAGAAAATTACATCTTAAGTGTAAGAACAGTAATATTTAAGACAAGTTATAAGAGAATATGTCAGTTTAACTTAAAGAAGAAATTTGGTCATGTTTATGTATAATATATTACGAATGGACTTGTATACCTGTTATATCGTTCAAGTGAGAGTGAAGTATACTGAAGAACGTATACACATAATGAATCATACATGTCATTAATTCTTACATATGTATAACAAACTTATACATAAGTTATATGTATTTAGTGAGGGTTGTACATGTGCTTCTGTTTCTCTACACGTGTAGCTGAAGTACATATGTTTATATATACTGTGTGTGTGGTGAGACTCCAGACACTTGACACCCCTGGGGAAGACAACACCTGGACACCCCTGGGGAAGACAACACCTGTGACACCCCTGGGGAAGACAACACCTGTGACACCCTGGGAAGACAACACCTGTGACACCCCTGGGGAAGACAACACCTGTGGACACCCCTGGGGAAGACAACACCTGTGGACACTCATCTCAGGTGACACATAAAACACCTGTACAGTGAGAAGACAGTGACTCTCACCAACACTTTAACTGAACACTCGAGTTTTTCTGGTTAACAGTGACTACACAAGTCCTTTCACCGAGAACACTTTATTATTTTTTTCTTCCTGAAATTAGTGACAAATCGAACACTTTGTCTCCTGTTCTCTGCACTGAAAAAAAGGTCGTATAGAAGACTGTTAGTATGTCGGAGTTACTATGAGGGAGACTATATGGCGTAGAGGTGTGTGGTGAGAATGGCCAGCGAGAGGAACCCAGGATTTATTTATTTTTTATTTGAGGCGCAAATCGGGTCAGGCTCGAGTGTGAAGGCTCCAGGAGGCTACTCTACACGAGGAGCACACTATGAGGAGTAGGAGGAGGAGGTGGTGGTGATGGAGGGTCAGGTAAGGTGGAGAAGGCAGTGGAACGCAAGTGGAAGTTCGCCGAGGAGGACCACCACTTGGGCTCCACACTGACACACGTCGCTCAGAGGCCCTCGTGTGCCGTCAGCCAGAGTCGCTGCTTCAGCTCTCTGACTCTAAGTATATCTCTGTGACAGACAGCTATTAGAAGAGTTAGGCTTTTTGTGAGACTTTTTTACATATATTTTACAATATTATTGTTTGTTTATACTACCGAGGCAGAACAGTTATGGGAGCCACGGGTAGGTGAGGGAAGTGAGGGAGAATGGGAGGTCCTCGTGTAGCGTGCCCCTGGCTGGCTAGTATAGTAACAAGAAGAAATACATACCATCAGGGAGAGCTCCCAGCGACCAAACTAGATCTAGAACATTTGAGAGGAAAGAGAAAAAGAACTGGATCAGACACCTTGTCATGAAGGCATTCAAATATGAGTTGACAATTGTGATTTGCAATTGAAAACTAGACACAAAAAGGTTTGGATGCCCCAAATTAGTTGAAATCTAATGGCATTAAAAGGAACTAACCCACTCTTGGGAGTTAAAACAATGAGATCTCCATGACTGAATCAGTATTAAAAAGAGTCCAACAGGGACAACTAGACATTCTCACTAATAAAGAAGTAGTAGACCCGCCATTGGTCACTGGGAAGCTCTGTGCCAAGCTTGCCATGCCGCTCACCAGCCAATCGTATTTGAGAATTAGACTTTATAGTGTACTGTACTGGGCGCCAGACACCAGGTGCTTAGGTTTCTGATCTCCACCTTGACTAGCCGGTGGTGCCGTGTCCTTGGCACGGCCAGTGCCATTGCGCAATAAATAGAGGTACAGACATAGCTCAGTGCCGTCAGGTCACCTGCAATATTCTGTCCATATATATTTTGTGAAATGTATAATATAGCAGGTTCTCGAGTCATTATCTTTCTTCCTCAGGAAAAGAATATAGTTGACGATGTGATGGTGCTACTCTTTTCTAAAGAACTATGTCGGCTCTACCAGCTATAACACTACTCTAGAAAGGGGCTACAACTAGATAAAGACAAACAGTAAAAGTACGTTCAAAATGTTGTTTATTCTATGAACAGTAATGATACAAGGCTTGATGCCTATAGTAAACTATGATATAGACTATCATTGGCACATGACATTACTCAAAGATTTAAAGGCCTCTTTAATGGAATTTGAAGATAACCAAAACCCTGTCATTTGGTACCAATTAAGTACTAAAAAATCACATAGGCCATTCATGAAAAGCCTTGTAAGTGCATTGTCTCCTATACGCTTATTATTAACATTATTTACTCAGACGCTGATACGCGGCCCCCACTCCACAGCCCCGAGTCGGGGAGAATGATACCCACAACTACTGTATGTGTCTCATTCAAAACTGCAGGGATAATACAAATGGACCCATGTCGTACAAAGACGATATAGTTGAAATGTTTATAACAGCAGGCACGGGCTCGTGGTCTTTCTAACTCAGCTAACATCTTTTATTTTAACTAATATTATAATATATTTTTTTTTGGTGTCGTCTCTCCCGGTGTTAGTGAAGGTGTGGCCAGAAACACCTCAGGTAGACGGACTCTGTCGCTGAGCCACTAACAGCTGTTCATCTCCCTTAATATCTAGTACTATACTAGCTTAATACTCCCTAATGATCTAACTTTCCCGTTCCTCTTATCGTACCGAACCACAACCAAAAGTACTAAAAAAATGAATAAAAAAAGAGGAAAAACTAATGTAAAAAAGTATATATATTTATATTTATATATATATAGTTCTCACTGATTTTTTTTTGTTTTATATTATTATTATTATTATTATTATTATTATTATTATGGCCCATATGTGCGTCATCAGTGCGACGACCCTGTAGAGCGGTACAAAATGTGTGCACTCTGAAGCACTCTTTGTAAACACGATATGTGAACTTAGATGGGAGAGAGTGACTATAGGAACTCTAATAGATTATACTCACTCTTATATCTCTACTACTACGTAATAAAAACTAAAGGAGAATAATACTCCTTTTTTGTTTTCCTTAACGTGTGTGTGTGTGTGTGTGTGTGTGTGTGTGTGTGTGTGTGTGTGTTTTGTGTGTGTGTTAGTGTAGTGTAGTGTGTGCATGTTATGTGCCTGTTTAATGTGTGTGTATGTTATTATGTGCGTGTGTGTGTATATTGTGTGCTTGTTGTGTGTGTGTGTACATGTTATGTGTGTGTGTGTGTGTGTATCATTAACTGTAGTCTATCTCACGTAATTCAACTTCAAATATTGAGCATAAAACATTACCACTCAACACAGCGTCTACGGTGCGTCAGACTCACCCTATATTACACCTCTGGCTACACCCTACTCTCCCGTGCTGTGTTCTCAAGACACAGCACACCTCAATGCACGTTTTCTAACAACTAAAAACATCTGGTCATTAAAATAATATCAAGTCTCCCTATATGTGTGTAGTGAAGAGGTAAAATCCCTACAGACAGTAATGTGGGAACTAGCCGATGTGTTAGAGGATGGAAGACGTCCACTGAGAGGCCTTGGTGTTGTGTTCTGAGCTTCCACACAACACTGAGGGAGTTACATGATATAGCTAACAGGTGGGTCCCTCCCTAGTGTGGACTACTACTGTACTCTGGTGACGCGGAAACCAACACTCTAACCGCGGAAAAGAAAATATAAATCTTTTGTTTAATTAAGAGGATCATTATTGCATATGGATTAGTTCTCCTACCACTTACGGATTAGTCACTACCACGTACTGATTAGGTTTCCTACCTTGCAGTGAATGGTTTCTACTATGTACGGATTGGTTTGCTACCATTTTTTAGTCATTTTATTACAAGGCGACTACCATTTAGTGCCTGGGGGGGCGGCTACCACGTACAGTGTGTGCTGAACCTGTACTGTCTGGTAGCTACCACTGTTGATCTACCAGAAAATGAAGCTTTATAATGATACTCCTACACTCCCCTAAGCCTGGTGATTATCTAGTGTATAAAAGTATAAAACGTCTGATCTAGCGATGATAAAAGGACCCCTCTGCCTTCACCTAACTCTCAAACACCTTCATAAGTCTACTCCATCCTGCCTTTATATCCTTGGGTTTTGAACTGGCAAAGGGGTTTTTGATCACTGAAATGGGTTGAATTTCTCTCTCTTTCTCTCTCAAGATTTTTGTTTTTGTTTTATTATTATTTAAAACATAATGGAACAATCTGAGCTTCAACTCGGGCAGTGAGCCACACACTCACTCACGCACGGTAAAGGTTACGAACAACCCCGTCATTGCATAGACGATTTGATGGCAGTTTCTTTCTCTCGTGTTCTTTGGACTTGGATTCTATACTGTTTGATTATTAAGAGTTTTGATCGTAAGGTTGCGTTAGGATTGCCTTGCTCGCCAGGAAACAATAGAGATATTCTCGTACCTAAGAAAGCAAATAAACATTTGTATTTTTGATATACATATATATTATATATAGAGTTTCTTTTTTGTTTTAATACGACTTCTACTGCGAATTTGATGCGTTAATTAAGAGGTTAAAGTATAAAGAGTGTGGAAGTGCTCTACATACGTAAATTATGTGCCTGAGTGGTTCTCCCTGATAACACCTATTGTATGATAATGAACTCGTGTTGTGTCGTCCACAAACAATCTTTTAGCTGTTGTCTG
The DNA here is from genome assembly GCF_018991925.1 of Homarus americanus. Taxonomy (NCBI): domain Eukaryota; kingdom Metazoa; phylum Arthropoda; class Malacostraca; order Decapoda; family Nephropidae; genus Homarus; species Homarus americanus. The sequence continues at coordinate 9,127,568 of NW_024731852.1, forward strand.
AGATGAAGCCTTGGGCATTTATACGCAAAATTCTACCTCAATCTCTCTCTCTCTCTCAATCTCTCTCTCTTTTCTTTTTTAAATACTCAAATTCATATGTAAAAACTACGATAAAAATGTTTATACGATTCAAAGGACACGTATTTTATTCCTAACTAGAGACTTGTCAAAGGTTATACTGTGTGGTGTAGCGGAGGCCGAGCGCTCCGTCCCAAACTACTGTACTTTTACTCCAAGAAAAATAGTCTTCAAACTGAAACCAAAACAGTGGAAGTTAAGGTACCACAAGTTTGAGTAAATATATAGAGAGCGCTAGTCTACAATATAACCATCTATAATCTGTGTTACAACTATGGAGGGGGGGACGCGGTTATAGCCAAGCCAAACACAAAAATAAATAAAGAAATAAAGAACATATAGAAGACAATGTGAGCGTACAGAAAAACAACACCAGCAACACAGCTGTACCAACATTAACGCCTACGATGGTTGGGCGTCCAGCTGATGCCTCTCTACTTCCTGCCTGCCACCAGCTGTCTGCCCACCCAGGTGAGGGTTAAGTATACGCAGTTTTAAAAGTATACGACTCTCCTATAATGGTATCCAAACCTTTTTATGCAGGACATGTAAAGTGGCTACGTAGGTACAGTGGCCTCAGGAGTACGCGGCCTTATTAATAGTTTTACTTTTTATTTTTATTAAGTACTACGGCCTACGTAAGTTACTTTTGGTCCACGTAAGTACATGGCCTATATTCTTAAGTACCGTGGTAAAGCAAGTACCATGGTCCGTGTAAGTACGTGGTCTAGGGCAGTACTGTTACTTGCGCCAGTAGCACTGTCCACACTGGCCAGTACACGGTGGTAGACGGGTGTACGTGCCGGGGTGGGGGTGTTACTGTCTCCTTGTGAGTGCCGCCACGCCTTGACGGCACCGAGCCACCCGTCACTTGTCTGTCTGTATGGTGCCACACGTCGACACAAGGCCACGCGTCGACACGGTGCCACACGTCGACACAAAGGCGCGTCGACACGGTGCCACGCGTCGACACAAGGCCACGCGTCGACACGGTGCCACATGTCGACCTAGGCCGCGCGTCGACACGGTGCCACATGTCAACACAAGGCCATGTGTCGGCACAGTGACACATGTCGACACAGTGCCGTGTGACGAGATCGTGTCACAAATCGACACCGTGTTACATGAGGATCACACGACGACATGATGCCACGGGTCGACACAGGGTCACAGGTCGATACGGTGCCACGCATTGACACGGTGCCACGCATCAACACGGTGCCACGCATCGACACGGGATCACATATCGAAAATATGTCACATTATAACACAGTGCCACACGTCGACACAGTGTCCTACGTCGACAAAGTGCCACATGTTAACAAGGTGCCACACGTCAACAAAGTGCCACATGTCGACACAAAGCCAAACGTCGACACGGTGCCACACGTCGACACGGTGTCAGACGAAAGCAAAAATTTATATCTAAACTGCTAGACGTCGACATTTTGCATGATCTCGACACTATGCTAAACGTCGAAAACTATGTCAGGCGTTGACACTGTATTTCACTCTAACAAGGTGCTTGATGTGAACACCGCACCTGACGTCGACAGTACTTTACGTCGGCACAGACAGACGCCAGCACAGTGCCAGATGCTAAAACAGTGCAGACGCCAACACAATGCCAGACGCCAACACAGTGCCAGACGCCAACACAGTGCCAGACGCCAACGCAGTGCAAGACGTCGAAACAGTGCCAGACGCCAACAGTGTCAGATGCCAACACAGTGCTAGATGCCAGAACAGTGTCAGACGTCGACACAGTGCCAGACGCCAGCAGAATGCCAGGAGGAGTGATGAATATCAAGAGGGGTGCCGGGTGCCAAGAGTGCCATAGGGGGTGGGCGGCCACAACAGAACATGTGCTACACCACGGTCGGGACAGGAGAGCAGAACAGAGCTATGATCTATTTACATCAATACAGCAGTATCACTTCCATATTATAGCAGCAATGTTCCTTATCACTTAATGATGTACTTCACAAGAACTTCACCACTGAACTTGACAACAAAGGGAAGACAAGACATCTAAGCTTTGACATTGAAGTGAATATTAACTCTCATTGCATAGACATTGGAAAGAAGTGAATGATAATATTGGAAATCATCTGAATAATATATGCGGTCATTATGTACTTGCACAAACTAATACAGAGAAAGCCCTAACACATCCTGACCCAGAGGGGGGTAGTGGAACCACATAGCAACGACCGTTCAGAAAAAAAATAAAATTAAGAACGTCCAGCCTTCCCATATAAGGTCATCAAACACTGCCCGGAACCATGGCATGCCACGTGAAGTAAGACGCGGGGAGGACCTCCGCCCTTACGCCCTTGTTGTCTAAGGGTTAAAATGGGTAGAGGCCCTTCCGACCAGTGCTGGGTGGCTGCTGTACAGAGATTCCTCTCCAAAACACCAACTTGTGTGCAATCCAAACTTTACTTGGTTAGTACTGGAAACTACTCAATACTCAACATGTTAATTATGAAGACTAGCAAAGGAAAATAAAAAAGGTGATAAGCGGTGACTAGAAAATAAGATACTGATGTATACAACACTAGAGTAACATAAGCCTTGTAGGGTGTGGCCTCGGGGGGAACGATCACCTACAGTACTGGATATTTGGTGTACCTTGGCCTGTCAGGTAGCGCTAGCGAGGGGGGTCAATGGAGGCCACGACAGGTGACAGCTAGACAAAGTGAAGGTCTTGACCGTCCCAGCCCCGCCTGAGTCATAGTGATTATCATGATGCCCCGCTGCCCTGGTGCCTGCCCCGCGGGGCTCACCCGGGGACATGCGGTCACCAGCCGTGTAAAGTTTGTGTCGCACGCAAGCTTGGCTCGGCAGTTATGGTAGGCTAAACGCTAGAGGTGGCGAGGCGGCCTGCCCGGGGCCCAGCCTGGCCAGCCCCGAGAGCCTGTCCGCCCCGCCGATCATCATACTGGGCCCCGTGGCCAGCGCCGGCTGCTGGTGGTGCTTCTGCTGGCGCTTCTGCGCCTACTCCCATAGTCCGCGGCGCCCCGGGGCCCAGGCGCGGGAGGACGTGGGCGTGGGCGCTCACAGGCCCACGGGGATGGGGTAGGTGGGCACAGTGAGGCCTTGCATGCCCAGTAGGTTGGACACGGAGTAGCCCAGAGAGTTAGTGGTGGTGGTGGCGGCCGGTTGCGTGGTGAACGCCAATCGCTTGCAGCCGCTCATGTCCGGCAGTTGGCGGCGCCCACGCCCACGCCCGCGTCCAACCCATACATGGCGCCGTAGCCAGGTAGGCCGGTGGCCAGGTGGCCCGACACCATACCGCTCGCCGCCGCCGCTGCTGCCGCCGAGGCCAGTCCACCTAGGGACGCATGCGTCACCTGCGGGAGGCTGGTCAGCGGCATTTGGCTAGATGCGGCAGCGGCTGCGGCGGCGGCAGGTAGGGAGTAGGGCGCGTAGCGGTAGGTGGCGAGTGGCGGCACGGGCGACACCATCACCAACTCACCGTAGCCGCCGCGGCCGCCTCCCCGCCCGCGACCAACACTCGTCGGCAGCATCACCTCCTTGGGCTGGGCCTTCTTGCACTCCACCTGCAACAACCACACCTGTTATTATCACCTGTCACGGTGACTCGCCACACCTGTCATGGTGATTTACCGCCGACACCTGTCATATCATGGTGACTCATCTTCTAAACCTGAAATGGTGACTCACTATCCACACCTGTCACGGTAACTCTCCACCTACCACACCTGTCACGGTGACTCACCACCTACCACACCTATCATGGTGACTCACCGCCTACCACATCTGTCATGGTGACATCACCTACCACACCTGTCATGGTGACTCACCGCCTACCACACCTGTCACAGGACTCACGCCTACCACCCACCTGCCATGATGACTCACCGCCTACCACACCTGCCAAGGTGACTCACCACCTACCATGCCTGTCATGGTGACTCACCACCTACCACATGTCACAGGACTCACCACCTACCACATCTGTCATGGTGACTCACCACCAACACACCTGTCATGGTGACTCACCACCTACCACATCTGTCACGGTGATACAAAATTTTCAGACCTTTTTAGTGACTCAGGGTAGCCTGTGTTACCATTATGACTCAGGGTACCGTCCATGGTGACTCAGGGTACCTCGTGTTACCATGGTGACAAGTAGACGCAACATCTGCTGCCATAGCGACACATGGCAACATTAAAGACACACTCGTAAAGTTATTTAATCCCAGAAAGTACTAATAACATACACTCATCACCCCAGCCAATCACATCAACGCATCTCCGTGACGTCACACCCCCACAGATAAACACGGGAGGAACACACACAGGACCCTGAAGGACACCACCAACAAGACTAATGTTTGTGTCAACATGAGACGTCGCTCACTGATTATCAATACAGATAATTCGAGGAAATCAAAGTATTTACCAAGTAGACTTCCATGACGTCAACAAGCCGATGTATTTACTCCAAATATTCATAAAAATCTTTTGAAGTTATGGAACAGTGTCTCAGAAAAATGTATACACACTGACTTTGATATTTTCGTGGATCGTATATCAACAAGTGAGGACAATGTTGATGTTTTAATACAATCACACAAGAGATTTATAAGATAGAAAACTGTATACAGTTTTCTGAGATACTTTATATTATTCGTGTAACTTTCTCTCGGGATATTGTAAACAGAGTGTTTCCTTGACCTAAAACATCAGTCACAAGTTTAACACAATACGATACTTTCTAGGCTAAATTAGGTTAAGTTAGGTTAGGTCAGGACAAGTTAGGTTAGATCAGGTGTTAGGTTAAGTCGGATCTGTTAGGTTAACCAGGCTGGGGTTAGGTTAGATCAGGTCAGGTTAGGTTAAGTCAGATCAGGTTAGGTTAAATCAGGTCAGGCTGGGGTTAGGTTAGATCAGGTCAGGTTATAAAAGAGACGAGGGCTGTGAGGGACTGACCATCAATGTCACAAAGTTACAGACACACGAGACAGGTGGTGGCGGCCCCTGGAGAATCAACAACTTCGATCATCTACTGTATAAGGCCTCATCTGACACACCGCTCAAGTAGATCAACAATGAATTCCATTTTATAAGTTTCCCTTGACAGAAATATTTTAGTGAATCAAGGCTCTTTGTCCATTACTTAAAAGGTTTACAATGATGAAACTCAACCACTCCTATATGTTAGTCTATCTCCATATAACGGATTTCTCTCTCCATATAACGGATTTCTCTCCATATAACGGATTCATCTTCATATAACGGACTTCATATAATCCGTTATATGGAGAGTTTCGCATCTAACGGACCCTCGCTATAACGGTTACCTGTAATTATCTTTATCGCCACACACCTGATAAACACCTTTTTCATCGTTTTAATTAGTGTTCATAGTGACACTTACTTCATCGAGTTATAATTAGTGTGTTTGCGATGAGAGAGAGAGAGAGAGAGGAGAGAGAGAGAGAGAGGAGAGGAGAGAGGAACATATGAAAAGTATTGATAACATGGAAAGGGGGAAAGAGGGAAGAGAGGTAGATTTCCTCCTCTCCTTCCATTCCCCCAGCACCCACATCTCACATGCCACAGTCCCATTTCAACCTCCAAAGCCTGGCTGTGAGCTAATTAAAGTTCTCTGGCGCTTGATCAACTGGGCTGTTGGGAGGGAGGGGAGGGAGGGGAGGGGGGTGAGGGGAGGGGGAGGGAGGGGGGGAGGGAGGGAGGGAGGGAGGAGGAGGGAGGGGAGGGAGGGAGGGAGGGGGGGGAGGGAGGGGAGGGAGGGGAGGGAGGAGGGAGGGAGGGGAGGGGAGGGAGGGAGGGGAGGGGAGGGAGAGGAGGAGGGAGAGAGAGGGAGGGGGAGGGAGGGGAGGGGAGGGAGGGGAGGAGGGAGGGAGGGAGGAGGGAGGAGGGAGGAGGAGGGGGAGGGAGGGAGGAGGGAGGGAGGGAGGGAGGGAGGAGGAGGGGAGGGGAGGGGAGGGAGGGAGGGAGGGAGGGAGGAGGAGGGAGGAGGGAGAGAGGGAGGTGAGATATGAGAAAGGATGATGATGAGAATGTAAGAAAGGCAAAGGATACAGGTGAGAAAAGATAAGCGAGGAGGAAAGAAGGAAGGAAAATGAAGGAAGAAAAGAAGAGGGCAAGAAAGAAATGAAGGAAGGAAGGAAAGTTTTACCTTAAAAGACTCAGGTCACCCCCAAAAAAAAAAAAAAATTATTATAAAGAATAAGAGTTCCTTTGTCTTTAAAAATGGCGGGCGGCCTTCGTGTGGTCCGTGAGAGGGGATAAGTGACAGCTCTCAGGATTCACGTCTTCCCGCCCTATAAATAACACCGCGTTCTCTCCTCCCGACTTCGTCCCCAATCACACCCATTTTCTTTTCCCATTTTTTCTTTTTTTTAAGGAGTCTGACCTAAGTTTGGGGGTGCGTTATATACTGTCGGAGCCTTTACCCGGGACATAGGGTGGGGAGAGAGCCGGGGTGGGGGGAGGAGGAGGTGAGTAGGGGGAGGGGAGGTGAGAGGGGGAGAGAAGGAGGGGAGGAAGAGGAGGAAGAGGAAGAGGGAGGAAGGGACTTTGTTTACTATTATTTAACTGGGTGATTCACTCTGGCGAGGTTGGCTATAGCTACGTCATCTATTAACGTTTTACAATATCTATCTTTCTTTAGTTTATGTAGTGTGTGTGTGTGTGTCAACGTTACACCCAATCACTTTATCTCGCCTTTATCTTGGTCTCATTCATAAAAGTCTCTCTCTCTCTCTCTCACTATATATATATTTGGACACTACCACCAACCGGCTTCCCGACAACCTTCCCTCCCTCCAATACCTTCTCTCCAAAACCACCTCCAATCCCTACCTCCCAACACCTTCTTTTCCTCCAACATCTTCTCTCCTCCAACACCTAGACCTTCCCTTCCTCCAACACCACCTGCAACACAACCTCCAACACCTCCTCTCTGCCACCCTTAACCTCACAAAGGCTTCGTGTGTGTTTGGGTCTTGCATGTGTCCACACCCACACCCACCACACACACACGCACACCCCTCAGTTACAGACACGAACACACACACACACACACACACACACACACACACACACACACACACACACACACACACACCCCTACACCCCACACACACCCACCCCACACACATTCCTACACCCCCCCACACACACCCCTACACCCCACACACACTCCCTACACCCCCACACACACACCTACAACCCCACACACACCCCACAACCCCACACACACTCCTACACCTCCCCCCACACACCCTACAGCCCCACACCCTCACCCCACACACCCCTACACCCCCCCCACACACACCCCACAGCCCCACACCCTACACCCACACACACCTTCACCTCCCCACACACCTCCTACACCCCCCCACACACTAGACTAAACCCATTACAGGTGAGAGGCACAGTTTATCTCACCTGAGGTACATTTCTATTACGTTCAGGTAAGTTGTTAATGTGACACCTTCATAATACCTTTACCTCACCTGGTCTTGTGTACCCAAACTTGAGAATGTTTTGGTGTTGCTGAATAAATATTTCCTGAACTATATTAAACTAACCTGACTAATTTAATCTGATCTAACCCAACGTTACCTTACCTAACTTAAGTGAAACAAGCACGCACACACACACACACACACACACACACACACACACACACACACACACACACACACTCTCTCTCTCTCTCTCTCTCTCTCTCTCTCTCTCTCTCTCTCTCTCTCTCGCGACGTCAATGTACACCTGCACGAATTATATACAGACAACGGGCTAATTTAGTGTACTCAAGGAGGTTGACATAGTACTCAAGGTATCGTACTCAGGGGATCAAAATACTGTATTATCATCAAGAAACATTTGCTATAAGACTTTCCTCCTAAACAGCGTCAAACACAAGTATATTATTGCCAAACATAATCTTTATTTCACTTCTTTCCTTCATATTATCAACCTCTTCCCCCAAGGCGTCTTCAGCACCCATAACTCATCTCTCAGCGTCTATTTAACCAATCTGTGCCTTGTTGACACATGACACAGGGCCGAGAATACATTGTCACGTCAAAGAGGATCGCTGCTGGTGATTGTTGACAACGACGAGGGACTGATTAATGGGGTAGCTGGCAACTCACGCAAGCGGCCCATGAATTTTAATGGAAGCTGCGACCAACTAGATTTGTTGAGGGATGACCAGGCTAGTTGGTGGTCAGATTGACCCATTATGGACAACTGGGGATTGCAGCTTTTGACCAAAATGTTAGTCTGGAGGGGTGGAGGGGGGGAGGGGAGGGAGGGGGGACCATCACAGACCACAACCACGGCACAAAATGCTGTTTTTGGGTAATTGTGGTCAGTAAGTTTTGTCTGAACATAGTTTGTGGTTATAATATATTATTATGAGTAGTTGTGAACCATATTTGTGGGTGATATCTCTCTCTCTCTCTCTCTCTCTCTCCATACATCACACACCGTTCAATGGCTGTGTCTGACCTCGTGGCAGGAGTAGTTCACTGAGGCCGCTGCGCTACAAAGCCTGACCTCCTAAGCTGACTCAGTACTAAGACGTCAACATTCATCAGGTGTGTGTGTGTGTGTGTGTGTGTGTGTGTGTGTGTGTGTGTGTGTGTTTTGTTTCATTATCCCTTATTCCATCACCATCCTCTCCCCTCCTCTATGTCAAACCAATGATAGCCAGAATGAAAATGAATGCACGAGACCACTTAGCGCGCGCGCACACACACACACACACACACACACACACACACACACACACACACACACACAGGAGGTTATCAGAGCTGTCTTCTCTCATCCCACTCCTCCCCTCATCTCTCCCCTCTTCTTCCTTATCTCCCTTCCCAGCTTCCTTCCGTTCCTTCCTTCTCAGAGCCACTCCTCACTTTCTCTTCCTTCTCACATTCCTCACTCCTCTTCCCCTTCCCTCCTACCCCTCCTTGCCGCCAACCTTCCCCCACCTCTCCTCCTACTCCAGCCCCCACTCCTGGGAACGCTAATTGCGCAGCTTTGTTTGTGCGTGAGCCTGTTGTTGTAGTTATGATTGATCTAATTGCCTAGTTACACCAATTAATCGCCTTGCTCTACAATTGGCTAGTTGTTAGTTTGGTCCCAGGGGTAGAGAGAGAGAGAGAGAGAGAGAGAGAGAGAGAGAGAGAGAGAGAGAGAGAGAGAGAGAGATTAGTTCCAAGAATATATAAATGTTTCTAAAAATTACTCTCATAAATCATCAGAGTCTATCGTCAGTTTCCCCCAGTCTGAAATATCGAACCAGGGTTCTGACAGTGCGGGGTAAAACATATTCCCCACAATACCACCACCCCTTTAACCATAGCGCAGAGTGAGGTATCGAACCAGTGTCCTCGAACCGTGAGCACAACGCATTACCCCACAATACCATCACATGAATCTGGGCAACAGTCACCAGGAGACGGCACGTTCCTTCAAGATGCTCTGATCTCCGCCATCACCGCCGCCGGCAGGAGAGGGAAGCCGTGGACAGCTGGGCTAAAATACGACGTATCTCATTCTGACGATAAGGTCCCTTGGTTCGATCCCACAGATGCATATGGAGATGTGGCCCCGGGATGTGTGAGTGTTGGGATGTGGCCCCGGGATGTGTGAGTGTTGGGATGTGGCCCCGGGGTGTGTGAGTGTGTTGGGATGTAGCCCGGGATGTGGCCCGGGGTGTGTGAGGATGTGTGAATGTTGAGACAAGGGCGAGAAGTATGTTCAACTGAAGATTAGACACCCCAGCTTATTTCACCTGATTAAACACCTTAACACTACCTGGTGGGTTAGGTTAGGTTAGGTTAGGTTAACGGTAGGATATATAATCTTCAGGAGCAATAAGCTAGGGGGTCTATCTTCAGGTGAACCCGAAAATATTTTAATACGTAAACTGGTGAATGGTAATTAATAAAGACAAGGTGAGGTATTAATAAATTATACCCGAATCTGTTGACATGTCTCCTTCCTTCCTTCCTTCCTTCCTTCCTTCCTTCTTACAGTACATCCACATCCGCTTTCTCACCTTCCCCTCCCCATTTTCCTTCCCATCACCTCCACTACCCTTACCCTTCTCCTCCTCCCTTCTCGTCCTCGTCCTCCTCCTCCTCGTCCTCCTCCTCCTCCTCCTCCTCGGTGGTTGGCACTGGCCCAGGCACGAGGCACTCCACCCATGCCAAGGTGCCACCAGGGCCAGGTATCTCGGTCATCCTCCACATCCACCTCCTCCACATGCAATCCACTCCTTCACCCAACCTACACTCCATACAAACACTATCCACACACCCACACCCCCTCCATCACCTTATATCCACACACACACACACACACACACACACACACACACACACACACACACACACACACACACACACACACACACACACACACACACTCACTCACAACACACGCACCTTCACCGCCAGTACCATACATCACACACTCTGGCGTCAGCAGCGGTCTCATGATATGCTGACACCTCCACGCTTCATCTGCCTGACGCAACTCCCCCTCACCATACACTGATGTACACACACACGCACACGACACACATACACACTGACATTGTTCATCCTACACTGACGTCAGGTGTGTGTGTGTGTGACGTAAACATCATACACACACACACACACTAAATACTCCAAATACAGTGACGTCAGTTTAATACCTGTTTAATACGTCATACATCACACCCTGACGTCACGCTCCGTCTTTCCCCATCTCTCCCCATCATTCTTCCCTACCCATCCCCCCCTTGTCTACCTCCCTCCTTCATCTCTCCCTCATTCCTCATTCTTTATCATCTTTCACCCTTTGACTTCCTCTCACATCCCTCTCCCAACTCTTCCATATATACCTTCCCCCCCCTTCCTCACCCTTACTCACGTACCTCACCCACCCTCTCCTTCGCCCCCTCCCTCCTTCCCTCACACCTCACCAATCTCCCCCTCCTCCTCTCTCCCTCCCTCGCCTTTCCTATCACCTGCACAGCCATTAACGAAGGGCCAGCTGTGTGGGATAAGGGATGAGGAGAGGAGAGAGCCACCAAGAGCACGAATGTCAACGGGAGTGAAGGAAGTAGAGATAAGTGGTAGATAAGAAAGAGTAATTAACAATAAATAGTCCAATAAATAGTGATAAAGGAAATTAAAGTGACAAGGTGATAAGTTTTCGCAGATGGCGGGAAAAATGTCTCTACTGACAAGATTTTTCATTAATTTATTCTATTTTACTGTATAAACTTCGATTTATTAACACAATTCATCTCGAAAATTCATTAAAAATTACTAACTTTTATATTAATTCCCTAAAATAATATAATAAATCAAATAAGAAAAAAATAAATTACTCTTAACATATTCGAACACCGCGTCGCCATTACCACGTGCTGATGACGTCACGGCGAACATGTCAACAAATGGCCGACTTGGCAAACGAAGCAAAACAGAGGCGGTCGCTTATCACCATCCGTTAGAAATTTATTGAGAATTATCAGTATCTTAGTGAGGGTAATTGATGCCATTTGCTGGGGGTAACATAATGCTCAACTGTTCTTTTATACCAAGGCAGCGTCACCCTCAACACAAGCGGGGTTTGTTTACGTCCAGTCATGAAGAAATTTACGCGGGAAACAGGTGTACATAGAGCCTCCATCACGGGGCTATATGTAACAACCTTCACATATTAAGGCAAATAATCATAACTATATATAAATGTAACACCAGTGGGTTAAATATATATAAGAATTATCACGTGTTAAAGAGACAATATATGTGGGTACAAATTAAAATTGCTATCACCTGGACGTTAAATAAAACACCAATATTTGAGCCATTAAAAACGAATACGATTAAATATAACAACTGAGAATAAAATATATATACAAAAGCTCACATATTAAGACATATTAACACAAACAGTCAGATATTATCATTAAAACACAGAAAGTGATGCTTTAATATTACGCTTTAAAACTCACACATTAGGACCAATAAACCAGGTGTTGGCTTTAAGTAAACATAAACATCACGAAAATCCTTACATCTGATTTACGAACATAATAAAGTGGACGAAATTTAACATATTAACTCGATTTACGAAAGCCTTCACATATTAAGACGAACATATTACAACGTATTACAGGTGTTAACACAAGACAGGTGTTAACCCATATTACAGGTATTAACACAAGACAGGTGTTAACCCATATTACAGGTATTAACACAAGACAGGTGTTAACCCATATTACAGGTATTAACACAAGACAGGTGTTAACCCATATTACAGGTGTTAACACAAGACAGGTGTTAACCCATATTACAGGTATTAACTAATATTGCAAGTAGTAACACATGACAAGTATTAACACATATTACACATGTTAACACATATTACAGGTATTAACACATATTACAGATGTTAATACATGACAGGTATTAACACATGACAGGTGTTAACATATATTGCAGGTGTTAACACATATTACAGGTGTTAACATATATTATACAGGTATGGTCACTAAAATTAATAAGACGAGGGTTTTAAATTTTACAGTGACAATTAAAATTTATTCACGTTGTTTTATATTTTACAGAGACGTTAAAATATAATGTGAGGTTATGTTAAATTGTGGGCGTGGGAACTTTAAAATTGTGGGCGTGGGAACTTTAAAATTGTGGGCGTGGGAACTTTAAAACTGTGGGCGTGGGAACTTTAAAATTGTGGGCGTGGGAACTTTAAAACTGTGGGCGTGGGAACTTTAAAATTGTAGGAGTGGGAACTTTAAAACTGTGGGAGTGGGAACTTTAAAACTGTGGGAGTGGGAACTTTAAAATTGTAGGCGCGGGAACTTTAAAATTGTAGGCGCGGGAACTTTAAAACTGTGGGCGCGGGAACTTTAAAATTGTGGGCGTGGGAACTTTAAAACTGTGGGAACTTTAAAATTGTGGGAACGTGGGAACTGTGGGCGTGGGAAAAACTGTGGGCGTGGGAACTTTAAACCTGTGGGCGTGGGAACTTTAAAATTGTAGGCGTGGAAACATTAAAACTGTGGGCGTGCGAACTTTAAATTGTGGGTGGGTGTGGTAATTTAAACTATGGGCGTGGGTGGGCGTGGTGACAAACTGTGGGCGCGGAAATAGAAGATAAAAATGTTAACCTGAACGTGATAGCAGTATAGTGTGGCTTGTACCTCCTCGTTGTGAGCCGGATTTAACGAGCAGAATATGTAGATACGAGTCAGGTTGTTGATACTGGGTGAAGCCTCGGTATAGCGAACATTGGATGAAGAGCCTCGATATAGCGGGCAATGGAGTTAAGCCTCGGTATAAAAAAACACCGATTGAAGAGCTTCTATATAGCGGACACTACGTAAATCCTTGATATAACGATCACTCAATGCAGCCTTGTATAGCGGATAATGGAGTTAAGCCGAGGTATAGCGAACACTGAATGAAACCTCGATATAAAGAACGCTAAATTAAACCTCAATAAGAAGAACACTAAATGAAGCCTCTATATAGCGAACACTCAGTGAAGCCTCTATATAGCGAACAGTGAACGAAATGAACGACCAAGAGATATCACAGTGTTCTCTGATGCTCTCGTTCTTAACATTCTTTCTCGTGTTCTTTATGAGTGAGTCTCGCTACTATCACGGTTAGTAGAACGAGAGATTAATGTGCAAGACAATTAATTGGCCAAGGTGCTGCTGTACGACTTGGTGTATTTCATTATAGATTGTTCTTTGTATCTTAAAATAATACAGTAATACGTCATAGGAAAATAAAACCTTGGAAAAAAATACAATGAAAAAATGAAAATAAATTATGACAAAATACAACAATAGTGAAATTAATTTATGTAAAAATAATGAGAAAAAAATACAAGAGAGGAAAAATACAAATGGAAATAAATGTACCGAGAAATACACATCATAAGGGGAAAATATACTGGATGATATACAGTCTTCGTATGGTATATCTTACGGGGGCAGTATAACCAGGGCTCAAGAGTATACTGCTGGAGGTATAGTCTTCTAGCATACTGTTCAAGCATATTAGTAGACGGTTACAAGGGCGAGTCAGGGCGATGTTAGGGAGTCAATGAGGGAGGAAGAACTGAGTGAGAGACCGTACCAGGCAGGGAGAGGTGAGGGCGAGTGAGAAAGAACGAGTGAGTCAACGAGTCAGGGAGAACTGAGTGAGACCGTACCAGGCAGGGAGAGGTGAGGGAGGTGGGGGGAGGCAGGGAGAGGTGAGGGAGGTGAGGGAGAGGCAGGGAGAGGCGAGGGGAGAGGCAGGGAGGAGGTGAAGGAGGGAGAGGTGAGGAAAGTTAGGGAGAGGTGAGGGAGGCAGGGGAGGAGGCAGGGAGAGGCGAGGGAGAGGTGAGGATTAGGGAGGTGAGGAGAGAGAGAGAGGTAAGGGAGAAACAGGAGAGGTGAGTGAGAGTTAGGGAGGTGAGGGGAAGTTAGAGGAGGGAGGGGAGAGAGAGGTAAAGGGAGAAACAGGGAGAGGTGAGGGAAGTTAGGGAGGTGAGGGAGAGGTAAGGGAGAAGCAGGGAGAGGTGAGAGAGAAGCAGGGAGAGGCGAGAGAGAGAGAGCAATATGCAGATGGCGTCACTTCAGCACTCGCCGCTGAGGTAAAAATAACCTGGAGCTACTGACGACTCCCTGATCCTCACCCGGCCCGGCCATGGCCAGGTGAGACAGTGGGGCCAGGTGAGACGTGGGGCCAGGTGAGAGAGAGAGATGAGAGAGGATGGGAGAGGTGGAAGAGGAGATATAGGGATAAATGAAGAAAGACTAAGAAAGAAAGAAAAGAAGAATATAAATCCAGAATTCGATCTGATAATTTTTACGAAAGAAAAAAGATGGAATTTGGTAGGAATGAAGAGATGAAGGAAGGGGAAGGGAGAGGAGGGAGGAAGGTAGAGACAGAGGAAGAGGTGAAGAAGAGAGGGATGGGAGACAGGGAGGAGGAGTAAAAGAAAAGGAGAGGGAGGAAGGAAAGGAGAAGTAAAATGAAAAGGAGAGAGAGAGAGAGAGAGAGAGAGAGAGAGAGAGAGGAATAAAAAACCGACAATAAAAACAGTGAAGAGGAAGACGGAAATAGGAAGGAGAGAAAGAATAGAGAGGTAGGAAGGGGAGGAAGCAACAGGCGGATAAAAAATAGATAGCGTCAAGGGAATAAAAAGAGAAGATATGTATAACGAAAATAGACGAAAAAAGAGAGAGAGAGAACACTGGAACACAACAACAACAACAACAACAATAATAATAATAATAATATATATATATATAATATAATAAATTTATCAGTGAGTGAAATAGAGAGAGAGAGAGAGAGAGAAAAGAGTGAGAGAGACTTCATACGAATTGCATTTATAAAACACAAATTTACGTGTGTGTGTGTGTGTGTGTGTGTGTGTGTGTGTGTGTGTGTGTGTGTGAAACTAGACGGTATACACAGATATGTTAATCTATATGATTATACATGCGTGTATTAAACATGTGCGTGTGTGACAGTGCAGGCATGAATACACACACACACACACACACACACCCTGCCTTTAAGATTCGCTCATACTCCGCCTTATCTTATTCTCTAACACATTACAATACATTAAAAATCAAATTAAGTTCTTTCAAAACAGTAATTAAAAGTCATGCACAGTGGCAACCGTAAACATGATGCCTAAATAATAAGGAATAATGAAAAAAAAGCTTTCTACTAGTTTGTGCGGCGGAGTCCGGGGTGATAACGAGACTACAGGTGTTACTCTATTTCTCATCCAGACGAGAGTGAGAGATGAAGCAACTATGTAACAGACCACAAACAAAAAACACTATTTGCGAATATAACAAACAAAAAGGGGGATACCAGCGTCCTCAGGGGACTATAAACTACACGAAATAATCGATTTTCGCCAGCCGAGGAGGAGGAGGCAGGAGTGGGAGTAGGGAGGGGTGGGAGTAGGGAGAGGGGAAAGGTGGGAGTAGGGAGAGGGAGGGCAAGGTGGGAGTAAGGAGAGAGGGGGAGGGACAGGAGTGGGAGTAGGAGAGGGGAGGGGCAAGGAGTGGGGTGGGAGGGAGGAGGCAAAGTGGGAGTGGGAGAGGGGGAAAGGAGAGGGAGAAAGGAGTGGGGTGGGAGGGAGAGGGGGAAAGTGGGAGTAGGGAGAGGGGGAAAGGAGTGGAAGGTGGGGAGAGGGGGGAAAGGTGGGGGTAAGGAGAGGGGAGGGGCAAGGAGTGGGAGTAGGAGGGAGGGGCAGGAGTGGGGTAGGAGAGGGAGGAGGAGGCAAGGTGGGGTAAGGAGAGGGGAAAGAGTGGGGTGGGAGAGGGGAAAAGGAGTGGGAGATGGGAGAGGGAGGGGGCAAGGAGTGGGAGTAGGAGAGGGGAAAGAGGAGTGGGAGTAGGAGGAGGGAGGGAGCAAGGAGTGGGATAGGAGAGGGAGGGGCAAGGAGTGGGGTAGAGAGGAGGGGAGGGGTAAGGGAGTGGGAGTAGGGAGGGAGGAGGCAAGGAGTGGGAGTAGGGGAGGGAGGGGGCAAGGAGTGGGGTAAGGAGAGGAGGAGGGAGGCAAGGTGGGGTAGAGGAGAGGGAGGGGCAAGGAGTGGGGTAGGAGAGAGGGGAGGAGGAGGCAAAGTGGGGAGTAGAGGAGGAGAGGGGAGGGGCAAGAAGTGGGGTAGGAGAGGGGGAGGGAGGCAAGGAGGGGTAAGGAGAGGGAGGGAGGGGCAAGGAGTGGGAGTAGGAGGGGGAGGAGGCAAGGAGTGGGAGTAAGGAGAGAGGGAGGGAGGAGAGGAGGGGTAAGGAGAGGAGGGAGGAGGCAAGGTGGGGTGGGGAGAGGGGAGGGGGACAGGAGTGGGGTGGGAGGAGGGAGGGAGGAGGCAAGGGAGTGGGGTGGGGAGAGGGAGGGCAAGGAGTGGGGTGGAGAGAGGGAGGGGCAAGGAGTGGGGTGGGAGAGGGAGGGAGGGCAAGGAGTGGGAGTAGGAGGGAGGGAAAGAGTGGGAGTAGGAGAGGGAGGGGCAAGGAGTGGGAGTAGGAGAGGGAGGGCAAGGAGTGGGGATGAGGAGAGGGGGAGGGCAAGGTCCTCATTAATGGCGGGAAGGACGAGAAGGAAGAACTCCACCGCATACACACTCTCTCTCTCTTGTCATAGGCCATCAAAGATTTCTTGCTGACGTGGCCGCCATGACGGGGCTGCCCAGAGAGAGCAAGTCGACCATCATCTTCCCGACGCCATTCACACCCATAACCTAGCGTCCACTGTTAATACTAGCGTCCACTGTTAATACTAGCGTCCACTGTTAATACTAGCGTCCACTGTTATACCACGTCCACTGTTATACTAATCACTGTTATACCACGTCCACTGTTATACCAGCGTCCACTGTTAATACTAGCGTCCTGTTAATACTGCGTCCTGTTAATACTAGCGTCCACTGTTAATACCGCGTCCACTGTTAATACTAGCGTCCACTGTTAATACCAGCGTCCACTGTTAATACTAGCGTCCACTGTTAATACTAGCGTCCACTGTTAATACTAGCGTCCACTGTTAATACCAGCGTCCACTGTTAATACTAGCGTCCACTGTTAATACTAGCATGAAGGAGAGCATGAGAGAGAGAGAGAGAGAGAGAGAGAGAGAGAGAGAGACTTAACACCACCGGGTATTCAAATGAAGGAATGAGGAAGAAATAAGATAAACGATAATAACAAAAACACGACAATAACATGACAACACTGGTAGGAAGAATGACGACTTATGTAATAAAACCACTGGGGAGAGGGAGAGAGGGAGAGAGGGAGAGGGAGAGAGAGATGGGGAGGAGAATGGGGAGAGGAGAGCAGGAAGTGGAGAGTTAGAGGGGAGAAGGGGTGGGGGAGAGGTGAAGAGGGAGAGGAAGAAAGGAGAAGACGAAGGAGAGAGCGAGGAACAGGAGAGGAGAGGAGAGGAAAGAGATGTTTGACCAACAGGAAGAAATCGGTCGAGAAGGGAAAGAGGAAGGGAGGATAAAAGAGGAACTAGCATAAAAGATAACGTTATCTCAACCACTTCCACACCCCTACCTGATATACTCCCCGTCAGCAATATTAATTGACCAACCACACCATAGCCAACCACACCATGGCCAGCACCACACCATGACCAACCACACCATGACCAACCACACCATAGCCAGTTACCACCATGACCAACCACCTGACCACACCATGACCAACCACACCAGCTGACCACCATAGCTGACCACACCACTGACCGCCCACACCATGACCAACCACACCATGACCAACCACACCATGACCAACCCCACCATAACTGACCACATGACCAAGCACACCATGGCCAACCACACCATGACCAACCACACCATGACCAACCACCATAGCCAGTTACACGCAGCCAACCCCACCATAGCCCAAGGCACATGACCAACCACACCACTAGCTGACCACACCGCAGCTGAAAGCCACACCATGACCGACCACACCATGATGCGACCACACCATGACCAGCACACCGCGACCAACCCACACCATGACCAGCTCATACTAGGTGCCATATCTCCTCCATTGGAGCTCCCTCCCTCCCTCCCTCCCTCCTCTCCTCCCTCCTCTCCCTTTCTCCCTCCCTTTTACGTGGACCCAATTTATCAGCGGCCCTCCGCCCATCCCCCCTCCCTCTCACCCCTCATCTCTCTCTATATCCCTCCCTTCCCTCCCCTACCTACCTCCTTCCCTGCCTCCCCTTCTTCTCCTTCCCTGCCTCCCCTCCTTCCCTCCCTCCCCTCCTTCCTTGTTGCCACTGTAGACGGATATTGTCAAAGGCATCGTGGTGGAGAGAGAGAGAGAGAGAGAGAGAGAGAGAGAGAGAGAGAGAGAGAGAGAGAGAGAGAGAGAGAGAGAGAGAGCATCAATATATTTCTCTCTCTCATAATCAAGTTTACTTTCTTATTGTATAAACACGAGTAAACAACCATTAAAACAACAACAACAACAACAACACCCCCATTAAACAAACAGATCACCAGCAGTCACCATTATGTCTGGATCACCATTAATGCCATGTTATCCCCTTAAATCACCATTATTTCCCTTTAATCAGTCACCATTATTATATTTCCTTGTATTTTAAAAAGTCACCATTTTCACCATTCATTCTACGTCACTATTACTACTACAACACCATTCTAATCACCATTCAGTACAGTTTAGAAGAACGAAATCATCATCATCATACAGCCATAGTCACCATTAATATTACTATAGTTTTCAGTCTTATTTATCTAATCACCATCATCGTCACCATTACTAAAAAATCTACTTAATTACTTCTTCACTATAACTACTCACCATTATTAAAATCCTACATTATTATTACTATTAGTCACCATTACTAAGGTACTCTTCCTAACTACAGTCACCATTACTAAATCCTAGTTAAATTTTCACCATTAACGTCACCAATCACTATATCCTACTCAATCTAAAGTCACTATTTCATCATTATTAAAAATCCTACGTACTTAAATTCTCACCATTACCGTCACCATCATCTACAATACATCACTATCGCCGTCACCATTATCATCTACAATACAACAATACTTCACCGTCACCATCACTCTTGTACTCACCATCTTGTTGTTGATTTCGTGAAAGTGAATCTCACATACTTTGTCCACTACATCTTCACTCTCGAAGGTGACGAAGCCGAAGCCTGAAAAGAAACATAATGAGAGTGAGTCATGTTCACCACGATAGATAGTGAGGGAGGAAGATAATGGTCATGTTCACCACGATAGATAGTGAGGGAGGAAGATAATGGTCATGTTCACCACGATAGATAGTGAGGGAGGAAGATAATGGTCATGTTCACCACGATAGATAGTGAGGGAGGAAGATAATGGTCATGTTCACCACGATAGATAGTGAGGGAGGAAGATAATGGTCATGTTCACCACGATAACAACAACAACAATAATAACAATAACAATAACACTAATAATAATAATAATAATAATAATAATAATAATAATAATAATAATAATAATAATAATAATAATAATAATAATAATAATAATAATAATAATAATAATAATAATAATAAATTTGTTAACTTTCAATATTAAAATAAATAAAAATATAAAATAAAATAACACGTGGGATATATTTTTGCTTCAATATTTTATCTCGGGTAAAATGTATTAAATAATCCTGTGAGAGCGAGTGAGAGGGAAAGACACACTCGAGGAGAGGGACAGTTAGAGGCATTAGCGCTACACAGCCTCTACCCCCTCCCTCTCACCTCCCTCCCTCTCTCTCTCTTACCTCCCTTTCCCTCCCTCGTACCTCCCTCTCTCTTACTCGCCTTTCATCTCCCTTTCCCTCCCTCGCGTCTCTCACTTCCCTCTCTCTATTTCTCCCTCCCCCCCTCCTTCCCTCACACTCCATTCTCTCCCCCCTCTCTCCGGGTCCCTCTGGAAAAAAATATATAATCTACTTCCTGAAATATGACGACCACTTTTTGCCGGAATCAATTGAGAGAGAGAGAGAGAGAGAGAGAGAGAGAGAACTAAGAAGAACAGGAACAAAAATAACAATAATAACAACAATAACGATAATAATAATACTAACAATAACAGTAATAATAACAATAACAATGCTGACAACAATAATGACGATAACAATAGAACAAGAAGAATAACAGGAGAAGAACAAGATGAAGGAGAACAAGAACAGAAAGACCAAAGAGGAAGAACATCAATAACACAACATAACCAATTTGAAAAAAAAGTACAATGTAGGTGTACAATATAAACTTTCTTTGGGGGGAGGTCTAGGGGGCTGGAGGGGGCTGGGAGCTAAGGGAGGCTGGGGGTCTGATAGCTAAAGAAGGGGCTGTGAAGCTAAGGGGGCTAAGGAGATGGGGATGAGGTCTGATCGCTAAGGAAGGGGCTGTGAGGGGCTGGAGAGCTAAGGGGAAAAGGGGGGGCAAAAAAGCTAAGGGTGAGGGCTGAGAGGGACTGTGGGCCAAGGAGCAAAAGGGGGAGGGTTTCTGGGGCTGGGGGCTGGAGAGGGTAACGTAACAAATGATATCACTGGTTGGCTTTAGTGTTGTATCCTCAGCCGTCTCCAGTGGCCAAGACGCTGAAGCTCCAATTGCCCTCACCAGATCACAGCCCAGCTTAACCCCCCCTTCCCCCCCAACCACACCTCCTCACCCTCAACCACGCCAACCCACGCCCCCAGCACCCTACGCCCACTCCTGCATCTTCACGACCCCCCCAGCCCCAACCACGTCACCAAAAGCCCCCCTATCACCCCACCCCCTCTCACCACCAACCACGCCTCTTCCCCACACCTCCCCAACACTACTTCTCTTCTCCACCACCACCACCACCACCACTACTACACGTCCCAGCATTTCCAGGATTTTTTTTTTAAGAATTTTATTTCCACCCAAAAAAGTGCGTTTCAGTGATAGTGATACAATTTTATCTGCTGTCCTCACATGCAGAAATTCCAACCATTTCTCATGACCAGTTGTGTCTCTTGATGACAGGCTGGCTGACAGTCATGCACTGTAGCAGAATGCCATGGCCTGATTAACTTTATAAAGGAAATTCTAAAATATATTTCATGTGGGATTTTATTTCTTGACAAACAGACACACGCCACATAAAACACAGACACATACACGTACGTAAACACACACACACACACACACACACACACACACACACACACACACACACACACACATACACGTACGTAAACACACACACACACACACACACACACACACACACACACACACACACACACTGTTCTTGGTTACAGAATAAGTTATACTCCTCATTGGGTTCACAGAGAGGCAGACAGGCTGTCAATAAGTCAGGGAGACAGGCAGGCACTTAGACAAGCAGAAAGGCAAGGGAGGCAGACAGGCAACAGGCTGGAAAGGGCAAGCAGGGGAAGGAGGCAGGCAGGCAGGCAGGGAGGGAGACAGGCAGGCAGGGAGGGAGGGAGGCAGGAAGGCAGGGAAGCAGAACGGTAAAGCAGGCAGGGAAGGGAGACAGGCAGGGAAGCAGGCAGGAAGCAGGCAGGAAGGAGACAGAGGCAGGGCGGGAGAAAGTGGAGTAAACAGACAGGCAGGGAGACAGACAGGCAGGGAGGCAGACAGACAGGCAAGGAGACAGACAGGCAAGGAGATGACAGGCAAGGAGACAGACAGGCAAGGAGACAGACAGGCAAGGAAGCAGTATCTCAAGACATTGAATTTTAATAACTCCAAAATGACGAAGATTTTTATATTAGATAGCGAGTGTGTGGACACACACACACACACACACACACACACACAGAGTGGCAGCCAAGAGCCCAGCGTAAAAGGTAGTAGGTTCCTCGGTCCCTCTTCACACCTTCACCAATTGGAATCGAATCCTTCTGTTGAAAAGGTTCATCAGAGCCCAAAATGGATGTGCGTTCTCTTACACACACACACACACACACACACACACACACACACACACACAAAATTGTAGGTTGTATAGTAAGAGAGAGGTGCAGGTCGCAATAGTAGACGTAACTACCCCCCACCCCCCACCCAGTTAAAACTTATCGCCTGTACAAAAAACAAAATAACATCGACTTTCTCCACCATTTGGTAGTTAGGGGACAACATCCACACCAATGGTCTGCCCGGCTCACCAACTACCCCACCCGTCGTTAGCTCTTCACCATGGGGGTAATTTAACTTTGCTCGGCTGCTGGGTCGTCAAGGGTAGTTCAGTCTGGTCGTAGTTGGGTCGTAGTTTAATTTTTTTTTAACAAAGAGTCATTGACGCTGCAGAGTACAATGGGAAACTGACTCGATTGATGATTGTTGTTGTGGTTTGTTTCTCGAATGATTATTGAGGTCAATTCATCGTACTCAAGGGGTCAAGTCACCGAACTCCAGTCAAATCATCGTACTCAACAAGTCGTCATCGTAATCAAAAGGTCATGTCATCGTACTAAAGAGGTCAAGTCATCGCACTCAGGAGGTCAAGTCATCGTACTCAGGAGGTCAAACACGTAACAAATCCTCCCTGACTATCCAGTATTGCAGCGTAAATATGCAACATTGCCGACCTTCGTGTGCAATAACTCAACACCTCTAAATCACCCTTGCATGTACACGACACGACCCACCTCACTAACAACTAACTAAGGATTAAATTCTCTTAATTCTACAAAGTACGTGTAGTAAATTCCCAGTTAAATGCCCATAAACTCTAGCATTAGCACCTTAAGCCAAAAATGCTCACAAAACTCTTGGTAAAACCGTAGTAGTACAGTATTTCCGCTTGAAAAATGTACATTATTTTGTCTTTTCTAATAATTTTAGTTCAACTTCGGACATTTTTAGCTCAACTCTGTGTGTGCGTGTGTGTGTGTGTGTGCGTGTGTGTGTGCGTGTGTGTGTGCGTGTGTGTGCGTGTGTGTGTGTGTGTGTGTGTGTGTGTGTGTGTCTCTACATTAACCAGTGAAAGAAAGTATTATTTTCCTGGGTATATATTTAATGTCTATGTTTTTACTTTATATATATATTTATTATTTTAACTCAATGTTTATTACATTATTGTGCAATTATATGATCCAAATGTACTCTTCCTCACCTGTCCTCACAACACCCCCTCCTCATCTCTCTCTCCTCACCCCCCAACACTCCATTCACTAATTCTTCAATTCTGCCCCTCATCTTCCTCACCTGTCCCTCACAACACCTCCTCATCTCCTCTCTCTCCCTCACCCTCCCCAACACCCATCTTCACCACCTCTCACCCTGCCCCCATCTCTCCCCCACCTGTCCCTCACACAACACCCCCTCCCTCATCTCCCCTCTCCCCACCCCTCCCCTCATCTCCTCTCTCTCCCTCACCCTCCCCCAACACCCATCTTCACCACCTCTTCCACCCCTGCCTCATCTTCCCCACCTGTCCTCACAACACCCTCCCTCATCTCCTCTCCTCACCCTCCCCAACACCTATCTTCACTACCTCTTCACTCCTGCCTCATCTTCCCCACCTGTCCCTCACAACACCTCCCTCATCTCCCTCTCCCTCACCTCCCCATCTCCTCTCCCTCACCCTCCCCCCAAACACCCATCTTCACTACCCTTTCACCCCTGCCCCATCTTCTCTCACCTGTCCCTCACAAAATGGCCCCTCCCCATCTCCTCTCTCCCTCACCCTCCCCAACACCCATCTTCACCACCCTTCACCCTGCCTCATCTTCCTCACCTGTCCCTCACAACACCCCTCCCTCATCTCCTCTCTCCCTCACCCCT
>NW_024731852.1:9154531-9167031 GCF_018991925.1 Homarus americanus
AGCGACCAAGAACCAAAGTGAAGCTCAAACCCAAACTCCATAAGAAACAAAGTTAAGCTGCTTGGCCAGCGAGGCCGCCCAGCTCGTCCATCGGGGTGTTGGTGGCGGTGTAATCAGTGTTCCAGGCTGCCCGCCCTACCGCCCGCGGGCCCACAATTATCAACTCTTTGTTCCAGCCAGCAACCCACCGCCTGGAACACGCCAGACCTTCCTCACTCGCTTGTCCCCGACCGCTGACCTGGAAAGTGCCACGGACTGGAGCCACGCTGACGACTTCCAGAGTTTTGGGGAGGAAAGATGGAACTCCCACGAGACAGAAAGGGAGGAAATGTAATATCTGGATCGCTGGATGTTAATTGTGAATGACTGGAAAGGCTCCACGAATTTCCCTCCTCCCCAAAATCAGACGATTCTGTTCTATTTCCTTGTAAAACCCAACTAAATATTCAGCTGTTCGGCAGTCCACACTTCCCTCCTGCAATCTTCCCAAGAGCACCGCCTGGAAAGCTTTCTCTCTCCGACTCTGTCTGGGAACAAACCATAAGAAAAACGGACACGTAACAGACATCTTGGGCTGCAGGGAAGGCGGGCTGGAAGCACCTGAAGCAGTCGGCAAGGATCCAGGCAGCAGCGGAGCTTTAAGAGCCAACATGTTCTTGCTGGAGGAGGTAACCTGGAGTCAGCCCTCACAAGATGAGGCAAGAAATACAGGCATCATCTTCCCATATTTTAACACGACTCGGCATCCCTATGGGCAGACACAACCGCTTCATGTTTATAAACCTCTTGTTATTCTCTCCCTTCCTACTCTCTTTATCTTCTCTCTCTCTCACCTTCCTACTCTTTATCTTTCTCTCACCTTATTACTCTTTATCTTCTCTCTCTCTCTCACCTTCCTACTCTTTATCTTTCTCTCACCTTATTACTCTTTATCTTCTCTCTCTCTCACCTTCCTACTCTTTATCTTTCTCTCACCTTATTACTCTTTATCTTCTCTCTCTCTCACCTTCCTACTCTTTATCTTCGCTTTCTCACCTTCCCTCTCTTTATCTTATTCTCTCTCCTTCGCCGTCCACGAGTCTTTTTTTAGTCATTATCAAATTCCATTCTGCCCTGATTGTCCATTCATAAACGTTCTTGCTGGCTGATCTCTCTCTCTCTCTCTCTCTCTCTCTCTCTCTCTCTCTCTCCTCCCCATTCATACCAGGTCGTTCTTTATCTTAATTACTATCGTCTTACACGCCTCCATAAGCTGAGAACGTCTGCTTGTGTCCGCACCGAGGACTGGAAAACTGGAAATTGACACTGGAAATGAAGTGGTGATTGAATGTGTGCTAGTTGAAAATCCTGGAAGAGAGAGAGAGAGAGAGAGAGAGAGAGAGAGAGATTATAACCCCAAGCGTCTGTACCCAATTGTATCCTGACCTAACCATCTCTCTATCTCTCTCCCCTTCCTCTTCCTCTTCTTCCTCTCTCTCTCTTCCTCCTCCTCCTCCTGTAACCCTTGACCTGTCCTCAGCATTTTAAACACTGTCATTCTTCCTCAATTTTTTTTTTACGAATTTATCTCAATGTCTCCAAAGATACACCACCCACCCACCATCCACCCACCCATCCACCCACCCACCCACCCACCATCCATCCACCCATCCATCCACCCACCCACCCCACCCACCAATCCACCAACCTATCCACCCATCCACCACCCACCCCTGCCCACCCTCCACCTCACCCAACCCAACCTAACGATTATTGTCACATTTCCGTCATTCAGTCTAGTTTGATGGACGATTCTGATTGGTTGTTTCTCTGAATGGGTGGTGGGCGGCGGATGATGGGTGGTGGATGATGGGTAATGGGTGGGCGGAATGATGATGGGCCTTTCGGTGACGGATGAAGGGTAATGGGCGGTGGGTGGCCGGGGGTGGATGATCTATGCCGCCCACGATGCCACCCGTCACCAGACAACCACATCGATATGGTCTTTAAATTTAGAGAAGTTAAACCCATTACGTGGGTGGGGAATTTAAATGGGAGGGGGGATGGGGGAGGAGATGAGGGAGGTGAGGGGGAAGGAGGAGGGTTGATATATGGGGAGGAAGAAACAGAGGAGAGAATGAAAGTAAGGAGAGTGTGAGAGAGAGGTGAAGGAGAGTGAGAGACATGAGGGGGGAAGAATGAGGGATGAGTGGGGTGGAGATGAGTGGGGAGGAGAGAGAGGAGTGGGGTGGAGGAGGGGGGATGAGTGGGGAGGAGGGGGATGAGGGGGGTGGAGAGGGGGGATGAGTGGGAGGAGAGAGGGGAGTGGGGGTGGAGGATGAGTGGGGAGGAGAGGGGGATGAGTGGGGTGGAGAGGGGATGGAGTGGGGTGGAGGAGATGGTGGTGGAGAGAGAGATGAGTGGGGTGGAGAGAGAGATGAGTGGGGTGGAGAGAGAGATGAGGTGGGAGAGAGAGAGAGAGATGAGGGGTGAAGAGAGAGATGAGTGGGGAGGAGAGGGGGATGCACCAACTAAGAAAAAGAGACATTCAATGACCTCGGATGAACGACGTGAGATATACAACACACCAGACAAGGGCAGTGGCAGGGGTAAGTGGCAGGGGCAGTGGCAGGGGTAAGTGGCAGGGGTATGGGGGTTGTGTGTAGTGGCAGTGGCAGATAGTAGTAGTGGGGATAGTGGTGGGGGTATTGGTAGGTATGGTAGTGGTTGGTGGAGTGGTAGTGGTATTAGGTGGTAGGGGGGTAGTGGTAGGGGGTAGGGTAGGGGGTGGGGGGTAGGGTAGGGGGTGGTAGTGGTAGAGTGGGTAGGGGTATTGGTGGTAGTGGTTGAGATAGTAGGAATAGGTGTTAGTAAAGAAGGCAGGAGTGGTGTTATGGTAGAGGAAGTGGTAAGTGCTGTTAGTGTAGAGGTAGTGGTAGATGTAGGTAGTAGAGGTGTGTGAGGTTAGTAGTAGAGGGTAAGTGGTGGGGTAGTGGTAGGGGTGTTAGTGGTTAGTGTTTGGGTAAGGTAGAGAGTAGGTGTTTACAGATATATAGGTGATTGAGAAGGTATCGAGCAGAGCGGTCATGTCAGTGGTAGGTAAGTGAGATATGTTAGGAAGAGGCAGGAGTAGAGGGGTAGCAAAGAGCAGGTGTATAGTTGATAGATGGTAGGGTAGTTAGTGGTAGATAGAGTGGTAGGGGTGTTGGGTAGCAGAGGGAGTGGTAGGGGGTGGTGTTAGTGGTAGAGGGTAGTGGTGATGGTAGGCAGTTGCAGAGGTAGGTAGTGGTGTGGTAGAGGCAGTGGTGTGGGCAGCAAGATGGTAAGGGTATGTTAGGTAGAGGGTAGGTGGTGTTAGTGGTAGAGGGTAGTGGTAGGTGGTAGGGGGTGGTTAGTGGTAGAGGGTAGTGGTAGGGGGTGGTGTTAGTGGTAGAGGGTAGTGGTAGGGGTAGGGTAGGGTTAGGCAACACTCCCCCTCTTTCCCCTTCTTCCTCTTTGCTTCCTCATCCTCTCCTCACCTACACCTTCCACCTCCCCTCCCCTCCCTCCTTCTAACACCTGGACACGTTGCCGCCACTATCGGGTCGGTCTGGCGTCTCCATTAAGGCCACTAATTGCGCTTATCAATGTACAAATGGACGGTAAGCAGTGAAGGGTAGGCGGACCCCCACTACTGCCACAGTCTGTTCTGATAACAACCTTTCTTCCCCCTAGTCTTCCCTCCTGCTGTCTTCCTCCCTCCTCCTCCTCTTCCTTCCTCCTCTTCCTCTTCCCCCCTGCTGTCTTCCTACTCCTCCTCCAACTACCTCATGTCTCGTTCCTCCTCCTCTTCCTTCCTACTTCTTCCCTCACCTCCACTCTACCTCCCACCTTCCCCACCCCACCTCCCCCACCTCTCCCCACCTCCCCACCCTTCCCCACCCTCCCACCTCCCTCCCCCCACCTCCTCCTCCACCTCCCCTCCCCCCACCCTTCCCCCCACCCTCCTCCCCACCTCTCCCCACCTCCCACCTCTCCCCACCTCCCACCTCCCCACCTTCTCCTCCACCTCCCACTCCCTCCCCACCTTCCTCCTCCACCTCCCACCTCCCTCCCCACCTCTCCCCACCTCCCACCTCTCCCCACCTCCTCCCACCTCCTCCCCCACCTCTCCCCCTACCTCCCACCTCTCCCCTCCACCTCCTCCCCACCTCCTCCCACCTCTCCCACTCCCACCTCCCTCCCACCTTCTCCCCACCCTCCCACCTCCTCCTCTACCCTCTCCCCTCCTCCCACCTCCTCCCCCACCTTCTCCTCTCACCTCCCACCCTCCCCACCTCTCCCCCACCTCCCCACCTCCCTCCCCCACCTTCTCCCCACCTTCCTCTACTTCCTACTCCTCCCTCTACCTTCCTCCTCTCACCTCTCCCTCTACCTCCCACTCCTCCTCCTCTACCTCCTCCCTCTACCTTCTCCTCTCACCTCCTCCTCCTCTCACCTCCTCCTCTACCCTCCCTCCTCTACCTCCTCCTCTACTCCTCCTTCCTTCACCTCCTCTACCTCCTCCTCTACCACCGCTCATCTTTCGCTTCCTTCGCCTCTCGTCCTCCATCTCTTCATCCTCCCCCTCGAAGAATGAGGAGAGAGGAGAGGAAGAGAAAAGAAGTGAGGGGAGAAGAGGACAAGTGAGGGGAGAGAGCGGTTAGTGCCAGGCGCCAAGGTACCCAAAGGGGGGGTGGGAAGATGTTCAACTCTGAGGAGGTCTATTTCAGTCCCTCCAGGCAAGAAGGAGAGAAGGGGAGGGAGGGAGGAGGAGGGAGGGAGGGGAGGAAGGAGGGCAGGGAAGCTAGGAGGGAGGAAGACGGGAAGATAGGGGAGTAGGGGGTGACGGGAAACAGACATTGGTAGGGGAGAGAGAGAGAGAGAGAGAGAGAGAGAGAGAGAGAGAGAGAGAGAGAGAGAGAGAGAGAATGTGAAGAAAAAACTAATAAAAAAACAACAACAAAACATACAAAAACAACAACACTCATAATAACAAACAATGATCTAAGACAAACACATCAAGACAGTACTGAAGAAACAATAAATTCAATAAAAAAATGCAAATAAAAATCTCGAGAGTTCATAACAAGTCGTCTACCTCTTGGCCTCCAGCGACCATTTTCCCTGGGAGGTTAATTTGCATATGAATAACAGGCGAAGAGGTAACAGAAATATACACCTGTACTGTACTCTCTCCGGCCTCTCAACCTCTCATAATATAGATCACTCTGGACCATAACTTACGGCTTCACCTTTTTTCTCCTTCCTCCCTCACCACTCTCCTCCCCTACCTCCTTTAGTCCATCTCTCCTTCTTCCTTCCTTCTATCTTTTCTCCCCCTATCCTTCCTCCCTCCCTCCCCTCCTTCAAGCAGGTATGACCTAATTTGCCCTGGTCCAATTAAGGCAAAGGAAATGATGATTACAGGTTATCAGGTCACCTACAGGTCAAACAATCTCTCTCTCTCTCTCTCTCTCTCTCTTGAC
Organism: Homarus americanus; assembly: GCF_018991925.1. NCBI lineage: Eukaryota > Metazoa > Arthropoda > Malacostraca > Decapoda > Nephropidae > Homarus > Homarus americanus. The sequence continues at coordinate 9,160,018 of NW_024731852.1, forward strand.
CTACTCTGGCCTGGCTTGACCCCAAATAAGGTGACGGAGATAAGGTCACCAATACCATCAGTGGGTCAAATGAACGACCATCAAAGTGTCACACGCTACGGCGCCTGAGGTAATTCACGGCCTCCTCCTCCTACCTACCTCTCTTCCTCCTCCTATTAACCTCTCTTCCTCCTCCTATTAACCTCTCTTCCTCCTCCTATTTACCTCTCTTCCTCCTCCTATTATCTCTTCCTCCTCCTATTTACCTCTCTTCCTCCTCCTCCTTCCCGCCTCCCTCCCAGTCCCTCACCCCTCTTGATCTTCCTCCCCGTCCTCCTCCCTTCCCCTTCCCTCCTCCGTCAAAACAAGCCTGACCTACAGTAGTTTGACCTGACCTGACCTCAATTAAGATGAGGAATGTATTAAAGCAAAAATCTCTTAACCAGAGTGAGAGAAGGAAGGAGGAGGGAGGAAGGGGAGAATGAATAAAGGAAGGGGGGAATTAGAGGGAAGGAAATAAGGATGGTAATGGTAGGGAGAAAGGGTGAAATGAAGGAGGGTGGGAAAGGAGGGAGGGAGAGGGAGGAGAGAAGGAGAGAAGGAAAGAAGGAAAAAGAAGAAAGGAAGGAGGGAGGGAGGGAGGAGGGAGGGAGGAGGGAGGGAGAAGGCATTGATGAATTTGTAAGTTTGTTAGCTTAGGACCACCGACCCATGGAAGGTTATTAAGTCTAATATCGATGATGGAGGGAGAGAAGGAGGGAAGGAGGAGAAGGAGGAGGGAGAGAAGGAGGAAGGAGAGAAGGAGGGAAGGAGAGGAGGAGGGAGGGAGGGAGGGAGAGAAGGAGGAAGGGAGGGAGAGAAGGAGGAAGGGAGGGAGAGGAGGAGGGAGGGAGAGAGGGAGGGAGGAGGGAGAGAAGGAGGGAGGAGGGAGGAGGAGAGAAGGAGGGAGGAGAGAAGGAGGGAGGGGAGGGAGAGAAGGAGGGAGGGAGAGGAGGGAAGGAGAAGGAGGGAGGGGAGGGAGGGAGGGAGAGAAGGAGGGAGGGAGGGAGAGAGAGAAGGGAGGGAGGGAGAGGAGGGAGAGAGAGAAGGAGGGAGGGAGAGAAGGAGGAGGGAGAGAAGGAGGGAGGAGAAAAAGAGAAATTAAGTACAAAGTTGTGTTATGAGTAAAAGAGGAGGAAGAGGAAGACAACGAGGGGAAGAAGAAGACGAGGAGGAAGAAGGGGAGGAGGAAAAGAAGAAATAGAAGACGAGAGGAAGAAGAAGAGAAGAAAGAGGAGGAGGAAGAGGTGAAGGAAGAAGACGAAGAGGAGGAGGAGGAAGCATGATAGCAAGAGGAAGTAGAGCGGAGATGACAGGTTGGTGGGCGACGTCATGATGAAACACCATCTCTCTCCCGGGCAGCTCTTGACCCTTGCCAGTTGCCATAAAGTTGCCAGTCTACCGTCATCACAGAGTTGCCAGTCTACCGTCATCACAGAGTTGCCAGTCTACCGTCGTCACAGAGTTGCCAGTCTACCGTCATCACAGAGTTGCCAGTCTACCGTCGACACAGAGTTGCCAGTCTACCGTCATCACAGAGTTGCCAGTCTACCGTCATCACAGAGTTGCCAGTCTACCGTCATCACAGAGTTGCCAGTCTACCGTCATCACAGAGTTGCCAGTCTACCGTCGTCACAGAGTTGCCAGTCTACCGTCATCACAGAGTTGCCAGTCTACCGTCGTCACAGAGTTGCCAGTCTACCGTCGTCACAGAGTTGCCAGTCTACCGTCATCACAGAGTTGCCAGTCTACCGTCATCACAGAGTTGCCAGTTGCCACAAAAACAAGCACCAGGAATATGTATGTATGTATGTATGTATGTATGTATGTATGTATGTATGTATGTATGTGTGTGTGTGTGTGTGTGTGTGTATGTATGTAGTGACGGTTCATGGACCCTGCACGCGTCTAATCATAAACAATGGGCGGGACGAAGGGAGAATCAGGTGGGCGGCGGCAAGTAATTCGACACAACAACGAACAGAGAGAGAAGCGAAGAGGAGGAGGAGGAATCAGCGATAAAAGGGGTGAATGGTGAAGCCAATCGCTGATAATAGGCGTGAAATGATGAGAGAGAGAGAGAGAGAGAGAGAGAGAGACTATGCTAAGATATATACAGAAAGCCAACGAATCTCTCTCTCTAGATAATAGATAATTAATAAGCGTAAACGATGCACACAGAAAACCAAAGAAATAATCAATAAGAAAATTAGCGTTGGTGTTACTCATGAACGATACTTTATGGGAAATGTTTCACAGCTTAACGATAATTACCAGAAAGATTCGTCTTAATGTGAACGAAAGAACTGGATTTTAAAGATCAATTGAACGAAGGAAGAATGTAAATAAGACGAAATATGACGAAATAGATACAATTATGAAGAAATATACCGTGATAGTGATAAAGATATGCATGGATATATACAGCAATATACACAAACATACATATGTATAAACAGAGGGAACTATTAATACACACTGATCCACTATGGTCATATACAACCTTATAAAAATATGTATTACTCAGTATTAATCATACACAAATACATACACTCATACCTAACCTAACCTAACCCAAACCAACCCAACCCAACCTAACCTAACCCAACCAGCCTAACCCAACCAAGCCTAACAAACCGAACCAAACCTAACCAGCCTAACCTAACCAAGCCTAACCTAACCTAACCTAACCAAGCCTAACCTAACCTAACCTTTAATACAATTAGAGGAGCAGAAAGCGTCTCCCGTCGTATATATATGAAGAAGAACCTAATCCAAACTTATTCTCCGAGCGAGTTATTGAATTGTGGTGGTGTGTGTGTGTGTGTGGTGGTGTGTGTGTGTGTGGTGGTGTGTGTGTGGTGGTGGTGGTGGTGTGTGTGGTGTGTGTGTGTGTGTGTGGTGTGTGTGGTGTGTGTGTGTGTGTGTGTGTGTGTGGTGTGTGTGTGTGTGTGTGTGTGTGTGTGTGTGTGTGTGTGTGTGTGTGTGGTGGTGTGTGTGTGTGTGGTGGTGTGTGTGTGTGTGGTGGTGGTGGTGTGTGTGGTGTGGTGTGTGTGGTGTGGTGTGTGTGTGTGTGTGTGTGTGTGTGGTGGTGTGTGTGTGTGGTGGTGGTGGGTGGTGGTGGTGGTGGTGGTGGTGGTGGTGTGGTGGTAACCTCAGGTGAACCCCAGAGTTGGACCATATTAACAAACCCCAGGCACCCACACTCTGGATCCCAAAACTTAATCGTCTCTCTCCTCCTCTTCCCTCCCTCCCTCCCACCTCCCCACCACCCCTCCCTCCCCAACACACCTCGAGAAAATGAAGAAGAAAAAATATCACTCCCTTATTGAGAGAAATTCTTGGAAGGTACTAAAGGGTTAGATGCCACACACCACTCAACCTGATGACATGAGAGTGCCAGGAGAGAGTGCCAGGACAGTGCCAGGACAGTGCCATGCGTCAGTATTGTGGTGGGATGATATGTATTAATCTCAAGTGACGGCCGGAGTGATCAAGGTTTGACTTAGACCAGCTGGGTGACAAGGTGTGTGAGTGGTGCCTCTGAGTGCCAACCCCACCTCCTCCTTCTCCCACCTGAAGTACCGCGTCTGTGTTGATATTATTATTATTATTATTATTATTATTATTATTATTATTATTATTATTATTAAACAGTTAAGGAGGGGTAAGGTAAGGTTAGAGGGAGGGAGGGAGGGAGGGTAGTAAAGAACAGGGAAGGAGGAGGGACGGAGTGAAGGCATGGAGCAGGAGGAGGAAGGAGAGAAGGAGGGAAGAAGAGGGAAGGATGAGGAGGAAGGGACGGCAGAAAAGATTCCAGCCATTTGTGTAACTGTGTGGAGAGCGAGTGAAAGGGTGAGAGCGAGTGAGAGCCGGTGAGAGCGAGTGAGAGCCGGTGAGAGCGAGTGAGAGCCGGTGAGAGCGAGTGAGAGGGTGAGAGCGGGTGAGAGCTAATGGGAACTAGTGAGAGAAAGTAAGAGAGTGAGAGCGAGTAGGAGAGAGTGAAATTGAGTGAGAATGAGAGCAAGTGAGAGAGTGGAGAGAGTGAGAGTAAGTGAGAGGGAGTGAGAGCATCTATCAGCCAGAGTTACGGCACACACCGTACAGGGCGGTGCTTCATGGAGGCTTCCGGCCGTGGAGTGGGCGCAGAGTGGGGCGTACCAGCCAGATAACGCCCGGGAAATGAGAGGGAAAGGCCAGGAGACACGGCCCGGGGGAGGAGAGGGAGAGAGAGAGAGAGAGAGAGAGAGAAGGATGAAAGTGAGAGAGAGTGAAAGTGAGCGAGAATGGGAAGGTCAGGGTAACTAGGAAGAGGAGCCCGATACAATATAGCCAACACGGGGCAGCGCCAACAAATTGGTGAGAGTTTAAAGAAATAAGAAGACAATGTTATCACTTACAATATATTTCAGAGTTGTTGAGGAAATACACAATAATAATCTCTGGAAATAATGTGAGGGTTGGGTGATGGGGAGAGGAGAGGTAGTGGGAGAGGGGAGGTGGGGAGAGGGGAGGTAGTGGGAGAGGGAGAGGTGGGGAGAGGGAGGAGTAGGGGAGGGGGAGGTAGGGAGAGGGAGGTAGTGGGAGAGGAGAGGGGAGAGGGAGAGGTGGGGAGAGGGAGGGTGGGAGAGGGAGGTGGGGAGAGGGGAGGTAGTGGAGAGGGAGGAGGGGGAGAGGGAGGTAGTGGGAGAGGGAGGTAGGGAGAGGGAGAGGGGTGGGGAGAGAGAGGTGGGGAGAGGGGAGGTAGTGGGGAGAGGGGAGGTAGGTGGGAGAGGGAGGTAGTGGGAGAGGGAGTGGGAGAGGGGAGGGTGGAGAGGAGAGGTGGGGAGGGGAGGGGAGGTAGGGATGGGTGAGGGAAGAGAAGTGCTTGAGGAGGGAGATAAAGGAGGGAGAAAAGTGTGCCTAGTAGAGATTTTTCGTACCCTCCTTCCTAACCTCCTTCCATTCTTCCTACCTCCTTACTCCCTCCTTTCTACCTTCCCTCGATCCATCCTTCCTTCCCCTCCATCCACCTCTCTCTCTCCTCCCTCCTTTCCACCCCCCTCGATCACTCCCTCCTTCCTTCCTCCTCTCCCTCCACGAGTCAGGGAGAGTAACACAACACGGAGGAAGAAAAGTTAGCTAGGTTTAATTTCTCTTTCATTCTGGGTACATATATGTGGGGTGGGGGTGGGGGTGGGGGGGTGGGGGTGGAGAGACATTAAATAAAGACTTTTTCAGGTCAAGTAGTTGTGAGAGGTCATCTGTGGAGGGAGGGAGGGGGAGGAGAGGGAGACAGTAAAGGGAGGGAGGGAGGGAGCTCACAGACGTAGTGGACCATTACCGTAGATAGACAGTTTACGGCTGAGCACTGTCACTATTTTCTATCGGAATGGATCTTACTGTAAAATAGAAGACCCGACTTGCTTCCCTCCCTCACTCCCTTGACCTCACTCTCACCGTCTTGCCTCTCTCTCCCCCCCCACTCAATTCTCTCTTTTCCCTCTCCCCTCACTCCCCTCTCTCCCCTCACTCTCTTCGCCTCACTCTCACCGTCTCTCCCTTCACTCGCTTCACTTTTCCGCATTCTCACCTCACTCTCATTATCTCCCTTCACTCTCCTTGCTGACCCCTCTCACTATTCTCCCACTGTCCTTTCCTCTCACATCCCTCTCACACTCCTCTCCTCTCACATCCCTCTGCCTCTCCTGCCCTCTCACACCCCTCTCCCTCCCCTCTCCTTGCCCTCTCACATCCCTCTTCCTGCCCTCTCTCTGCCCTCTTACACCCCTCTCCTGCCCTCTCACACCCTCTCCCTCCTCTCCTTGCCCTCTCCCCTGCCCTCTCACATCCCTCTCCCACCCCTCTCCCCTCCCCTCAGGCCCTCCGTAAAACACAAGAGTGATCGCTGTCAATATCCCCAGAGTCCTTATGATCAAGGCAGTGTTCCAGAGTGTCCTATTCCTATGCGCGGTCACCTCCTCCTAGCGGTCACCTCCTCCTAGCGGTCACCTCCTCCTAGCGGTCACCTTCACCTAGCGGTCATCTTAACCTACCAGTCAACTCCTTCTAGCGGTCACCATCATCTAGCAGTCATCTTCCAGCTGTCACACACATGCGGTCACCTTCTTGCGGTTACACACATGGGGTCACCTTCTTGCGGTTACACACATGCGGTCACCAATTCACTCTCTGGTTATAAGTCACTTTTTTATCGTCATTTTCTTGTTGTTTATTTACCGTCAAGATGATGTGAAGGAAATAGGAAAAACGAATAATAGTTAAGGAAAAGGGAGGTAAATATATATATCTCTCTCTCTCTCTCTCTCTCTCTGCCCCTCAGTAATCAATTTTATCCTCTTCCCTCTCCTCCCTATCTCCCTTCCTACCACTCACCCTCCCTTCCACACACTGTCCCTTCCCCCCATTCTCCCTCCATCCTTCTCTCGTTCCTCTTCCACACAGTTTGTAAAGTAGGGGCAATATAACCCCCCTCTCCCTCCCTCCCACTCGCCCTCCACCCCTCCCACTCTTCTCTCCCACTCCCTCTCTCCCCTCCAAGACAAAATTTGTAGTATAGGGGACTTATAATTTCCCTCCTTCCCTCCCTCCTTCCTTCCTTTCCATCCCCTCCCTCCCATCCCATCACTCATGCCCTTAAGAGACCACTTCTACAAGACCTATTCCAGTAACGCCTCTCCCATCGTCTAGTGACCATCCTCCCCATTCCACTGACTACTCCTCTTCCTCACAACCACAACAACTACCTCTACAGTACAACAACCACCACAACCATCACCACAACTACCACAACCAATACCACCATCACAACTACCACTACCACCATAACAACAATTACCACAACAACCACAGTCAGAACCACAACAACCACTATCTCCACTACAACCACAACAATAACAACTACCATCACCAAACCAGCATCACAACAACAACAACCACAACTACCACCACAACTACCTGAACAGTTTTATTCAATTTTACAACATCAAAAAGTCG
>NW_024731852.1:9171678-9376678 GCF_018991925.1 Homarus americanus
TTTCGAACATTAACGCACTGTTTTTAGGCCGTAGGTCCGGGCTTACAAGTACCCCTAAGTCTCTTTCACAAGTCGACTTCTCTAGGTTGATGTTGTTAAGGCTGTATACATTGACATTATTTATTCTTCTAATACTAAGTACGCTGCACTTGCTGGTGTTGAATTTCATTTGCCATTTTTCTGACCACCCCTGCAGTTTATTTAAATTCTCCTGTAGTGCATTTGCATCCTGCCCTGAATTAATCTGCCTCTCTATTTTGGTGTCATCCGCAAACTTGCTTTTGTCACTGCTGATCCCAGTATCTAGATCGTTTATGTAGATTATGAACAAGAGTGGGCCTAGTACTGACCCCTGGGGAATCCCACTGGTTACACAGCCGCACTCAGATTTAACACCATCTACGCTGACCCTCTGCGTTTTATCGGTGAGCCATGATTTTATTCAATTTAAAACTTTCCCCTCAATACCATGAGCCTTAACTTTTCTTAGAAGCCTCTGATGCGGTACTCTGTCAAGTGCTTTGCTGAAGTCTAAGTAAATAACATCGTAATTTTCGTCACTATCTACTACCTCGAAGACTTAACTAAAAAAACGTCAGCAGATTTGTTGGACAAGATTTTCCCTTTGTAAACCCATGTTGAGAATCGTAGATTAATTTGCTTCTCTAAATACGATTGGATGCTATTTGCTATAATTGATTCAAGAAATTTCCCCACTACTGACGTCAAACTGATCGGCCGGTAATTTGACGCTGATGCTCTGTCTCTCTTTTTGAATATGGGTACTACATTTGCCTGTTTCCACAAGTCTGGCACAACTCTCGTGTCTAATGATTTTGTAAATAAATTTACGAGGGGTCCGCTAATCTGTTCCCTACACTCTTTCAAGACTCGAGGGAAAATTTCATCCGACCCTGGGGATTTTGTCTTCTTTAATCTATTTATCCTCTTAAGAACATCTTCTTTTCTGGTAGTCATATTCTTTAATTTCTCTTCTTCTTTTCCCCTAAATATCAGTTCCACCTCTGGAATTTCCTCGCGAATTTCTTCTGTGAAAACTGATAAAAAGTAGCTGTTCAATGCTTTGCTTATTTCTTCACTGCCGTTGATCACTTCCCACCTCCCTGACTTTAAAGGCCTAACTTTGTCCTTGACCTTTGTCCTATATACCTGGAAAATCCCTTGGGATTCGCCTTGGATTCTCTTGCTATTCTGATTTCATAGTCTCTCTTTGCCTTCCTTACATTTTTCTTAACATTCCTAGATAGTTCATTATACCTATTTCTGAGCTGCTCCTCCCCTCCCTCTAATTTCTTATAAATTCCTTGGTGGTGGTGAGTGTGCCTTGGGCTGGGTGCGTCAGGTCAGGTCAACACTGACCGCTAAGCACGATTGTCACTAACAGTTGTTTCTTCCTTTCGAGTTGAAATCGTCACCTTTGTGTATCACTTGTGGGTTGATCGTCAGTCTTTGCACAGTATTGTTGGTGGGAGGATGTTGATAAATCCAGATGGGGAGGAGGAGATGGGGAAAGGGAAGGCCTGACAAACCAGGCTAGCAGTGCCGACTACACACGTCCTTACCTATGAAGGCTGTGTGTGTGCTCGTTATGATGTCGTGACTGGTGCCGTGGCCCTTAAACCACACACACACACACACACACCGGATAAAGGCGCTCAGTAGGATGTCCAAATGTCAGGATATATTTTTGGAGAGTGCCAAGATATCATAAGAACATAAGAACATAAGAAAGTGGGATACTGCAGGATGTACACAGTTGAGACATCTCTATTACGCCGACTGGGAACAACCACTTATAAGGTTTGATCATGGACACGATTAGGTGTTAATCTAATGTTCATAATCCTCTAAAGCCGTGTTAAAGGACTCCGTATAAATGCTAAACCGGATAATGGTCTAGGGGAGAAGGTCGGGTTAATCAGCGTGGGTGGTCGCCATGTTCTGGTACCTAACCTTAAACTCCTTCAACCAAATCACGTTGAAATGGATTTCTACCCCAGTGACGCTGTCAAGATCATTCAGTATAATTAAGTCCCAGTCACCAACATTTCTATACAATTAGTGGGCTATCGAATTAATCACCACACACACTGCTTGCGATCATGGAGAAAGTCTCCAATCCATGCTAGGACACTTCCCCGAATCCCGTACCCTTTCAGTTTAATTTCCAGCATTTCATGGGGTACGCTGCCGAAAGCCTTGGCAAAATCAGAGTATATATTGTCGATATTGCCATTAATTCCACATTAACAATTTCCTAATCACAATTTCAGCATATTAGTATTTATAACTTAGTTTATTTCAGGAGTAAATATATTAGAGGCAAAAATACCCATAATAGAACTTACTCCCGTAATTATTCGAATTGTGAACGTCCGCTGTTTTTCATTGAAACTGGGTTTACAAATACCCAATTTGGTCAAGTTTCACTTATACACTGGTCTTTGCTTGGATATTAAAAAATATGTTTTCCAATGTTATTTGAGTAGTTTTGAATGAATTTGATATTCATTTCAGCCAGAAATCAATAGTTTTTAAGTCACGCCTCCATCAATCTTAACGAAAATGTTAATTTTTGAGTAAATCACGTAAATAAAATATCAACCAACAAAACAAAACAAAACCTAACCTAACCAACCAACCAACCAGACCAGACCAGACCAGACCAGACCTGACCTGACCTGACCTGACCTGAGACTATTTTTCTGATGAAACTCTGCAATTGACGTAAAATAATCTCTATCACAACATCGGCACAGCTCTTTCCACCTGTTAAGTCATATCTGGTTATTCTGGTACTGAAAAATCAAATCTCCGCTCCCGACGTACCCACTGCTCCTGATGCACCCACGTATTGTTCATAAGACAAAAACTCTTGCCCAATTATAAGTGTCCTATCGCTATAGCCAATAAGAAACTCCCACACTATCCCCAGCTATAGATGCTTAAGAGGCCAACACGGAGGTAAGGAGCACTGTGTGATGGGTGGTCAGACCTCTGTGAGACGTAAACAACAAATGGCGACACTTGTGACTGACCATATCTAATAATATTGAAAAATTAATATATCGCTTATCCTTAATTTCCGACGGAAATATCATAAAAGAAAAAAGTATTAGTATTGTCTAAACATTACGAAAAACATATTAATAACAGCGAGAGAAAGACCGGTGCATGACTGAAATTTCGCCCCATTTTTCACTGATTTTATTAGGGAATACTGTATTATGTAGGGGAAAATTATTAAGATGGATGAAATCATGAGCTAACCTAACCAAACCTAAGAAAATTTGACCTGACCTGACCTGACATGACCTAACCTGACCTATATCTTAACTCGCCTATATCTAGAAAACTAAGCATTTGCACACGAAAATGAATAGAAGGAAAAGCATAGTCAGTGTACAAAACTGTGGTATAACTGCAGTTTCGGAAAATATTGATCTCGAGTTGAGCAATGTGTTTTTCCGATTGTTTAAACAATTTTAAGACACTTCTTTTATAACGTATCCCTCGCAAATTACTTAAATATATCGGAATCCTCATAGAAGAAAAGTGTCTGAAAATTGTCTAATCAATCGGAAAAAACACATTGCTCAACTACTAGGGGATAGGGGTATCGTCCAAAAATGCAATTTTACCAAAACTCCCTTAAAAAAAACTCATTACTTTTTTTTCTCTCATAATTACTTAACCACTGGCGGTCACCAGCCGTATATTTGCTTTGCTGCTCTATTAACTTTAGAAAATTAGTTACTAGAATTAAAATAAGCACATACCTGCATCTGCTGTTTCCCATACATAGGTAACGTGGTACTGTAGTTGTGTATAATTTGTAACGAGCAAAGGTGACAGCTTCGCTACCGAGGTAAATTTGTTTATTTACTAATATTCTGGTTTCTGAGCGTGCGCCGTTCCTTTACCTTTACCGCATTTTACCCTCTATTAATTAGGCTAAAAAAACGTGATTTAATGGCCTATATATTATGCTAGACTATTTATAATAATTTATAATTTATTTAACCTAGTAATACTATCATATATATATATATATATATATATATATATATATATATATATATATATATATATATATATATATATATATATATATACATAGTAGGCTGTGAGTGTGAGGTGTATATACTGTATATGCTGATAACCAGAAGGAAAGAAAACACAGAAGTTCCCAAGCGCTTTCATTGTAATTCACATCTTCAGGTGTAGTACAGACTATACTCACATATATATATATATATATATATATATATATATATATATATATATATATATATATATATATATATATATATATATATATATATATATATATATATATATATACACGGCTGTGATTAAAACGTTTATACATTAGAGAACATTTTTTTATTATCTATCCTCGGGCTCGAACCCAGGAGGTATTGTTCGGTGGCACGCACACTATTGGCTACAGTATACCAGTTAAAATTTTATTTTAGGAATATGATGCTGAATTATGTCTAACAACCTCAAAAATTATTAAATTGGTCTTGACAATCGTTTCAGAATCATTAATAGAACAATCAGCTGTTACTGCACAAATCCTCGATATAATTCCAACAAATATTGATTTATCTAAAACCCTCAGCCATGATACTTTATCCTGTCCTCTTCGAGCTTTACAGTAAGGGAAGTGGAAGTCAGTGTAGAGAAGTGCTGTCTATATTGTCTACAATGGCCAGAATCTAGGCAAGTACGATTAACTGTACTAAGACTGCACTCTTCCGAAGTGACAAGTTTGCCAAATCAAATTATGTGAAAATGAATTTGCATTGGCATTGGCGCAGTATTCCTTCATTGCAGGAACGGCGATCACGTTTAACCACTGGCTAAATATGGCGCCGGTTACCCATGCCTTTTGTTTGCCTTGTAAATGACAGGAAGGTGATCTTTAGGGTAATCTTTCAGGGCCTGTGGGTTAGCAGCGCAAGAAATCAACATCGGCTTCAGCATGAAGTCACCAGCAGCGTTCGCGCCAAGCAGCAGTGAAGTGGATTTCTCCCCTACAAACACTGTTTGTCGCTGAGTAGCCGACCCCACCAATTCCCCAGTGTATGCCTCGTGGTCTAGGTCAACCAGCGCCGCCATACATCACGGAGCGGGGGTCAACTACTAAGCCACGCCTACCCCCTGCTATTTAAGACCTGACCTCGTGGTGACCTGTCTCTTTCTACCTACACCAATCAGCCAGCAACACTTCCTCCTCCGCCGCTGCCTGGCGGCCCTCGCTCCCGCCGGAGAGCATGGTGACCCACAGGCTGGTCCTCCTCTGAGCATCCTCACCAACCAGCTCTCTCTCTCTACATCACGCTTGTAACCATGCTACAGCAGCGTCAAACGGTCTTTTGCCGCTTTAAAAACCTGGGGCTCTTTTCTCCTCCTTGAAGATATAGGTCCTCTCAGGCACCCTCTTCCAAAAGAGACCACATTGAAGACTTGCTTCGATGAGTATCCTCCTTCCTGGTTAATCCGTTTGAATTCTGGCGGGAATGTATCGACAGCAACCATGTCTGAACTGGCAGCTTCACCATCTTAATATTGTGGAAAATTATAACAATGCTTAAGTCGTTGAAACCAGCCTCAGCTGACCGTAAGGGTCTCTTCCTTCAATCCTTCACCCTCTTCTTCCTTTACGTAGTCAAACAAGGATCTGGCCTTATGCTGGATAACCATAAGGCTCACAGGTGCATTGCGTTGATTCTGGTCCTCCATCCACATTTCCAGCATCTTTTCCACCTTCTCTATCACAGTGCTTCTAGCACGAGTTGTCTTAGTAGCACTCAGAGAAGAACCACTTCCAGCACTAACCTTAATCTTGTCAACGTTGGTCCGAATAGTACGCACCATTGTGGGGGTTAGACCAAGCACAGCAGCTACGTTCACAATGCATTCCCATTTACCAAATTGGCTTAATACATCCATTTTCATAGCAAGGGTAATGGTCTTATGTTGCCTCCTCACTTGCACTAGCATCAGTAGCACTTGATGGGCACTTGGAAAGCCATTTTGAATGGTTAAAGTAAATTTTAGAGCAAAAGCACTTAAGCACACACGAATGATGTGAAGTCGTAGCAGAGACTGGCTTGGCATCGCTTAGGGACGCTGTAACGTTCTGCGAGTGAGGGCAGTGCGCCGAGCCGAGAGAGCGTAGCGCGGCCAGACAAGAGCGGATTATGCGCCATAGAAAGTAGTCTGTGACGACGCAAAACAAAGTAGTATCGGTTCCCTGGGACATTAAACGAATTTTTGGTCTCTAAAGTTTAGCGACGTAGTACCGAAACAACGTTAAGCGGGACGACGTTATAATAGGATGCACTGTGCTTAGTAAAGAGATGCAAACATTTTAAAACCTGCATTACATTTCCCAATTTCACTGCACTTATCTACAAGATTTACATAATCTTTTTTTGTAATCATAGGGAAAGCTAAAATGCATGGTATATATACTAATAGGTATGGATTATCACTTGAATTGGGTGTAAGTAATCTTGGGTATGACTTATCTCGTGAGTTGCGTACGATTTATCTTGGGTACAAGATGACCCTAACCTGTTATGTTTGAGGGTAAGTATATTTAAAACTAAGCACCAAAATACACCAGAAAAATAATTTCTCATATCAAATGAGAGGAATGGGCAAAAAACGAATAATTACCAATATATGTGCCCAAAGGAAAATAATGAAAGCAATCAATTGTTATTGTAGCATTTATTGTATGTCACAATGGTCATTGGGTATACACTAGTTTCATCTAATGTTTACAAAATCCTACACCTGGACTTTCACACTCATTTTCTCTAACAGGGTACAAAGAAAACCAAGGAAAATGAAGAAGGGAAACTAACTCTCTTTATGAGCAAAATACATGAACTTGTGTTACTTTATTTCTGTAATGAGTATTGTGCTCCTTTTTATGGCTTATGTTCATATGAAGATCCATTTGGTATCACTGCAATACCGTACTGAGTAGTGTATAAATTTGTTTACCACAATGTATAACTGCAATAAATTTCTATAAGTAACTCAGTATTATTGCAACATAGAGGAAGTTACCCTATAAATTTATCTAACCCAAATTAAAACAATGGCTAATCATAATATCACAAATTTTCGCAGATGAAACAGTGAATAATTTTTTTTATCCAAAACACTTATGTAAAGAATGACAGATATGAAAAAAATATATATGTAAACCAATAAATCATGGAGTGGATGTGGCAAGTGTGACATTCACCCATCAGCTGCTCGTAATCTTTTGATATGATACAGAAGAGAAATAAATGTCTTGCACATTTATTTCACCTCATCATAAAACCAAGTCAATGGGCATGAAGGATATCTATTATTCCTGTTATATATTACATTAAGAACATAAATAGCACAATATAAAATTGCACAGAAGTTTCTCATTTACACTATTGGGTTGAAACAATTTTACGTTTTCACTTGATGTTTATTTATACAAGTATATTTTACACACAAAGTCAGGTATTGGAAAAGAATATATTATATATATTTATATATCTTAACAAGTTTATTTTTAGGAGGAAATTTTAATCTATATCAAACTGCATCTTTGACTGCCCTCCTCATCCCTCTTACTATGTGGCATTACTATAAGGAGTAACCCGCGTGGATACTTGTAATGTTACTCATGCTACGTCTTGTAATTTGTTTAAATTGATTGAGTCATTTGAAACCAGTGATGTAAGTGATGGAACCATTACTTCAGTTTTCTGCTCTTTTATGCAGTGTGTGTGGAAGATATATTGCCCCCAGTTATACTTAATATAAAATACGGGAACAAAGAGAATGAAGATTTTACTCATGAAAACAAGAAATGTCAAATGAAGGGTTACTACTTATATGAAAATGGTGACCATCTCCAGTCCATTATTACCCCATATTTCTCAGGCTTGTGCATAAGCCACAGCATCATATCACTGGATACTTTCATAAATTATACAATCACAACAAGCATTAGCAGTAAGTTGCATTACAGCCAGTATCTAGTCAGAGGAAATTCAAAAACCTTAAATATGAAGATGTTATAAAAGTAAAGATGTAATGTGAGAATTACATCAGGCTATGAGAAGTTAAATACACCCATAGAAATAGTTTAGAAGCAAGTTATACTGTACTAACCAGAGTGAAAACTATGGCAAATGAACATGATAAATCCTGCAAGCCTCATTATCACATGATGGATTATCACATTACAAGCTATCACCATAGTAACATGTGGTTCATCACTGTCTATAACTGTAAGCCACCTGTATGAGTGAACCAATGTCATGACAACAAAACCATTTAAGGCATTGATAAAAAAAAAATACTACTGGCTAAAAACAATTTGAAATAATGTTAAGGTGTATGAAGTGCCTATATTCATGTTATCATGAAACATGAAAGTGGGCTAAAGATACACAGGCAGACAGGGGAATCAGAACACACTATACCTCCATCATATCATTTGACTTGAATCTCCTTCAATGGACTTGTGAAGACTCTACCATATCTCATTCAATTCAAGTAGAAACTATTTCATTCAGATCATGTTTTGAAAATTATAACTTCTTATCATCATCATTATTATCTTCTAGAAAATTTCAATTAGTATTGCATTGGTAGAGTCAGACATTTGACCTGAAACAGACCTTACCACAACACATAATTAAATAAGCTGTTCATATCCCTCGGTAACTTTTATCACTACATCCCAAATGTTCCACATTTCATGTACAGTATACAAGCCAAGTACAGTACTATCACTTTTGACTGAGTGCTCATTTACAGCCATAAACAGGAAAAAGTACACACTCAATTTCATAATTAGACAACTGTGAAGGAAGTATTTCAGATATGAATTTACAATTTTTATGTAATTTTTTAACATTCACTTTTACACTGTGATGTAGAACACCACCATGTAACCAGTCGAGGGATTCACATCTTCCATGCCACTCTATTATTATTTTCTGATATGAAAGAAACTTTCAGAATATAGAACATGCAGAACAGATGAAAAAAATGCCTATAGTCTTATAAATATATATATATATATATATATATATATATATATATATATATATATATATATATATATATATATATATATATATATATATATATATATATATATATATATATATATATATATATATATGTGTGTGTGTGTGTGTAGGTAAATATAGTATTTGAAGGGGCAGTGAAAGAAGCCATTGAGACTACTCTCACAATAGCATTTCATGATGATAGGTCTATAGAAGGAATAGTGAAAAAATATAATAGGCTCTTATATTTCTTCTCACCCAACACAAAGTCAGAGAGCCTTTTTTTATTTTACATAATTTAAGAAACAGATGATTCTCTCTGACTTTTTATGGGCAAGGTTAGGAATTTTTTGATGATGAGAAGGTGAAGTCATCTAGGAGGTACCATCTACAGATGAATCTGGACACACACTGATTGCTCATCCCACATAAATCAAGAGATTTTATCATACGTTATCCAGCAACACCTGCAAATAACAGCTGTGAACAACACCAGTGAATAATACCTGCTTCATGAATATGAAGAGGTGCTATTCACTTGCTGGAAAGCAACTTGAGTAGGTTTTGCAAACTTGAGTAGGTTTTGCATACATCTTGGCTGACAATGGCATCTATATTACTACTGACTCTTCCTTATATTAACAAATACAGCTTATGTTTCAAACTATAGAGGTGTTTGGTGACATATAGACTTCTTTGAAAAACATTTTGACAACATCTATGCTTCACAGTATCAATAAATTTATATATATACTTTTTTGCTGAAAAATAGATCCCTAACCTTTGCAGGAATACCATGGCCAACTCTTAATTTGCCAAGATTTCACAAGTGGATATTAACTATAATGCTTACAACAGCATAGATTATATAATCTTCTGTGTGAATTACTATGGGGCTTATCATGTACTAATTACAGTATATTTCTAAACAAGATTTTTCCTTTATCAGTGCCAAAAGAAATATATTAAATTCATTACCATCAAATGTTTTTACTCTCATTGAATGAAGTGACAAGTTAGCTAACATATAAGCAAGACTGATACACAAATCTGTATTAAAATATCACTTTATATCCATTGGATACTTTTATTACATTAGATCAGGATCACATTTTGCAAAGTCTTTATTAACCAAGGGTAGTGTATCATGCTGAAATTCAAAATTATAATAATTAAGTGCTAATTATACATAAAATTACCAGGACATCTTGAACAAAAGCTGATATCCTTAATTATGAGTAACTGACGTGCTTAATACAGTACGTTTATGAAAATCATTTAAAAATTTCTGTTGATCATGAGGCATATAATTTCTGTGCCTTTACTTACACATACCTGTACTATATAAAACTGGCCATTCTCAAAGCCCTCAATTAGAAACTCAGATACTGTACACAGTATATGCATCCTCATGGGTGAAATTTTTATAATGAATAATTCTTGTGTTATAAATTTCACCACTTGTTTTTAAACTTACGAAAATTTTAATTCTCATAGTGAAAATGTTTGTCACATAATATCTACAATGACAGACACTGAAATGTTTATAAATGCAGTTCTGGTCTAACAACAAGAATGTTTGAATTGTGAAGCATCTTAGTTATTCTTTGTCATTAAATTTGGTCTACTAAGTAACGTACATTATGCAATAATAGCCAGATTATTCAAAAGATTTTGATTTGGTTGTCACCCATCAAAACTAGATCATATTTATTAATTATAGTCTGTTGTAAATCTTAGCCCCATATAACTTAAGATACTTATATTCATTGTGTCCAATATCTGCAGTATGCTTTCCTACAACAATTAAAATCATGTATGGTACAGAAAGATGGGTAGATTTTCAAAAGTGATTTTAATATCCCTAGTCTTCAAGTGCAGTGAATGTTGCCAGTTCACTCTTTGACTTTTATTATACAGTATACTGTATCATACTATATATTAGGTCACTGAGATGACCATAGCCTGTCTCTAAACTTCATGGTGCCTGTGTGTATTGGCCCACCTACTGACCCTTTGGTCTAACTGACCTATGTCTTCCTGGTGATCTACAGGTCTTCTAACTGATACTGACCTGCTTCGTTGACCTTGCTTGACCCATCCAGTTGACCTCAATCAGTCTAGTCTCTGGGTGATCTGTAACGCATTTATGACCTGTGCTTCTGAAATGATGGTGCAAAAAACCGCTTAGGCAAATATTTTGAGCAAGTGAATACTGGTCTACATTATAACTGCTTTTTAAAATTAATTCTATATTTGTGTGAATAATATAATCATATATCCTCTGGCTCTTTTGTTCTTTCCCATATACAGTATATATATATATATATATATATATATATATATATATATATATATATATATATATATATATATATATATATATATATATATATATATATATATATATATATATATATATATATATATATATATATATATATATATATATATATATATATATATACTGTATATATATATACAGTATGTATATATATATATATGCAGCTGGTGATGGAAAATATTAATGAAAGCAATGAACAATTAATATGTAATAATGTTTTTCCTAAACAAGGTTTTTGGAAAACATAGGTTTAGATGCTGGGGTAATACGCTAGTTGTGACTTAGCCCTGCTAGATTCCAGAAACAAACTTAGCAGTTCTTTAGAAAACAAAAAAATGCTCCAGTCTGGTGAACTTGCACCATATGATTGCCTGAACCATTTATGTGAGCATTTTGGTTGTTTAACTAACGAAGACGAATGCAAGATCGAGTTCTGGAATTATGGGACCTTTTACACTGACAAGTCTACCACTTTACCAGGGTACATTTAACAGCCTACAGACTATGATGCAGGGCACTAAAATTGCTCAGAAAATAATTATTAATACTGAGAAACAATAACGAAGATTTTTTCCCAACAATTAACACACTCCAACTATAAAAAGTAGTAGAAGGCTTCTTTCGTTCATATACGACAACTGAGGAGGAGAAACCACCATGAACTATACAGGGTAGTCAGAGGAGAGTATCTTTACAATACTTTTGTTTCTTGGCCCCATGAAAAATACGAAAGTGGGAGGTAAGTTATTATCATTAAAAAGTCAGTGACAGGCCATCGAGCAGAGTTTTGATATACAGTACTGTAATGTAGTATATTCATAAGTGTAGCACCTTGCAAAGGGCAAAATAGTAGTACAGTACCTGGGAATTGTCCTAAACTATCAAGTTACTGACATTAATTAAATAAATGTATGAATAAGATTTATACACTAGACAAAAAGACAATAATCTGTACAAAGAAGAATAATAATGACATTTTCTGTTCAGAATAAAGACCAAAGTGTCTAAGCAAAGAAGATGAATTTAACAAGTGAAGCAACTCTGTGTGGGTGGCAACATCCTCACTGAGTGGATGAAACTGACACCAAAGGAAGCTCAACGCCATACACATAGGTTTCTGTGGTGCAGTTTTAATTTGTATCTTTTAATAGGACTGTTCCACTGTATTACTGAGGTGTTTCACTGTAAAAATTATTTCTCTTTTCTCTTGGGCATTTGAATATGATAGTTATATCCTGAATAACAAACTACAGCTCCTGCAACAAAATAATATTAGAATCAATACTGTACTTGTTTTAATGACTCACTGAAGTTGATAAGAACCATAGACAAGATTTAATCATCACAATCATCAATCAACTGAGAAACTACCCAATGTTGCTAAATAAGTATAATATTTGTATTTTGTTTAATTCCTATTAAGCAGCCCTTGGCAAACATGGATAAGACATCAACAACCCCAGTCGTCATGCCAGCTCGGCCAAAGGCATGGACACTAAGGAAACCCAAAGCTAACAAGAGCTACGCAGTTACAACAATCATCTTTTTTTCATCTTAATCAGTATGATCATCTCCAACATCAATTGATCAACTTTTGCCTCCTGCATGATGACTGAAGCACAAACACCAGTTCCTCCAACACCCATGACTCTCAGACGCATTGATTTGGTGACTGACGTACTAAAAATGTTGGATACTACTTCATCGGATGTCAGAGATGTTAGCCTTCGAGCCGAAGATCCTAAGAAGCTCATTCTCATAGTCTTCAATGTTCCGCTTCATAAGATCCATACACGGCCCAAGAAGACGCTCAAAGGCCTCCACGTCCAGGACTGAAATTCAAAGAGCACATTACTATACAATGAAATAAAATCTTTTTTTTTAATTATCTCTTCAACTACAGACACCTAATGTCACTGCTGTTCATTCTGAGTTAAATTTTTGCATTCAGCTTTGTTGTTCTTAAACAGAAATGTGTCTCTATTCATACACAACACTATTGTTTTACAAGATGACTTTATCTGTTGAATCTAGACATTTCCAAGCATATACAGTACAGTACAGTACAATATTCAGAACATGAGTAATTAAGAAACAAATCAAACAAAAACTTTTATTTTTTGTGGTTTTAATAAAAAACAAGACCATATTTCTATACACAATCATCTTTGTTTTATGTTGTACTACAGGGTATTTGAGAGCAAAGAAAAAAATTCACCTCAGGTATCAGCAGCACAACTTAATTATTAACATCATAGACTTAAGTTAATGTAGTTAATGTAAATAAAGGAGTGTAAAGTCAGAATGTGACAATAATGAGCATCTTCTGGTGAAGTTACTTGACTATGGTACTACAGTACAGTACTGTACTGTACTCCCACTTGCAAGTAAGAATGCTGTTTGCTGATGATATCTACTAATACAGTGGCAAGGTGAAGTTAGATAAGATTGCTAATGTTGATGGTTCTGTGAATAGTAGTGATGGAGAATGAAAACTGAATGATGATTTTTATGGCAAATTTTAGAACACAAGACACAACTCATCAGATCTGTGAGACAAGAAAGCTGGGAGGGAAGATGTCCATTTGCTTTACAAAAGCAGGTCTCTTTACTTTTATTTTATCCTCTTGGCCACTGATTGGCTCGCTAGCCACTTGAGGGGTCAGTTACGTCTGTTATGCACTGTTGGCAAGTTATTTCAATAGTCTTTCCAGAGTACATATGTCCTAAATGAAGATCAAATACCAGTCTGTACTTACATGCCAATTTAGCTTTCCCAACAGCATAAACTGAAGCCGCTCGTGCTTTCTTGGTGACGAGGGCCAGTTCTCCAAAGTAACCACCAACGGACACCCGGCTGATCTACATAGTATCAATAATCATGGGATTACTTTATTCAAATGTCATGAATACATAACAAGTATAACAATTAATATATCTTATATTCAAATTGATATACAGTAATGTACTGTACTGTTTAGGGAAAAGTACAAAAAAAAGTATTATTTGAAATATACAGGTTGACAATCCCTTATCCGAAATCTTTGGGACCAGATGCATTTCGGTTTTTGGAATTTTTCGGATTTCGGAGGTTTTTTTTTTTTACAGGGATCAGCCCACCCGGGCACAGGTCACTGACCCACATTGGAGCCTGGAGGCTAAAATATAATAATAATAATAATAATAATAATAATAATAATAATAATAATAATAATAATAATAATAATAATAATAATAATAATAATAATAATAATAATAATAATTAAATAATAATAATAAAATAATAATAATTATAATTATAATTATAATAATAATAATAATAATAATAATAATTATTATTATTATTATAATAATAATAATAATTCATAGGTCAAGGTCATGTTTCTCACTTTTGATCATTTTTTCATTCTTGTATTTCTTTATTATTATTATTATTTCATTATTACAGTATTATTGTTATTATTATTATTATTATTATTATTATTTTTATTTTTATTATTATTGTTATCATTCTTATTTTATTTTTGTGTATTTTTTATTAAAAATTTTATTTACTATAAATAAATATTATTATTACTGTATTATCATTATTATTATTATTATTACCTGTATTATTATAATTATTATTACTCTTACATTTTCACCCCCCCGGCCCCGATATGGATCAGTGACCTGTGCCCGGGTGGGCTAATACCAAAAAATTGCTACAAAAATTTTTTTTTGGGTTTTCAGAGCTTTTCGGTTTTCGGAATTTCGGATAAAGGGTTGTCAACCTGTAATACTAGAGTCAAATCAAACCTAATTTTTACCCATGCCTGTAATATGCAACCACAAATATTCCTGTGTCAGTACAGTATTGGTTGTGATAAACAAAATAGCTTCTTTACCCTGTAACCTACCTCCTTCTCCTCATTATTTTCTTTGGCCATCATGATCCTGACGGTGCCATCCTCCAGGAAGTACATGCCATCAGCAGAATCGCCCTGCATGATGATCTGCTCACCAGGAGCATACACTTTTGGCACCAGGGCATCTGCCAGGTTCATCCTCTCATATTTCTGTTAATGGCAATTAATTTTCAATGAAACATGTAAATCATGAGCAGAGTACAGTATAATAGAGTATTAATTTGCCTATACTGTACAAGATATACAGTACAAATTATTAAAAAAGTCCTCTTGAAAGAGGTTTATCCAGTGACTCTCTTACACAGTAACATATAAATTACGAGGAAAGTTATACAGTAATGTCTTAATTAAATATAAGGCAAGTTACAGTACGTATTATGATTTCCTTCAACAAATACTAATGCAAATAATGATTAAGGGTATTATTACACTGCTTAATTTAATCAAAACAAAATGTGTGAGAAAGGCTGTTGACTAAAGTCTTTTAGTTTATGCATATGACCACTAAAAATTTTGAAATTAAAATCCCTAACTGTACTCAAAACAGCACCACATACCCAGGGAAAAAGCATCTGTTACCCACAAATTTACACACTCAGTAGGTAAAGTCCCTTTATGAGGACGACACATTCTGGGGATAAAGCCCATTACCTGTACTCGTACTCACAAAGGGTTAAGGACTCGTACTGTACTTCATAAAACCACTATATACTAATGTGGTAAAATTCCTTACTTACAAGTGCATCATAAACTCACTGTTCTACCTAGAAAAATTTCTCTAACAACTCATGACATCCAAATTTAGGTGAGACTTACCTCCAAAGTTTTCAACATGGGCACATTCTCTAGCAGCGCCTCATACATCTTCCTCTTCCTGCAGGCAGATTTTAGTAATATCCTGCGGAAGGTCTGTCGCTCCATGGCCCAGAGAGCCCCTGATGTCACGGCCTGGATGGTGGCAGCCCTGGGCAGGTTGTACATAAGGGCCAACTCCCCAAAGCTACCGGAGTTGTCATATTTGCCCACTAGACGAGGCTCAGCATCACTGTCTGACTTGACGAAAATGTTGTACACCCCCCTGGTGGATAACAGTCATTACTGTTTGTTGTTGTTATATTGTTAATACTGTGCATCAACAATGACAGTCTTTCAGCAAGGAACAAGGTTAGTAATACACAAGTCCAACAACAATTAAAATTATGAGAGATAGAACTGTGTCATTGCTACAACTTCTTTTTATATATTTTTTTCTCATAGTGGAGAGACATCTTACTGGGACAAGTTTTATATCATCAATTTTTTCTCTTAATCCTTTCACTTATCTCTAATTACTAAGGGTTTCCCTCAGCTGAATAAATCGTCTGGCATTAGTTATGTGAAGATGCAAGAATGTGCCGGACTGGTTGAATTAAGCTAAACAACAAAAGTTGAGAATACAGAAAGGTTCTATGCACGTCTAAAATTTTGCCTAGAACAAATCTTTAGGAATCCTGAGAATCTATGATGTCAAAATCATACAACAAAGATTCTATCTTAACTAGTTGCATATTCTTATACCCAGATAAAGGAGAAGAAAAACGTGTGAACTGTGAATTTCTGATATTCAGAGCTAAACACTAACCCCTACAACTCCTCATGATGTTAAAATATAAAGTACAATATTGTATAACAATCCCACCAAAGGATAGAGAGGTACTTACGACTCTATAACATAGAAGTTGTCACCATCATCGCCCTGCTTGATGACGTTCTCTCCTTCCGTTACTCGCCGCTCAAACATGGCGTCCAAAACCTCCCCAATCTGGTCCTGAAAATATAGATAAAATACAGAGATGGATTAAATTGTCCTCCTCTGAGATCTGAAAGGGTTCTCTTGCCAGGAAATGTGATACAATCCGTGATAAAAGGCGAATCTAACACGTATAGACTAACTACTCCCCAGGACAATAAAACCGAAAGTATTCGATGGTCTGAAGCTGTCCTTATGTTTGGAAAAGGTCATATGTCTAGAACTATATTATATCTTGAAAGGGATATAATCCCTGGAATTGTACTTTAGTCTTGAACTATACCATTGTGTGTGCTGTGAGAGAACTTGGACAGTCTTTTAAGTCCTCTACCTACTGTAAGGTAATACCTGTACTGTGCTTGTGCTAGGCCTGTATTTGTTACTGGGTTGGCTCACAATCAGAACCAAGGTGATTCCTATACTGTAGCAATAGCATGTGTTCACGCCTGTCACTGAGCTTCTGACAGGACTAATACAGTGTAAGTGTGCCTGAATATGCACATTACACAATCAGGATATACCAATACCTGTAAGGCAAACTTCACCAGTTCATAATGTACTCAGTCTCTCCCTGTCTTGATCTGAGCTAATTCCTGGACCCCACCAATGCTTGGAATTGTGTCAGTTCCTAGAAGTGTATCTCTGTCTGGAACAGTGCCAATGGTTGGGGCTCTCGGTATCACTAAGTAAGTCAATATCTAACTACACGTGGAACGATATATAGACTGTGCCTTGAAGTACCTGTTGTAAGTGCTAAGTGCCTGGAATAAGTATCAACTCTCTGGAATAAGTTTCAAGTGTCTGGAATAATTGTTAAATGGCTGTAATTAGTGTCAAGTGTCAGATATAAATCAACTACGAGATAAAAGTGCCAAGTGCCGGATACAAGTCAAGCGTTAAGTGCCAAGTGTTAGATATAAGTGTCAAGTTCCAGATATAAGTGCCAAGTGCCAGATATAAGTGCCAAGTGCCAGATATAAGTACCAAGTGCCAGATATAAGTGCCAAGCGCCACATGTAAGCATCAAGTGCCAGATATAAGTGTAAAGTACCAGATATAAATTATAAGTGCCAAGTAACAGATATAAGTGTCAAGTGTCAGATATAGTGTGTCATGTGCCAGGTATAAGTGCGGAAATGATGTGCTAACCATCTGTAATACATTATATACATGGAATAGGCAGTCGATTCCAGGAGTTTTGGCAGTGACTGGAACCGTGCCAATTCCTGGAACTGGAACAACATTTGTGCCTGTATCTCTGGATGAAATCGTGAAATATTCGAGAACTGTTAATTGGTAAAATTTCAATATATCATCGAATTGTTTTTGGAGCCTTTGTGTGTACGAGAGAAGTTAACATTTATCCTTGAGACCAAATATCACCACAGTACAGGTATATAATTTGGATGTTTTTTTTTTTTCGAAATTTATAGTTTTTCTCTTCAAATGGAAAAGTAACGGGTTCAATGTACTTGAGAACATTATAAAAGATGCCATGATGGAACATCTGCTACGAAACAACCTTGTAAAGGATTGCCAACACGGTTTTATGCCGGGGTGCTCCTGCTTAACACAATTACTCAAGGTACTGGATATTTGGACCCAAATTCTGGAACGGGGTGGTAATATCGACAATATTTACCTAGATTTTGCCAATGCTTTCGACAGTGTACCCCATGAAAGGCTGAAAATTAAACTGGAAGGGTGCAGGATTCGGGGAAATGTCCTAGCGTGGATCGGAGATTTTCTACATGACCGCATGCAGTGTGTGGTGATTAATGGCACGAAATCATCATGTGTAGAGCGGGTTACCACAGGGCAGTGCATTAGGCCTGTTGTTGTTTGTTTGCTTCATAAATGACATGCCTGATGCTGTACACTCCTCCATACAAATGTTTGCGGATGACGCCATGTTATTTCGGGAAATTAAGAACCAAGCAGACTGTGAAGAGCTGCAGAAGGATCTCTGTGAGCTTCAAGAATGGTCGCAGAAAATGGCTGCTGAGATTCAATGTTGCGAAGTGCAAGAAGCTGCACCTGGGACATACCAACGGTAAGGAGGCGTATCACATGTCGCAACGGGACAAAGAAACTGCATTAATTGAGACTGAATGTGAAAAGGACCTAGGTGTGTACGTTGACAATAAGCTGAAGTTCTCGGGCCATTGCGAGAAGGTGAATCAGGCAACTAAATTATTAGGTCTTATAAGAAAGTCGTTCAGATATCTAGACGGTCCGTCCCTCATAACGATCTTCAAGAGTGAAGTTCTTCCCCGTCTGGAGTAGTGTCACCCGTCTGGTTCCAGAGATATACGCTAGGGACTGTCAGTTGATTGAAAATGTCTAAAGGAGGGCTACCAGACTGGTGCCTGCACTACGGCACCTCAGCTACTATGAGAGATTAGAGCGCTTGAAATTGCCTAGATTATACTACAGACGGGCAAGGGGAGACCTAATGAGGTGTATAAGCATCTCAAAGGGCACTACTCAGTCGAGTGCCCTTACCTGGAGCTGGCGGACGCTCGCCCCACAAGGGGTTACAGCTCAAGCTTAAAGAAGCCGCAAGTTTAGAAAACTGTGAGGGGTAACTTTTTCGGAGTAAGAGTTGTGAACTCTTGGAACAATCTGCCAGAAAGTGTTGTGACGGAACCGAGTGTGAGCTCTTTCAAGACCAGACTTGATAAACACTGGAGCAGGTTCAGATACATTCAGGAGCCAGTGCGTGCCCAGTACATGCCAAAAGTGCGTAACAGAGATTTGACCGATCGCCCAAGCGGCTAACGAGCCGATCAGTGGTGAAGAGGATAAAAGTAAAGGTAATTAATTTGCGAAACCATGATGGATGAGACCACTACAAGGGTTATACAAAGGTTGGTACTTAACACCAGTAACCATTATATGAAGACATTGATCCAGTCTGTAGGTACTGTACTTATTAATAGGCGTTACTGTATACATTTTAACAATATTAATATGCGTTAGTGTGTACATTTTAACATAAGGATAAAAAGAGCGGCTCGTATCAGAACTTCCTCTACTGTACTTTGTCGTTTTCGCACTTGTCAACTTACAAGGCAACTGAAGACTTGGACTATGGTGAGATACAGATGTTCGTTTCCCGTATACATTCCCCATCACTGCAGCCTAAACATCCATCAAGAGTGTTTGGCCGTCAGTGTGGTGAGCTTGTCAAAGACATCAACGAGGGAGTTGTTAGCCTATCAAACTCCATCAAAGTGGTTTCTCTTTCGTGATTGGTTTCCACTTATTCGAAAAACTCTTTCGATTGGCCGTCTTTCCGCCAATGAGTGGAGCGCTTTCAAGGAGGATCTTTGTTTTGAGTGAGTCAGAGGTACCCCAGTAACCCCAGCACAACACAGCTGCACTGCCGCCATGTTATGTCTTGCCCTCGTCTGTCTGTGTGTAAATATTGGCAGTGTGTTGAGTAATCCTTCCTCCTCACGGGCTACTGGTGGCTCGGGATCACCACACCAGCTGACAACTCACACACGTCACCCGAAGCTCAGCAAAACATTTTCTGAAGTGAGTGGTTATTATCAAGTCTAAACGACACCAGAAGCTAAAATGTTACGGTGCCAGTTATCAAGTGGCACTCGTTTTGCCTCGATATGGCTTATATATCCTCGACCTACCTAATGAGACGGACTGATGGATGGATGTACTAATGGGTGTTAACCTGTATGGACCTTCATGAATCCACACACACACACCAATCTAGGGTTCGAACCAAGCCAGGACACTCACCCCGGGGAAACCCTTGTTTGTATTCCGTGTGTTGACGCTTCCATTGGCCTTCTCCGTCACTCTCCCTCTCTCTCTGCGTTACCCTATAAACGTTCCTTAATTTTTCTGTTAACTACGTATTGTTTCTCCTTGTACTCTTATTTCCCTCAACTTTTCTCTTTTTTCCCTTCGTTTCTCTATCATACTACATTTTTTCTTTCTTTCTTTATCATTCTCTCGTCCTTTTTCTTACGTTCAAAGATTCAGTATTAAGTGTATGTAGTTAATAAAGGCTGTGACTCAGTGTAATTATTAATTTATTTATTGGGCGTTCACCTAACCTAACCTGACATGACCTACTGCAGCCTATAACCTGACCCTACCTGCCCTAAACTAACATGAACTTACTTGGTGATGATTTCTAACTTAGCCTACCTAACATTATCTAACTCACCAAATCTAACCTAACTTACCTAAAGGTGCCTTAACTTAAGTGATTAATCTAACTTAAAATATTGGTACCTTAACCTAATTTAACTTAGACTAACTTAACCAAACTTAATCTATCTTGATCCAACTTAACCCAATCTAATCTAACTTTAACTAACTGAAATTACCTTAAGTACCTTGACCCAGCTTGAAATCACCTACCCTAAGTGACAAGTGTGTATGTGTGTGTGTGTGTGTGTGTGTGTGTGTGTGTGTGTGTGTGCGCAGTATATACGTGTGCGAACTTCTCCGACTCCTTAGACGGAAAACCAGACGAACGAACAAACATACACCCCATGACACGTGTCACGTACTAACTGGAAGCGATTGATTTTGATTTTGCCGCTAACAGCGGCTACTTTATTGTGCACCCCACACTCATCTTATGAGCGGTAGCGCAAAAGGATTACAGAGTAGAGTTCACAACGGGTCATAATAATTAACCCCCATTGTCAGGGTATTATGGCACTGAATGTTACACAGTATTTCAATTACATTATTTGTTTAGTTCTATACATAAAGGGTAACTTATTCACAAATGCGTGAGTACAGACGTGTGAGGCAGTAATGCGTGAGTACAGGCGTGTGAGGCAGTATGTCTGGCCTCACACTTTGTTATTCACATATGCGTAAGAAGTATTCAAGCACATTGTGTATTTGGTTCTGTACATGAGAACTGACATAGTTACTAAGAGCAAAAAAGTGGATACAATCTTAATATGTCGGCTATCTTGCCATTAGAGATGAAGTGTTGTGCCATTTCACACACAGTGTGCTTGGACCTGTCCCTAAAAGGTTCTATCTTCACACAGTCGAGGACGTAGTGTTCAAGTGTGTGGCCAGATGTCTGGCCACACACTTTACATTTAGTCTTGTTTACATCTGCTTGAGGAACATACTGCCAAAGGTACTTATATCCTAACCTTAATCTAGCGGTTACAACATCTTGTAATCTAGTGATATTGTTACTTGCGCCATACATGTTTCACTTGATACATCTCATCATGGTAAACTATGGATCGACTAGTGCCTGTTTGCAATTGCCTACTTGCATCAAATTCATCAATAAATTCTTTCCTAATTACAGTTTTAAGGGTTCTTTTTTGACAGACCCAAATTGTATTCAACGGTGTCTGTGTTAGACGCGAGTTTGGCGAGGGCATCAACTCTGTCATGTTTTATGAGGCCTATGTGAGAGGGGATCCACAACAGTTTGACCTTGGCACCCCGGTCAACAAGGCACGCATATTTGTGTCTGGCTTCAGAGACAAGAGCGTGACAACTTGAGTTGAGGGTGTCAAGGGCAAGTAGTGAGGATAGAGAGTCAGTGATGATGAGACTGTCAGTGACAGTGGTTTCAATGAATTTAATAGCTGTGAGTATGGCAACTAATTCAGTTTGTAGAGAGGATGCCCAGTTGTTAATTCTAACTCCTTTCTCAATTATATTACCGTCAGGTTGAGTCACAACAATAGCACTTCCAGCCCTCCCACAGGCGGTGTTAAGAGATCCATCAGTGTAGATGGTCTGTGTGATATTATCATCAGTCTGTAGTGTGTGTACGTGTTCAAGAGCTCTCACTTTGGCAGTGTGTTGGAGATAAATACTTTGTATAATTAATTTTTTAGGCGGATATGTCGGTATTGTGATATCGAAGGGAACTGTCCGCCAGGGTGGCAGGAAGAGCTGTTGTGTCTCAACTTTGTACAGGTGGTCTAGTCCAAACATCTTCATATGTGTAACTGTAGTTTGGATCCATTTAGACTCACCAGTCCTATGGTTCATACAGTCTAGCAATTTTAAGGAAACAATGTTATCAGGATCACCACGCAGAAGCCTCAGGGCTATCATGAGGTTGACTTCAATTATTCTATCTTTAACACTGGGTATACCTAGTTCTTTCCTCATATTAAGTACTTTAGTGCTCATGGGACATCCTAGGATAATTCTGAGGGCTTTATTTTGCATTTTCTCGAGCTTGTCAACGCCTTTCCTGTCACGAAGGACCAGGGCTGGTGCGTGGTAATCTATCAGAGATCTTATATAGCCTAGGTACATTGTTTTACCAATTCCAATATTAGCACCATAATGTGGGCTGTACCCCGCTACACTTCTGAGGGGTCTCAGTCTGTCAGTAAATTGGCGGGTTAGCTGTTGTATGGCAGGTAGGGTACAAGGGACGGAGACACCAAGATATTTAAAAGAAGAAACATAGTCAATAGTGTTGTTACCTATCTTGAAATTGGCGGGGCCGCGTTTGCGGTTACCAGCTTGTTTGATGAACACCTTAGTTTTCTCAGTAGAGATAATAAGTGGCAGAGGGGGGGGAGACATAAGAAAAACGGCGGAGCAGGATAAGAGGGAGGGAAGAGAGAAGGGAGAAGGGAAGAGGGGTGAAGAGATGAAGAGGTTGAAGGAAGAAATGGCGTGTCTGTACTGAGAAGGACGTGTGTGTGTGTGTATGTGGAGGGAGGGGAGGGTGCCCACTGCCCCTGGGTCATAACTCATAACACAGGTGGCTCACCACAATGACTCACTCATCATCTCTCCTCCCCTCCACCAGTTCTTCCCTCATCTTATCTCCCTTCACCAGAGATTTTGAATTGGGATGTTTAAAAATAATCCCAATTAATTGTCTAAAACAAACCATTTCAAAGTTTTCTCATCTCCATTAATTCAAAGCTCCGACTCTTCTGTTATCGCTGAAATGTTTTTTTTCAATTCGACGGTGTATTTTGAACTTGGGAGATTTCATAAACTTTCATTATTTTCAGAGGCTGATCGAAATCTTGCCACGATGAATATACAGCTGACGACTGAAGTTGGTGACACAATGAACTGCCTCCTTGGGTTCCTTGTTGCTACTCTCTCTCTCTCTCTCAGTAGTGTTAACATCGCCATATAAATATTTGATGTTAGACTCTCTCCCTTTCTTTAGTGTTAACATCTTAGTATATGACATGACGTCCAACGCATTCTCTCGCTCTCATGACGTCAAGCTTTTCGAATATCATTTATTGTTATTAATCTGAGTTAAATACAAATAAGTAAATTCCATGTAGCTATTGTATTCGTCTGCACGAAGTGTATACACGCTGAAATCTTATAACAATGAACATTTAAATAATGTCCCCTCGCAAATGTTTACTTTGAACGCTTATAATAATCCGCCATCATTAGATATATAAACACTTCTCCGATGCTCTGTCTGAGGTGATATGTAACAATTATTTACAATCATATGACAGTAAACAATAAATGTTCACATAAGTATCAAAATAAATTCATGTTTCACAAAATGACATCAACATGAAAAACGAAACACTTTAATTTATAAAATATATAATTGTATACAGTAAATGAAGCCGATGCCAGAGTCAACGCGCGGAACATCCCGCCACTGATGTCAATGACAGATAATAATTCAGGTATTTTCCAGTCATTTATTCTCAACGTCAGTACAGTTACCAGAAGCACGGAGCAATAAAAAACCTTTAAAGTGTCTTTTTTAAAATGTTCTGCAGTCACGGATGCGGACAAGGAGTCATCTAATGTGACAAGAGGAGGCGCCATTCCAGTCAAAATTATTAAACACGGTGACGTACGATGTGCGTCACAGTCCGCCATGACAAAAAAATATCGATTACCGAGTTACTCTTTGAGAACATTGCATTATTCCATCATGTAAGCGTGTACACACCGCTGCCTGTGATTATTTATAAGACTTATGAATTACTTGATAACCAGTCACGTTGAGAGATGAAACTGTCATGTTTTAGTATATAGTACAGTATTTATCGTACACTAAATAATACAGTACTTGATGTTATAGTACTCGGAATACAAAAGTCGTGTCCAGACTCTTTAAAAGTTACTAGGATGAATATTCTTTGTAACCGATTACTCTACTCTACTTCATCAGTTCTGACTTGTACCATGGCTCAACACGCCCACAACCACACACCAGTAAAACTACTGTCTATTTTTGACATTTTTGAAGATTTAACGGAGCTAAAGGGTCAAACAACCCCCAAATGCTTGTATATATAGAGAGATGATGTTCAGTCATGTCTAAAACAACGAAGATGACATGACCCAAATATATCAGAGATCAGGGTCATAGGAAGGTCACTGTCAAGGTCACCACTACACCACACTACACCCTTACCACTCAGTACACCACACCCTCACTACACCACACCACACCTCACCACCTTCAGAAGTAAAGTGTTCGTCTGGTGTTGCTGGTTATTTACATTAGCTAACAGGCCACGCCCTCCTTGCTGGCTAGTTCTCACAAATACTATTGGAAGATAGATAGATAGATTAATAGATAGATATATAGATAGATAGATATATAGATAGATTAATAGATAGATATATAGAGATAGATTCATAGATAGATAGATAGATAGATAGAGCACTCAAGTCTCTCCCTTCCACCCTGCAGTACGACAGGAAAAGGGTTGAGGAGATAAAGAGATAAATACCTAACACAGCTGCTTATCGACATGGCGGGGTTCGACACTTTCAATTTGTGATTAACCTTATCCAGCGTTTCCTGTACACACACACACACACATAACAACGCCGAGACGTTACTAAGGTGTCACGACACCTGTATTTGTGTATCTTAGACACATATATGCTTCTAAAATCACGTGTATATATATATATATATATATATATATATATATATATATATATATATATATATATATATATATATATACAAGGAAAGAAAGAAGTTCGCGCTTTCCTGTGATTCACATCTTCAGAGGTGAGTACAGTCTGTACTTACCCCTGAAGATGTGAATTACAGGAAAGCGCTTGGGAACTTCGTGTTTTCTTTTTCCTTGTGGTTATCAGCATATACCTGGATCACGCGCACCTACAGTGATTTACTTGCATACGAATATATATATATATATATATATATATATATATATATATATATATATATATATATATATATATATATATATATATGTGTGTGTGTGTGTGTGTGTGTGTGTGTGTGTGTGTGTGTAAATCTCCGTCATTAAAGAAAAACAGGTCAATTATAAAGTGAAATCCATCTTTTCCAATCCTTGACAAGGCCCTAGCAACCGCCTTAGCAACGAGACGCTCCCCGCAGTCTACTGCTGATGACGTCACAGTGACAACACGCCCCACTCGCCACCTCACACACTCTTCAAAACCCATTTACGAACACCACAACCCCAGAAACTTCCAAGTCCCGAACCCAGGAATCCAAACCCCAGTGCCTAGGATCCCTGACGCAGGAAATAACGAAGCAATTAAGTGCTAGATGTCTGATGTTTTATGGTGTTTACTTTAGTTAAGACTATCATTCTGTATAATACTTCAGGGTGGTTGAAGAGATGTAAGTACTGTACTACACTCTATCTCTCCAGCCCACCTGAATTTATGTGCAATGTTTATATTTGTTGATAATCTATTTATCTATCTATCTACTTTTTTTCTTATTTCTCTCCCTCCTTTCCTCTTTCCCGCCGTCTACATCCCAACTTTCCCTCTCTCCCTTCCTCCTTCCATCTTTCTCTCCATCCATTTTCCTTCCCTTTCCCGCTTTCACTCCCTTCCTTCATCCATCTTTCCCTCCTTTTTCTGGTTCTTCCTTCCTTCTCTTCCCTTCTCCCTCCCCCTTTTCCCCCTCCTTTCTCTTCCTCCTCTCTTCCTTCCCTGTCTCTTTCTTTCCTCCCTCTCATCTTTCCACACTGACCCCCAATGCTATGACGTCAGGTAAAGTTCCACCACACTAAGCCATGTCAATGGGTAATTTACAACATACCCTGCCCCAAAATAGGGAGGGAAGGAGGGAGAGGGAAGGAGGGGAGGGAGGGAAGAACAGAGGGGGAGGGAGGGGGGAAGAACAGAGGGGAGGGAAGGGGGGAGGAGGAAGAACAGAGGGGGGAGGAACAGAAAGATGGAGGGGAGGTAGGGAAGAACAGAGGAGGGAACAGAAAGATGGAGGGAGGTAGGGAAGAACAGAGGGGAGGGGAAGAGAAAGATGGAGGGGAGGTAGGGAGAACAGAGGGGAGGAACAGAAAGATGGAGGGGAGGTGGGGAGAACTAGGGGGAGGAAAGAAAGAGGAGGGGAGGTAGGGGAGAACAGAGGGGGAGGGAACAGAAAGATGGAGGGGAGGTAGGGGGAGAACAGAGGGGAGAGGGGAACAGAAAGATGGAGGGGAGGTAGGGAAGAACAGAGGGGAGAACAGAAAAGGGAGGGGAGGTAGGGGGAGAACAGAGGGGAGGGAACAGAAAAGATGGAGGGGAGGTAGGGGAGAACAGAGGGGAGGGAACAGAAAGATGGAGGGAGGTAGGGAAGAACAGAGGGGAGGGGAACAGAAAGATGGAGGGAGGTAGGGGAGAACAGAGGGGAGGGAACAGAAAGATGGAGGGGAGGTAGGGGAGAACAGAGGGGAGGAACAGAAAGATGGAGGAGGTAGGGGAGAACAGAGGGGGGGAGAGGGAACAGAAAGATGGAGGGAGGTAGGGAAGAACAGAGGGGAGGGAAACAGAAAGATGGAGGGAGGTAGGGGGAGAACAGAGGGGGAGGGGAACAGAAAGATGGAGGGGGAGGTAGGGGAGAAACAGGGGGGAGGGAAGAGAAAGATGGAGGGGAGGTAGGGAAGAACAGAGGGGGAGGGAACAGAAAGATGGAGGGGAGGTAGGGGAGAAACAGAGGGGAGGGAACAGAAAGATGGAGGGGAGGTAGGGGAGAACAGAGGGGGAGAGGGAACAGAAAGATGGAGGGGAGGTAGGGGAGAACAGAGGGAGGGGAGGGGAGGAGGGAACAGAAGATGGAGGGAGGTAGGGAAGAACAGAGGGGAGGGGGGAGGGAAGAACAGAGGGGGGGAGGGGAGGAGGGGACAGAAAGAGGGAGGGGAGGTAGGGAAGAACAGAGGGGAGGGGGGAGGGAACAGAAAGATGGAGGAGGGGGGAGACAGGGGGAGGGAACAGAAAGATGGAGGGGAGGGGTAGGGAGAAAGAGAGGGGGGGAGGGAACAGAAAGATGGAGGGGGAGGTAGGGAAGAACAGAGGGGAGAGGGAACAGAAAGATGGAGGGGAGGTAGGGGAGAACAGAGGGGAGGGAACAGAAAGATGGAGGGGAGGTAGGGAAGAACAGAGGGGGAGGAACAGAAAGGGGGAGGGGGGTAGGGGAAGAACAGAGGGGAGGGAACAGAGGGAGGGGAGGTAGGGGAGAACAGAGGGGAGGGGAAAGAAAGATGGAGGGGAGGTAGGGGGAGAACAGAGGGGGGAGAGGGAAACAGAAAGATGGAGGGGAGAAGAGGGGAGAACAGAGGGGAGGGGAACAGAAAGGGGAGGGGAGGTGGGGAGAACAGAGGGGAGAGGGAACAGAAAGATGGAGGGGAGGGGGGAGAACAGAGGGGGGGAGGGGAGGAGGGGAACAGAAAGAAGAGGTAGGGGAGAACAGAAGAGTGAGGGAGGAGGGGACAGAAAGAGGGGAGGGGGAGAGGGAGGAGGGAACAGGGGAGGGGGAGGAGGGGAGGAGGGAACAGAAAGATGGAGGGGAGGTAGGGGAGAACAGAGGGGGAGGGAGGAGGGAACAGAAAGATGAAAGAGGGGGAGGGGAGGTAGAGAACAGAGGGGGAGGGGAGGAGGAACAAGGTAGGGGGGTAGGGAGGGGAGACAGGGGGAGGAACAGGAGGGGGGAGGGGGACAGAGAGGGAGGGGAGGTAGGGGAGAACAGAGGGGAGGGGGGGAGGGAACAGAAAGATGGGGTAGGGGAGAACACAGGAGGGGAGGGAGGGGGGAGGGAGAGGAACAGAAAGAGGGAGGGGGAGGTAGGGGAGAACAGAGGGGAGGGAGGTAGGGAACAACAGAGGGGAGGGGAGGGGGAGGTGGGGGAGGAACAGGAGGGGGAGGGGAGGAGGGGACGGAGGTAATAGAGGGGGAGGGGGGAGGAGGGAACAGAAAGAGGAGGGGAGGTAGGGGAGAACAGAGGGGGGGGGGGAGGGAACAGAGATGGAGAGGTGGAGGGGAGTAGGGGGAGAACAGGAGGAACAAGGGAGGGAAGGTAGGGGAGAACAGGAAAGAGGGGAGGAGGAGGGGAGAACAGAGGGAGGAAAGGGGAAAGGAGGGAAAGGAAGAATAGAGGAGGGGGAACAAAGGGGGAGGGAAGGGAGGAAGGAAAGAAAGAAAAGACAGGGAAGGATGGGGAGGAAGAGATAAGAAAGGTGGAGAGGAGGCAGTGACAAGGAGAAGGAGGGAATGGGGAGAGGGACAGTAAGGGAAGGGGGAGGGAAAGAGAGAGGGAGGAAGGGGTAGGGAGACAGGGGGGGGGGACAGAGGTAGGAAGACGGAGAGTGGGGGAGGAAGGAAGACGGAGAGGACGGGAGATAGACGGACAGACGGATAGAGGAAAAAATGACCCCCCAAAAAATAATAAATAAAAAAAAATAGAAAGAAGTGAATAGAATAAGAGATAATTAGAAAAAGTGAGAAGACAGAGACAGTAAAATTAAGAGGGGGACAAATACACAGACAGAAACAAAATACAGACAGACAGACAGACAGAAAAATACTGACTGAGAGACACATACGGGGGAAAATAAAGACACACACAGAGAAAAATACACAAACACATAGACAGAAAGAAAAATGCAGACACAAAGAGAAAGAAAGACAGAGACAGACATATACACAGACAGAACAAGACACATACAGACAAATAAGACGGTACTTCACGACCCTCCCCTAAACAGCTGACGATACATAAACAAAGTCTAAGTAGCTGGTGATACATACAGGCTGTGAGAACATGTGCCACATACTCACAGTCTTCTACGTATCTCTTCCTCTCCTCTCTCTCTCCTTTCCTCCCTCCCCCCCATGGCCTTCCTCCACCCCCACTTTCCCTCTCCTCTCCCACCCAAACACATAAACATATCACGATTTACCCTCCCTATCATAACAGACATGACGTCATATTTACGTCAGCAGGATCTCGGCCAAAAAGCTCATCATCTCGGCCACACGTCACTTAACCAATAAGAATGCGCCACGTCACATAGTCATGGTATCGCTAAATCCTCACACGAACAGAAACCATTTTCATGAGACTCGCATTTATGTATTAATAATAATAATAAACTATCGCATTTATATACTTAATAATAATAATAATAATAATGTCACGATATTTGTACGTAAAATATACTACCAAATACTATTTAATTATTATTATTATTGTTGTTGGTATTATTAAATTAATTTCATTGCAATCATTCGACTTCCTTTCGTTGGGCGACCGAGTCATTCAGTGTGAGTGCCGGCACCCTCACAGGCACTTTCCCAGCCTAGAGCTCCACTGCCCAGTGTTACCCTCCTCGTGCTTCAATAAATAACCGGGATTTTGGACTCTTCCTGTTAATTTTTCTTCTAATTACTTTGTGTTTTTTTCTTCTAATTAAGTAGCTTTATCTTGGCGAAATTTTTCTTTTAATTCTTATTCAAATTAATTACCTTAAAGAATTATTCCATTTCTTACTCAGATTAATTACTGTATATCTATGTTACAGACTTATGGTTAGGATTCATGTTCTAATTAATAATATCAAGAGCTGGATGTTTTAATTATTTATTCAAATTAATTTGTGAAGTTGTTGACTTTTTTCAATTATCGTTCTAAAGCGCCTGTTGTTTTAATTCATCGCGGCTTCCTTCCTCGATCGTTACTTTACTCTATATCTAATAATCTAACTCTTCGTTTGCTTTATCGTTAATTATTTATCATTACATAAAGAACTTCACCAATGTACAGAAGAGCACCCCCGAGGAGCTTAATCATACCGTTTTATGATGTTGAAGGAGCCCCTGACGGAGCATAGTGAAGGAACCCCTGACGGAGATTATTGAAGTAGCCCCTAACGAAGGAACCCCTGAAGGAGATTATTGAAGTAGCCCCTAACGAAGGAACCCCTGAAGGAGATTATTGAAGTAGCCCCTAACGAAGGAACCCCTGAAGGAGATTATTGAAGTAGCCCCTAACGAAGGAACCCCTGAAGGAGATTATTGAAGTAGCCCCTAACGAAGGAACCCCTGACGAAGTATACAGTGTATTGATAGCGGAGGCCCCCTGAAGGGAGCATGATTACTGAACTGTGAAAACCCAATCGTCCTTGAGTAAGCACTACTGCACAGCGGCATGACAAGGCCACTGTTGAGAGGCCCTCCAGAAACATAAATGTTGTGTGATAGGCAAGCAATAAATCGCTTGCCTGCGCCCCTGAATAAGAATAACAACACCGATTTGAGAGGCAATAAAGAATAAAAGATGTGTATGATGGTGGCCGGGGCCCTGAAGAAGCATAACAACAAGGTAATGTTTGTTATTGTATTAAAACGAGCTGGCCGGGGCCCTGAAGAAGCATACAAGCACTAGATATAAATGGAGGAAAATGATGTGAATTAAATAAAATATAATGTTGATCAGGTCCTGAAGGAGCATAGAACAGTGAGTTGTAAACATGCAAAAATAAATAAATAAAAATTGAGTGGGATCTGGAGAAGCATTACAGCACATAATTACAGTACAATACTTACATGATCGAGAGATCTGAAGAGGAAAATGTTTTTGACAGCTTCTGACAACCTCTGCCGCTGTTCATCCGACTTGGCGTGGATGATCTGTGGGAGGAAAAAACACACATTTAGTTTGGTCATACACAAACTACACGACGGAGGAAGTTGTCTAATCACCTAAAAATCAATTTTATGAAGAACATCACCTCGTGTGTCACCTTCACACGCTCGACCCAGGACACAACACGACCATGTATGTAACCCACTGCTTGTCATGGTCCCCGACACTGATGTTGTTGAGATAAGTGGAGACACAGCACTGCCCACGGGAGGACAATACCTAAAACAACCTCTTACCCTCACCCACTTAAGACTGAAAATAACACAAACAATTTATTTACCCAGAAAATTCAAGAAATAAATTGTCTATATAATCAGTACAATGAACCTGCTGAGAACTACAGCTTAAGAGGTAAACACAAGTACATTATTGATACCATCACATATTACCGGGTCCACAGCCAAAACACAGAGGATAGCTGGAATAATTTCATAAACAAAGTATACTATTTGATGAAAACACAAATATCGACTACAATTTTTTTTTCCTTTAAGATAATTCAGGATTTAAACACAAAGAAAAAAAGAAGACTCAGAAAAAATCTTACACCTAATAAAACAATTCATAGGACTGAAGGACACACACACACACACACACACACACACACACACACACACACACACACACACACACACACACACACACACACACACACACACACACACACACACACACACACACACACACACACACACACACACACACACACACACACACACACACACACACACCACACACACACACACACACACACATACACACACACACACACACCCACACACACACACACACACACACACACACACACCTAAAATAACACACAGCTCTTCTGCTTTTACAGGATATCCATGGGGTGTCTGAAAGCAAAATGCTTGACCTTGTAGTTTGTGATTGACAAAGGATTCAGAGCAGAGAACTCCTAGGGACTCTGGAATATGGCTCCGTGGAGGAGGAGGAGGAGGAGGAGGAGGAAGGAGGAGGAGGAGGAGGAGGAGGAGGAGGAGGAGGAGGAGGAGGAGGCAGCGGCAAGATGTCATAGCCATAAACATAATGGATTTTGCTTGTCTCTGTCTCCTGTCCCGCTGAGGCCCACGATCTCTCTCTCTCTCTCTCTCTCTCTCTCTCTCTCTCCAAACATTGAGTTATCATGCTTATCTCCTCCACTCTCTGGGGGTTTACGATTGTTTATTACAGGCTTCACATTTTTTTAAAGGCCTTGTTAAATTAGTTTTAGGCAGGCTTACGGGTTTGGCTTAGATAGGTCAGATTACCTTAGTTGTCATTAAGTTTCCCGGTATTAGAACCCGTACAGTAAATTCTGGAAGGTTCTGGATTTATAAGACAACATAAGAAGACCAAAACAAGCTCAATTTTATACTGCTCTCCTGGTTTACAAGTGGATTCAGACAGTTTTATGGTGGCTTCCGGGTTTAAATGCCCACGCCCATACCCACGACCAAGCCAACGCCCAACGCCCACGACCAATCCCAGGGCCACGCATGTGTAGGATAGTCAGTGTAATCTATACATTATATACATAAGAACCTATATATCTCCTCAGTATAACTAGTGAACAGGAGGAGATACAGTGTACATAGTTGGCATAACACTGCTGGAACTACTATGCTGGTAGGGTCACAGAGGTCAGCGTCAAGGTCAAAGGTCCCGAGTACAGGTGAATTGACACTTAATTCGAGTGTAGAATAAGTTTTATATTATTCTCCCAGTGTTGAATGAAGTTACAAATGGGTTATTCAGCATTCAGGCTAACAGTTTAACGGTTTATTCATCATTCAGACTGACAGTTCATTCATCATACAGGCTGACAGGTCATTCATCATTATACATGCACTGGCATTATAAGGACGAGTGTGGTGTTGCCATCGACTCATAGGAGAGAGAGAGAGAGAGAGAGAATATCACGAGGTCAATCTGGCTAGCTGTTGACCAGGGTTGACAAGGACGACAGACGGACAGAACCGTTCAAGAGGAAACATTAAACTCAGAACCCTCTAAGCCATCGTCCCCTCCCTCAGGACCCTGCATTACCCAACTTCAGGTACGACACCATGAATATTCCTCTCTCACACCTCCTAAGTTCTTAACGATGTACCTAACTGAATAACTTAAGCTAAAAACACACGATATTAATGTTGAGAAATGACATCAAGATTCAAATGAGGAGCTAATTTGCATGTGTTCGCTGAGCCCTAGACGAACACGGATCAGATGAAGATTATGTAGCATAATTTAATGCACTTTGATGATTAAACACTCTACAACGCTAGGTTAGAGTGTGGGTGTTTTATCATCAGGTGAAATATACTGCAGTACCTAATTTTCAAATGATACGACAAAATTAGAGTAACTGTCAACGCTAATTTCACCTTAACATAGTC
Source organism: Homarus americanus (assembly GCF_018991925.1). Classification (NCBI taxonomy): domain Eukaryota; kingdom Metazoa; phylum Arthropoda; class Malacostraca; order Decapoda; family Nephropidae; genus Homarus; species Homarus americanus. The sequence continues at coordinate 9,206,158 of NW_024731852.1, forward strand.
TCAGTGTAATTGTGACGCCATCTTGAGAGTTTACTTTCGTGATTCTATAGTTTAAATCAACCAGGTAGACGCACTGTTTACCTATTCACCTGTAAGAAATAGAGCATCTTAACACCACACCATTGAGACCTAAGAATCAGTAAGTTTCTATTACTCTCTTAACTCACGAAAAACATCCATCAGTCGAGTAAAAAAATAATTAGGATCAGTAAATACAGCCAAGAATTATATATAAAATTTTGTCTGCTTTTAAAGATGATCATGCGAGTGAGCATAAACGGCACTAAATCGCATTGGAGCAACGTCACTAGTGGAGTTCCCCGAGGCTCAGTACTTGGACCATTATTATTTATTATATACATAAACGATATAGATATCGGCATAGACAGCAACATAAGTAAATTTGCTGATGACACTAAAATAGAACGTGTAATTAAATCTGACGAGGACTCTGCAAAACTACAGGAAGATCTAAACAAATTTTTCGAATGGTCGGAAAATGGCAGATGAAATTTAATGTGGACAAATGTAAATTACTCAGTATAGGAGATGTAAACAGGGAAACCAGTTACCAGATGAACAACGATGCCATTGTGGAATCCGACTGCGAGAGAGATTTAGGGGTAATGATAAGTAGGAATCTTAAGCCAAGTAAACAATGTGTTTTTGCTCGTAACAAGGCTAATATAGTACTTGGGTTCATACAAAGGAGTGTTAGTTACAAGAGCTGCGAGGTCATCCTAAAACTGTATCTTGCTCTTGTGAGACCACACCTGGATTACGCAGTTCAGTTCTGGTCACCGTATTACAGAATGGATATAGAATCCTTGGAAAGAATTCAGAGGAGAATGACAAGACTAATCCCGGGCATTAGGAACCTTGAAGACAGAGACAGGTTAAAGCATCTTAATTTGCACTCCCTCAAGAGACGTAGAGTGAGGGGCGACCTGATAGAGGTGTATAAATGGAAGTCAGGGTTAAACAAAGGGGACATTACAAAGGTACTCAAACTATCCAACCAGGAGCGAACTCGTAACAATGGTTTTAAATTAGACAAATTTAGATTTCGGCGTGAAATAGGTAAACACTGGTTTGGAAACAGAGTAGTGGATGAATGGAACAAGTTACCAAATATCATCATTAACTCGAATACGCTGGATAGCTTCAAACATAGGTTGGATGCTTATATGAGCAATAGGGGTTGGGTATAAACGGGACTGCCCAGCATGGGTCAATGGGCCCGCTGCAGTTTCCTCCATTCTTATGCTCTTATGTTCTTATCATCCACCTTGCCTTTACGTTCGCCTGGCGTTTACCTGGCGCTAGTGGTAAGAGGTCTTCCTACTCCTCGACAACTCATTTAATACAAACGTTTCTCTGATAAAAAATTATTACTCTGGCTTTTATTGCTAACTAGCCCTCCCCAACCAGCCATCGCCGACCACGACCAGCCCTCCTCGACCACGACCAGCCCTCCTCGATCACGACCAGCCCTCCTCGATCAAGACCAGCCCTCGACCCGACCAGCCCTCCTCGACAAGCCAACCCTCCTCCTCGACCAATACAACCTCCTCAATCACGACCAGCCTCCTCGACCCGACAGCCACTCCTCGACAAACCTCTCGACCGACCAGCCCTCCTCGACCGACCAGCCGCCCTCCTCGACCGACCAGCCCTCCCGACCGACCAGCCCTCCCCCGACCGACCAGCCTCCCATGACCAACCCTCCTCGCCCCACTACCCCCTCTGCCATAAATAATGAACCACAGATAAGCAAGTTATCTCGATAAAACAAGTCAAATACACCTCATCCCTGCACCATCTGAGCACACACACACACTCTCTCACACACACACACACACACACACACACACACCTCACTCACTCCCACACACACACACACACACACACACACACACACACACACACACACACACACACACCAGCTGAATCACCATCTGTACCAACACTGACGTCATCATACCAGCTGACGTCAGTAGTTTAGACCACGTGCAAGACTAATCTAGTTGACCAGACTTGACCTGACCTCCTTCACCAGCTGCACCCATCACATGACCTCCCTATCTTGCTGACGCAATACTCGTGACCTGATATGACCTCTCTGACTTGAAGATTTCTGGACCACTGTGACATATCTTTCTCGAATACTGCTCTCTCTCTCTCTCTCTCTCTCTCTCTCTCTCTCTCTCTCTCTCTCTCTCTCTCTCTTGTTTGTGGTTCCAGCCTCCTGACAAACATCTGATTGTGTCTTGTTGTGTTGATGATCAGGTCTTTACCAGATGACTACACCAGGAGTGTGTGTGTGTGTGTGTGTGTGAAGAAGGGAGGGGGAATAAAAGGAGGAAAATGCAGAGAAATCGACAAGAAAATCTGGACAAAAACGAGATAAACAAATAGACAGCTAAAGAGAGAAAGAGAAAATAAAGAAAAAAATTGAGAGAAAATCCAGAGAGAGAGACGAGCTGATACTACTGTCTCTGCCGCTTCCTGTGTCGACTGATTATTACCACGTGTTATATACAGCTGAACAAACTCTTTCACAACGCATACACACGCACATTAACACATACACACGCACATTCACACATACATACACACAAAACAATGCTTCGTCAACGCAAACGAACAACAACAACAACACTCCCTAGTACTGCCACACAACACATTAGCGCTGGTGTCATTTTGTTGACGTGTTATGCAGGAAGTAATGGCTGGATGACCCATGTTTCCCTTCCTAGAATAGAAGACATCATCTCCTCAGTTACTAGATGTTATCAGGATGTTCGCCAATGTTAACTAATGTTGTTTTGACATCTGTACGTCTGTATCAGCAATAAAGATGTTGGAGAAATATTTGGGTTTGTGAGTTATCGGTGGGAGGGAAGGAGGAAGGTAGCGACTTACAGTTGCCCCTCACAGTGGATGAACACAAGTGCAAACTAACACTTCGAGCTGTCAAGTATATCAGAGCTAATTCTCAAAGGTTCTGACATTTAAGTTTTCCTCTCACACTTAATGTCAGACAGCGTCTATCTGGCTGACTTAGGCTAAGACGCAATGGTTGGTTATCAAAAGGTCACACGTCAAATTTCCCTCTAACCGGAGATGTTAGAAGGTGTCAATATGCTCACTTATGTTACGGCAAACAAGTGGATTCCCAAGGCTAAATTTTCCCTCTTAAGTACTGATGTCAGGACGCCTCTATCTGGTGACGCCTACGTCACAAATTTGCTTAAAATGGCGTAAAAATTACGCTGGGACTGTGCAGAAGGTTACGGGGCATAATAAAACAATAATTCTTTTGTGCGAGTAACGATCTTCTGGAGTAATCTTCCAGGCCAGTGAGACGATAATCTTATAAACTTCCCCTGGAATACTATTTAGGATGAAGGATGGGAATATACCCTTGGCTATGGTTGGGATAATGTATCTCCCTGTATCCTATGATGAGAGTAGGGTGCGAATATATCCTGGGAAGGAGACAAGATATTCTGTAAAATCTTTACATATTCATATTTAATTAGCTTCTGTCATTATCCAGGAGGTGCCGATTCTCCTGTAAGAGTTCTCCTCCTCCCCATCCTCCCAAACACTCCCAGTGGTAATATTTTTTCAGTTACTCAATCCTTCCTCTTTATTTTCTGCCTCCTCCTTCTCATCCTCCTCTTACTACTTAATCTACTGTACTTCTCTTCATCTCTTCCTCCTGCACCTCTTGTTTCTCCTTCTTTCTTCACTTCCTCGTTTTTTATCTTCTCCCTCCTCTTCCTTTAATTTAGTTCATTCACATACATTCGCTTCTTCACCTTCCTTCTCCAATAATGATTTTGTTTGTTCACTGGTCTTTATGTTCCCTGAGACCATTTGACCTCTGAATCACCTGCAGATGATTCACTTTATCACGTGAAAAACAATCCAGATTCGCAAAGTTTATTCAGATATATCAGCACCAGTACTTATTCAGGTATAAGTAAAGGTGTTACCTACAGGAAAATCAGCTTTGTGTGAGTATGGAAACACAGAAGAAGGCAGAGCATTCCACAGTATGGCTTTGTGAGGAAAGAAGGAAGTACGATAACGGGTTATTCTAGTGTGACCGACAGCCACAGAGAAACTGTGGGCACCGTGGGCAAGACGAGTGTTACGAGCCCACGGCCTTGCCGGCGGTACACAGGATACCAAATCCACCAAACGTTGCCCGTTAAAGTACCTGTATAAGAGAGAGTGAAGCAACATTGCAGCGAAGAAAGATTATCAACTAAAGGAGGAGAGTCAATAAGACGAAATGCCTTTGATTCCACCCAATCTAACAGTTGGACAGAAGAGCCACCCCAGATATGAGAGCAGTACTCCAAGTTAGGACGAATGAATCCCTTATAAACTTGAAGCAATTGCTCATATTAGGAGTGAAGTAACTACGGTATCTGTACAGCATTCCCAGCTTTCGGGAGGCAACATTAGCAATGCAGCTTTAGCAATGTGATTGGTGGGAGATCATCTAATGTGGAAAGTATAATTGGTAAATACTGAGTTTTATTACTATTGAATTTAACCAAGTTTCAACCTTCCCATTCGGAGATGTTGCACAGGTCCGAATTGATAGATGTGATGATATCAGCTCTAGAAACAGATCTAGTTTGAGAGTTAGGGGGAAGGAGAAAATGTGAAGAAGAGTGAAGAGTAGAATCATCAGCATAAGAATGGATAGAATTAGTCCATTATTAAATACAAACTATGAAGAAACTCACTATCGGTAATATTAAATATAGTTAATAGATAAAGGAAAAAAAAACATCAAATTACTGTTTCCTGAGACAGTTAAAAGTTCCCTTTAAACTTGGCATCGAACTGACGTATTCAATGTTTTAATGTGTGTGTGTGTGTGTGTGTGTGTGTGTGTGTGTGTGTGTGTGTGTGTGTGTGTGTTTTATAAATTCATACTTGGTGACTACGTTTGTCTGGTGCATAGGCTTATCACTGACTTCGTGCGTGACCTTATGAAAATCATCAGACCTTAAACATGACGACATGGGTGTTAGCTGACTTTGTGCCTGACGTCATGAGTGTTAGCTGACTTTGTGCCTGACGTCATGTGTGTTAGCTGACTTTGTACCTGACGTCATGGGTGTTAGCTGACTTTGTACCTGACGTCATGGGTGTTAGCTGACTTTGTACCTGACGTCGGGTGTAGCTGACTTTGTACCTGACGTCATGGGAGTCAGCTGACTTTGTACCTGACGTCATGGGAGTTAGTTGACTTTGTACCTGACGTCATGGGAGTTAGTTGACTTTGTACCTGACGTCATGGGAGTCAGCTGACTTTGTACCTGACGTCTTGGAGTCAGCTGACTTTGTACCTGACGTCATGGGAGTTAGTTGACTTTGTACCTGACGTCATGGGAATCAGCTGACACACTTAATTTTTGAAGTGTGTATGTGTGTGTGTGTGTGTGTGTGTGTGTGTGTGTGTGTGTGTGTATGTGTGTGTGTGTATGTGTGTGTGTGTGTGTGTGTGTGTATGTATGTATGTGTGTGTGTGTATGTATATGTGTGTGTGTGTGTGGGCGTGGCACCAGTATGTCTGGGCTGGGAACCAACTCTGGGTTACACGGGATCGATACCAGCAGTCAGACGTGGAGCCAGAACCCTTCTCCCCCTCTGAACCCCTTCCTCCCCCTCCTTAACCCCTTCCTCCCCCAACTTCCCCACCCCGAACCCTTCCTCCCCCTCTTTAAACCCTTCCCCGAACCCTTCTTTTCCTTAGTCTCCCCAAATTTCAATATACCTCGCCCTTCCCTACCTTCTTCCCTTTACCCGCCTCCCCTTTTTTCTCCCTATTCATTATGTATCATCCTTAAGAGATACGAAACTAACACATAAAGTAAGTCTAGGGACAACAAACGCCTCATTTCACTACGAACCTCTGACGTCAATGCCTGCTTTTGTGACGTCATTCATTCACACGTGAGGTCATTGTTTATTGTTATTCCTATGCCGAAATTAGAATAGAAATAGATCGCGTGAAGTAAGGTCCGGAGAGAGAGAGAGAGAGAGAGAGAGAGAGAGAGAGAGAGAAGAGAGAGAGAGAGAGAGAGAGAGAGAGAGAGAGAGAGAGAGAGAGAGAGAGAGAGAGAGAGAGAGAGAGAGAGAGAGAGAGAGAGAGTATACAAACAGGTGATTTTAATGAGCATCAGTAAACACGAAAATAACAGGTAACCGTATAATGAGACTCCTCCCTCCCTCTCTAGCGTCTCTCGTCCACCTGGGAGAAGTAGGTATTGGACCGTTGGTACAGTCACGGGTCAGCTGGTACTACCATAACACATTCGCCTCCTAACAACACCTAATGTTTACAACCTCACAGCTGATCATAACACCTAATGTTAACCTCACAGCTGATCATAACACCAATGTTTACCTCACAGCTGATCATAACACCTAATGTTTACAACCTCACAGCTGATCATAACAAAACACAATGTTTACAACCTCACAGCTGATCATAACAACACCTAATGTTTACAACCTCACAGCTGATCATAACAACATAATGTTTACAACCTCACAGCTGATCATAACAACACCTAATGTTTACAACCTCACAGCTGATCATAACAACACCAAATGTTTACAAATTCACAGCTGATCATAACACCTAATGTTTACAACCTCACAGCTGATCATAACAACACCTAATGTTTACAACCTCACAGCTGATCATAACGACACCTAAAGTTTACAAATTCACAGCTGATCACAACACCTAATGTTTACAAATTTATAGCTGATCAAAACAACCCTCTTATGTTTACATCCTCACAGCTGATCAAAACAACCCTTTTACATCCTTACAGCTGATCAAACTCTCTCTCTCTCTCTCTCTTCAACCGTAAAGAACGTCCAGTACGACTACACTCACCCGCTCTCCATCGTCGTCGTCCTCCTCAGGGTCGTAAGCCTCCGCGAACACTGACTTCCGCCGCGTGAACCGGTTAAGTGGAGGCTCGGACACCAAGGCAGAGTGTTAGTGGTGAAGACAATGCTACAGGATCTTGAAATGTTCAGGAAAATGTCTTGTAAAATTGGTAATAATGACATAATTAAATAAAATGTTAAAATATACAATAAAACGTCTGGTAAAATTTGGTAATAATGACATAATTATATAAAATGTTAAAATGTACATAGAGAAATAATGCTAAAAATACTTAGTTAACATTTCAACTCAGTCAGGTAATGATGTGAACATTGCGACAGTTTAACCTGACAGGTACGTTGTTATGAAGAGGTTGACGGTTATTATTCAGTTAGAAGGTTAACTAGAGAATTAACTCATCATTAACACCGGGATATTGAAGGTGTTAACTTTGTTATTGTGGACAGGTGCGTAAAGGTGTATATAGCTATCAGTACATTTTTCTGTCTGTTAATAAGACAATCAATCAATCTACCTCTCTATTTATCATTCTGTCTGTCGGTTTGTCTGATTATCTACATCTATCTGTTACATACTTTTTTTTCAACCATATATAAATTTTGCTAATTAAAAAAATCAAAATTACTAGACAAAATTAATTCCGGAAAATAATTCATTAACAAATCATGGATAAATTAGACCTATCAATTAAAAATTTTAAAACACAGCAACAAAATATTTCAATATTCTAATCCACGAGAGGAATTTAAAATTAATTATCCACAAAAAACATATACCTGTACACCAGTAATAATTAATTGCAATCAAAATCAAGTTAAATATAAAAAAATCAATATTGTCTTATATTAGTTGACCATAACAGGTTTTTTCATAACATATTTCGTTCAGAAATTAATTAATTACCTGGAATTGGTTACCTGCTTGACTTCTCGTGTAAGCTCCGCCCACTTTTCATGAATCTCGGAACCCGATTGGTTGTTGGTTGCTATAGTTTAAGATGCCACAAACAAATTCTATTATTTCTTTTTTCTTTTCATTGTTGATGTAATGTTTTTCTTCTTTTATTTCTCAGAGGATAACACTGAAGAGAAACAATTATCACCGAGAGTTAAGTTGCGTGGCATCTCAACTCTCCTAGCAACCAACAGTCAATCAGCTTCTGAGATTTGTAATGGTTGCTAAGGAGGCCATAAGTGGGAAGATCTTAAAAACGAGAGGTTAACCAGGTAACCAATTAAGATTATTGAATTAGCTTAGATAATTTTTTGGTACCTTTATCCGTGATTATTAAATTAGGTTAATTATCGAAGATCCAGCACACAATCTCGAATTTCTAATGAGATAGCAGGAAAAAAATTAATTGACTTCATTTATTGAGCAAAAATGAGGCGCTTGATTAAACTCGCAATTTCCAGACATAGAAATCTCTCCAATAATCATATGGCAAGAAATAGTCGAAGATGAGTAATAACAATACCGGTGCAAATAATAATAATAATAATAATAATAATAATAATAATAATAATAATAATAATAATAATACATAAATAAATACCCTGTAAATAAATACTAATTGTAAGTTATATTTTATCAAGTCGTAACTAAAACTGAAAACTTCTAATTTGACAATCCTTTAAAGTTGAAATTTCAAACAAGAGAAAAATCCTACACGATATGCAAAATCCAAAAATAACTATCTTACTTTGAAATCCCACAAGAACGACAGAAAATCCTTCCTAGTGTAAAGAAATCCTACAGAATGACAGGAAATCGTACCCAGAATAAAAAATGAATAAAAATCCTACAAGTACTAGAAAATCCTGAGAGAGAGGAAATCCTACCTAGAGCGATAAAATCCACAAAACAGTACAGCAAATCCTACAAAAATGCGAGAAAAAACCTACAGAAGAGTTGAAACCCTACAAGAACGAGAAGTAAATCCCATGACACCAATCTTTATTTCACCCTAAAATCCTATAAGAATTGTCAAAAAAATCCCAAATCCTACAAATATGAAAATAAAATCCTTTACAGAGCCGAAATCATTCATAAAATTCTCCCTGTAATGTTTTATCTTACCTGTAAAATCCCTAATTGGATAACAGGTGACAGGCATGGCTGTGACGATGTCCATGTAACACAAGGCGATTGGGTACATGTGTTACGTTTTGGGGGGTACTGTGACGGATAGTAGACAGGTGTGGCGGTATAGAGGGATCCTGTGACGAGAGGTGAGACAGGTGTGACGGATGGTCTGGGTTATGTAACGACCGCTTAAGGAAATCAGATGGGTTTTGATATATGGTCCTGTGACGGTCGATAGCAGGGGTGTGACGGTGATGCTTGAGGTTGTGTGACGCCCAGCTAAAGATGTTAACGGCCGCTGTTGGGTGTGTGACGGCAGTTTTCTTGGGTGTGTGACGGCCGCTATTTAACAGTGACAGCCACTTAGGAGGATATGTGACGGGACGGGATCTTCCTATCACGATCGGTCATGCCGTCACAGTTCAGCGTCACACTATTAATTTTCGGTATTTTGCTATATTTTTATCTCAATTCCTTTATAATATATTTAGTATTTTTTTCACTCAATTATTGTTTTTTTAATTAGTGTCACAAATTATTTTATAATGCCAAAAATATATATACTTTTCTATTTCATAATACATGTAATTTCAGTTAAAAGCTTATTAATATTTGTTAATTAACGTAGACAATATCTAAATGTTGTCTTCTGTTTGGCACTTCTCTTAAATATTACCAAAAAATAATTCAGTCGTCTTGAAAAAATATATATATAAGTGTTGCAGTACTTTTTTTACACAGTAGTCACTCACTTATCACTATTCGCTGATAAAAGCAATCACTTAACACTTTGAGGTTCTGAAAATCACCTCCGTACCACAAATGACCTCCATTAATACTGTTATTTCCGTGATTTATGTTCCGCTTAGGCACCGTTAATTACATGAATGACGTATTACAAAAATAACATAGGTGTTTAGCAAGTGTGGCTTGGGTGTAGAGAGAGACGGTGTACCTTCACCTCTATGGTGTGTGGTGGACTAAGCCGCTATGTGCTCAGCGCCGCCTTTCATTGCAAGACGAATCAGCTGGGTGTCCAGGTTGCCTGAGTCACGATAATTCCTTCCGCCGCTTACTGGGGGAAGGGAAGGAGTGGCCGAGCTTCAACTCCACATTCTTAAAAAGATTTTTACGATGAATACTGCTCCTATCCGATGACGGAAGACCGTACCTGGGAGACTTAAGCTAAAACACAAAACTCATCTACACAGTTTGAAAAGTGACGTAAAGAATCAGAAAACATGTGTTATTTTTCTTTAATAAACGCAACTATTTCAGGTAGAGTGTTAGTGTGCAATTTTTATTTATTTTCTTCCTTTTCTTAGACGTTATTTCTGTGTTTTATCTTAAGTCCACCAGTAATGTGCATTCTTACGCATTCAGTTATGAACAGTATACATCGTACGAACCATTGAGACTCTGGACCCTGGCTAGTTACTGTTCCCATACCCTAAACCCCTGGTCCTGCCCTGACCGCCCTGAGGATGTCCCCTTAAGACATCATTCCCCGTGTAAACAAACTCCAGCCTCCTATTCATACACTAAATAGGGCGCGAATTGCTAAACTGAGCCATAGAAACCCGCTCTTACGTCCCGCCGTTCCCCTAAAATATCAACAAAACGATAAGATGCACGTAAGACAAAAATCCGTGTTGAGGGGTGACGTAATGCGGGGGGTTTTTTCCGTGTGATCCGTCGAGTTATCGCACGACCTCACCCTAAAACGGGTTGTGGTGCTCGACAGGTGCGGTAGTAGAGGCCATAAGGATTTTAATTCAAAGTTTTTTATCTGCCATGAACGTCTAAGACTTCATAACAAAACACAGACGAAAAAAAATTATGCCATGAACCTTGAAACTGTTCGCCAAAAATAATAATGTAAGCTTTTCGTGTTACTGTACTCGGTCTAGATGCCCTGTTGATGGCATCCAAATGTCCTCGGCAGTAAATGTTATCGTTTTACTTTTGTTTACATAAAAGGAGTGTGTGGGTGTGAAGTAGCCTGTATTTATCTGTGTTCCATAGGATGTGTGTGTGTGGGAGGGGGGGGAGGGTGTTGTTTTTTTTTTAGTTTTGCGTCACGTAGTTTATCCTTTGCGTGTAAATATTTGACAATAATTATATAAAAACTTTTATGTTAAGGAATTCATTACATCAATAATCCCTGCCACCAACACCATCATCAATACTATCTCCATCTCAACCACCAAACACTGCCATCAATACTGTCTCCTACCCAACCACCATCCCTGCAACCAATCTTGCCATCAATACTGTCTCCTACCCTACTACCAATCCAGTCACTCACCCTGCCACCCACCCTTGCCTCCTACCCTGCCACCCACCCTTGCCGCCCACCCTACCACTAACCCTACTATCCATCCCTATCACCCTACCCTGCCACAAACCACACTTCCTCCATCCCTGCCACCCAACCCTACCCTACCTTGCCACCCTCACAGTGACCAACACTACCCAGCACAATACCGTATACCGCAGTATTCAAATATCAATTATCGTCCAACACATTTTAAGTGACTACTGTCGTGTTAGAAAGATATAATTAGAAACAAAACATTAATACGTACTGTGTAATAACTTTAAGTAATTCTCCATATGATTAATTTGGTTAATTGACTCAGTTGTCATCTCTGAAGTAAATATGTATTCAGAATTAATTGTACTGTAGCATGCAGAGGTTCAATGTCTCAAGTGTGTGTGTGTGTGTGAGTGTGTGTGTGTGTGTGTGTTAACTTACGAGAACTTTTAAGAGTTTGACGTCACCCGGAAGCTATTAAAAGTAATACTAGATTGTGAAAGATAATTATCACAATCACAGTTTTTTTTTTGGAAATGTAATGACGCATGACAGTAGAGAGGAGTAACAGACGCACAACCAAGTCAGTAAACAGATGGATAAATCGTGTTTGTTGGACGGCTTGTGTTCACCCACCCCCTTCCCCCCCTTTTCCATCCGTCCTTTACAGAAAACGTGTGATTACCAGGGATACTGAAGGAAAAACAGGAAGACAACTAATGACTTTGACCATGGCTTCTCAACGTCACATATCCATCCAATCCTGTACGTTTGATGGACACACGCACGTATGAATAGGCGCATCACCCATATGCATCTACCATCTTTACCAGAACTGTGTGAAGTTTCATTGAAAACTGGCAGATGAGTTGACTTTACAAACTATAGCATACACACACACACACACACACACCTCAGCCTTCTTCGGGTAAGGACGTGTGCAGTCGGCGCTGCCCGCTAACGCGGCCGTGGTCTCTTGACCATGGAGACAGCTGCCAGCCCGGTCTGTCGGGCTCTCCCCTTCCCCATCTCCTCCTTCCCATCTGGATATATCAACAACCTCACACCAACAGTACAGTGCAAAGATTGACGATTAACCCACAAGTGATATAGAAAAGTGGCAATTTCAACTCGAAGGAAAAGCTCAAAAACTCAGCAATACTGATTGTGACTGGATCTGACCTAACCTGACCTCACAGCTTCACCTGACCTAACCTGAAGGATGGAGCACACCTGCATTGCCCCAAGCTACTGTCCTGGCCACACACCAGCCCATACGAGCACGAACTGATTGCTACAAGAACAGCCCAGTCCCAACCATTGTAAAAATTAGCAACACCTAATTATTATATGTCATATTTGTATCACTTATGTTACTTGTACATCATTTGTAAATCAAGAGACCCATTCCCCAATTATGTAATTGTATATTTTCAGCCTTCCGGCTGCCATGCTCTTTCAATAAACCGTTAATTATTATTATTATTATTATTTACACACACCTACGCTAGGTAAACATGTTATGCCTGTATCTAATGTACTGTATTTAAGTATACTGTATGTGGGCTTGTGCATGCTAAGTGTAAATGCCTGTGCTTCAGTGTCTCCTCGGTGTGACACTATTGAAAATCGAACTCGTGTGTGCGTGTGTGTGTGTGTCAGGGAGCCTCACAACACCCTGGTATGCCCAGAACTGTTTGCCTGATCCCACCCCCAATATCTGTTAACTTCTCTTTCCTCTACGACAATTGTTTTTCTAGTGCATAACAAGTTTCCCCTGTCGTGCGATAATTTTCCTCTGATGTACGTACGACAACTTTCCCCTGGCGTACGATAACTTTCCTCTAACGTACGACAATTTTCCCCTGGCGTACGATAACTTTCCCCTGGTGTTCGATAACTTTCCCCTGGCGCACGATAACTTTCCTCTAACGTACGATAACTTTCCTCTGAAGAACGATACCTTTAATCGCGAGTACAAAAACTCTTTTCTAACCACGACAACTTTTCTAGCTTACGGCGTGCGATGGCAGTTTTGGTGGATGATTGCAACTTTCTAATGTACGATGAATTTGCTTTATTGTACAGAATCATCTTGTACTTTCCTAATGTACAATAACTTTCCTTTAGTGTTCAATAGTATTTTAGCGTACGGAAAATGTTCACTGTTTCATATTGTTCATATCGTATAAGTTCTCTCTGGTGTCAAATATGTTTGTTTTGGGTAAGTTACGTTCAATATATACTTCTAACGTACGATACCTTCTTTACTAAATAATAATTTTTCTCGTTATCTCCATACTCCCTTACGATAACTTCTCTCTTATGTGCAATACCTACCCTCTCTTTAAGATAATTATCTCCACATAAAACTTACGATACTTTTTCCCGCGTATTCGATAACTGATCTAGCGTAAGGTGATTATTCCTCGGCGTACGATAATTACCAGAAGGCAGACAAGCGTCATAATACCCAAGTAATAATTATTTTATAAATTTTACAAGGGGAGGGAGGGAAGACTTGAGGTTAAAAATCGAGCTTTGTACAAGAGAAGACTATTTGCAATTTAATAATATCATATCTTGAGGGGCGATAAACAGATATAGTTTTGGTGCTGAAATGAAATGGAAAAACGAAATATAGCCTAGAGAAACATAGGATGCAAGCACAATAGAGTAGACCCCCACCCCCTTCACCCCCCACCATGCCAGCAACACACCCTAATGACGTCACAACCTGGCGTGCCGAGCCCTCATTTGTCGTCTGAATCGTGACGTCAGCATCAGGGGGGCGTGGCTTAAGGCCGAACTACCCCGCCCACTTTACACGAACAATTTCAACTCTCACAGGATGGAAGAAAATTAGTAAGATTCGTAATATCAGATTTAATTTTGATTTCGGTAGAGACTGAGTGAGTTAAAGGGTAATAATAACATGATTTAATTACACGTTTCATAATCCGATTCAAACTTAAAATGAATAACGCGATTTTTTGCAGATTTTGTTAAGCTAAGGTAGAGAGTCTTGGTATAATTTTGACGCTATTTTTTCTATGATATTCTTGTGTTTTAGCTTCAGTTCGAGACACAGGAATATAAAGGATAAATTGTAGTAAGAGAGAGAGAGAGAGAGAGAGAGAGAGAGAGAGAGAGAGAGAGAGAGAGAGAGAGAGAGATAAATACAGACAGACATACAGATTAACAGAAGGTTGGATAAAATAATACGATTGTGTGCCAGGATACTCTCTCTCTCTCTCTCTCCAAGGAAAAATCGTCGGAAATAGAGTCGTCAAGTTTCCTTAATCAGGGCCGATTGTGATCAGCTGTTTGGTGGTGGTCATAGCTTTATAGTGATCAGCTGTCTTCTGACCAGCTGTTTAATGATCAGCTTTGTGGTCGCTGGCCTGCTGTCTAAAGATTAGCTGTTAAGTGACCAACCGTTTAATGAGCAGCTATTTAGTGATCAGGCGTGTGTGTGTGTGTGTGTGTGTGTGTGTGTGTGTGTGTGTGTGTGTGTGTGTGTGTGATCCAGATGCTGTCTAATGATCAGCTTTTAACTAAGCATCTATTATTTAATGACCAGCTCTCTTGTGACCAAATGCCAAAGTGATCAGCTATTGTCTGACCGACTATCTAGTGACCAGCTGTCTAACTCTAAGTGGCCAGCTGTTCATTGGCCAGCTGTTTAGTGACCAGCTGTAGGGAGTGGTCAAGATGGTGAGGTCAACGGGTATTCCTGCCAGTGTCGGGTCAAAGGTCTTCTTCTCACTCAGCTGATATTACAGTAAGTTCCGGGATGCTGGAGTTGCTGTCGTGTTGTTATTGTTGTGGTCACTGTTTCTGTTGATACTGTTGTTGTTGTTGTTGTTCTTGTTGATGCTGTTGTGGTTATTACTGTTGTTTTGTCGATACTGTTGTTATTACTGTTGATTTGTCGGCACTGTTGTTGTTATTACTGTTGTTTTGTCGATACTGTTGTTGCTGCTGTTATTTCGGTTGTTGTTTTTGTTACTGTTGTTGCTTTTGGGTTATTTGGCACTGTTGTTGTTGTTGTTGTTATTTTGCTGCTTGGTACCGATGCTATTCTGTTGTTGTTTTTAATCCGGTTGATTTTGTGGTTGCTGCAATTATTACAACAACTGCTCTTGCATGTTCACCTTTAATTTACCTGTAACTACGTGAAATGTACTTGTAACAACTTGTAATTCACATGTAACTGTATGAAATGTACCTGTAACTAATTGTAATTTACCTGTAACTATCTATAATTTACCTGTAACTAGTTATAATTTACCTGTAACTACCTGTAATTTACCTGTAACTACCTGTAATTTACCCGTAACTATCTATAATTTACCTGTAACTCTCTATAATGTACCTGTAACTATCTATAATTTTCCTGTAATTTACCTTCACTTCAGCTATATTTTACAACTATACTTTACCTGTAGTTTACCTTCACCTCACCTATAATTTACCAGTAGTTTACCCTCACCACTTCTATAAGTTGCCTGTAGTTTCCCTATAACTAAACCGTAGTTTACCTTCACCTCACCTATATTTTACCTGTAGCTTACTCTCACCTCAGCTATATTTTACCTATAGTTTCCACAGGAGCTGCCATGCACAGGCCAACCGGCCTATTGCAGACTCCTTATTTTCTTATGTTCTATAATTAAGCTGTAGTTTACCTTCACCTCACCTATAATTTACCCGTAGTTTACCCTCACCTCACCTATAATTAACCGGCAGTTTACCTTCATCTCACCTATAATTTACCAGTAGTTTGCCTTGACAGTACCTATAACACACATATCACCGAAGCTGATCAACCTTTCTACCTGATTACGGCAGCGTCTCTAAATTCTTTAAAGAAGGGAAAATTGTCCCCCAGAGGCCGTGTTTAAGGGATCAGCCCCGAATTTAGGAGGGCGGGTGTGGCCTCTACACGGCCTCACCCTAGTTCTGAACGGTTCGTGTATCCTTATTCTGGACAATTCTTAGGTTATATTTCAATCCCCCTAAATGGCAATACAAGATTCTCAATGATTCTTTACGGTAAGAGTTCAACCTTTTTACAGGTAGGTGTGTGTGTGTGTGTGTGTGTGAAATCGTGTCTTCAGCTGTAGGGCGCTGAAATTATCTACAAAGCTGCACGTATATCGAGAAGTGGTCCCCCCCCCCCTACCCTGCTATATGGCAGTGAGACATGGGTCACATACAGGAGACACCTCAAGGCACTTGAAAACTTTCACCAACGTAGTCTACGTTCCATCCTCCGATTTCGCTGGGAAGACAAGAGAACAAATACCAGTATTCTTGCTGACACCAACTGTAGGAGCATCGAGGCTACCATTATCCATGAACAACTACTTTGGACTGGCCATGTTACCCGCATAGACGACAGTAGACTGCCAAACCAGCTACTTTACAGTCACCTAACGAATAGTAAACGTAACACCGGCGGGCAATTGAAAAGGTATAAGGATAGTCTTAAGACAAACCTGAAAAAGTGCCAAATCGACCCCCTCACCTGGGAGTCGATTACTCCACATCGTAACGCTTAGAGGAGCACCACACGAGAAGGTGTCAATACTTTCGAGTTAGCCCGACTGCAAACCGAGGCAGACAAGCGCCAACGCCGGAAAGACGCTGCCACCGCCCCTCCCACAGTAGATGCAGCCCTCCACATGTGCAACGAATGTGAACGATGCTGCGGGTCCCGTATCGATCTCTTTAGTCACCTCAAAACTCACCAACCTAGGTGACATCCCTAATACCTCATATCATTGTATCATAGCTGGATGATCGTCATACTCGATTCCGAGGAGTCTGGACGCAGGGACAGCGAGCTTTCTTCGACATCAGGATTTTTGATCCCATGGCCGGATGTTACCGAAACCTAGCTCTCGATGCTGCACACAGGAGGAACGAGAACGACAAGATAAGGGCATATGTGGAGAGAATTCAATACGTTGATCAAGGCAGCTTCACTCCTCTAGTATTCACAACCTCTGGTGGGATGGGACCAAGTGCAAGATGTTTCTACGCCAGACTCGCGGAGGTGATCTCCGAACAGAAGCAGCAGCCCAGAAGTTATGTTACAGCCTGGAAAGAGATGTCGACTGTCCTTCTCTCTCCTTCGGTCGGCTTAGCTCTGCCTCAGGGGAACGAGTACTTCGGCCCCACTGCCGACAACAGCTGCAGATATTGACTATGAGGCTACAGTCACTGAATGCCGCATAGATCTGCAATTCAACTAATTCAACACAGATAGCATAGCTACTTTTGTATTAGGATATTTAATATTAAGGTAATAAAATGGCAGCGAAGGTGTGGCTATTGGGGGAGGCTGGACGCCATAATAAAAAATAATAAGTAGTAGCAGTAGTAGTGGTGTGTGGTGTGTGTGTGTGTGTGTGTGTGTGTGTGTGTGTGTGTGTGTTTAATAATTCTAATGCACGAATCTTTGAAAAATTGGTTTCATATTCATTACTCCAAGGACAACATACATTGATGAGACCTACACCAGACCAGGACCTACTGGGAGCTGAGACATGCCGGACCTAAACTCAGAACCATCACTCGCCGTAAAGAACACACTCACGTCAACCTTTCTCTCTGACGTCACTGGGAAATTATATTTTATTTACTATGAATCGTCGGATGTCAATAGTTATCGTTTTCCTATCTGTACACTAATACGCTTTTTATGAGTTATCTTGCCAGGGAAACGTACGTGAAACTAAGAAACTACCATATACAACGAAGAGGACGAGGGGAAGAGTGCGATAATTGGTGGAGGAGAGGTAAGCACAGCGGAGAAGGTCCCACCCTAACAAACTATTGATCTGCGTGACGTCACTCCCACGTCATCAGGTAGGGGGAACACCTGCCAGGTGTAAGATAACATCTAACCTGTCTGATAAAATCTAACAATACATCGTGTAAATGTTACGGTTATACTAGATAAATTTCACTATAAATACCACCATCTTCTACATATGACGAAAAGGTATATATCTAATGGGGAATATATAAACTGGAAGTTATATTGGTAGAAAATAAGGATAAAATGTTTCCAAAATGGCAACGTGTGGTAATGGATAGTTCCTTATAGTTCAAAATGTCAGAGATCGGCTTAACGTAAGAACATTGTACCTGCTGCTGCTGCCGCCTCTCATATGTGACGCCTTTATCACCTCCCAGGTACATGTTGGAACAAGTAATGCGGTGTCTGTCTGTCTTAAGGTCTCATTTCCTGTCTGAATGGCCAGGGCGATCTATCTGTCTAGTTTCTGTTTGTCTATATGGCAGTTGGTCTGTTTATCTTTCTACCCAATTCTCTATTTGTTTATCGGTCTATATATAAAACCATCAATCTATCTACCTGAAAATCTATCGATGTATCTATCACCCAATGAACCTGAAACAATCCCACGTTGCCAAAAAACACATCTACTCTCTACAACCCCCGTCTAGTGTTGCACCTCCCGTCTACCCCACTCAACTTTCGTCAATATAAATCTATTAACAATCAGTTCTGTTGTTAATAAAACTTAAATAAATAAAAAACACAATCATAGTACTTCTTCTAATGTGAAATAATAATAATAAAAATAATAAAGTTTAGTGTCTCTCTCTCTCTCTCTCTCTCTCTCTGATGTAAATGGTGAACTTTGACGAGCCCGTGAGCCTCTGTGACCTTTCTAGCAGAGTAAGGTCAAAGGTCAACAGGAACCATCTCATTTACCCCTCCCCGTACGCTGACAAATGACCCTATACGCCCGGGGTGCACCACGTACACAACACGTTAAGTTATCGTACACAGGAAGTAAACGTAAATTAAGTTATTGTAAACATAGGGGGTTAAGTTATCGTACTCAAGAGGGTTAAGTTATCGTACTCAAGAGGGTTAAGTTATCGTACTCAAGAGGGTTAAGTTATCGTACTCAAGAGGGTTAAGTTATCGTACTCAAGAGGGTTAAGTCATCGTACTCAAGAGGGTTAAGTTATCGTACTCAAGAGGGTTAAGTTATCGTACTCAAGAGGGTTAAGTCATCGTACTCAAGAGGGTTAAGTCATCGTATTCAAGAGGGTTAAGTCATCGTACTCAAGAGGGTTAAGTCATCGTACTCAAGAGGGTTAAGTCATCGTACTCAAGAGGGTTAAGTCATCGTACTCAAGAGGGTTAAGTCATCGTACTCAAGAGGGTTAAGTCATCGTACTCAAGAGGGTTAAGTCATCGTACTCAAAAGGGTTAAGTCGTCGTACTCAAGAGAGGTTATCGTACTGAGGGTTAAGTTATCGAGGGTTAAGTTATCGTACTCAAGAGGGTTAAGTTATCGTACTCAAGAGGGTTAAGTTATCGTACTCAAGAGGGTTAAGTCATCGTACTCAAGAGGGTTAAGTCGTCGTACTCAAGAAGGTTGTCATCGTACTCAAGAGGGCTAAGTCATCGTACTCAAAAGGGTTAAGTCGTCGTACTCAAGAGGGTTAAGTTATCGTACTCAAGAGGGTTAAGTTATCGTACTCAAGAGGGTTAAGTTATCGTACTCAAGAGGGTTAAGTCATCGTACTCAAGAGGGTTAAGTCGTCGTACTCAAGAGGGTTAAATCATCGTACCACAAGGGATAAGTTATCATATTCAAAGGGTTAGGTTAGGTAAAGTGAAGAGATAGTCTATCAACCACATGTGTACGGAATCCCCTCCTGTGCTGAATAAAATCGTCTGGCGTTATCCACATAAAATAAGTGGTATGCCCATTGTGAAGAGGTTGATTCATTGTACTCAAGTCTTTAAAAGTATTACACAAACGACACAACCAGATGAAGGTAGATTGCTCAATTACCGTATATTTCTTTGTAACAAATTGCCTATGGAAACAAACGAAAAAAAATAATAAAAAGAAATAGCCTTCTTTTTTGTTGCTATGTTCTGTTACAATTTCCACAACTCACTCCAAGATTTTTTGTTTCTTTTACGAAATTCTACACCTTTTTCATTTTTTGTGGACACCGAGTTCCTCACAATCCATCAGTTTTTAAATCCATGTTCTCGAAAACCCACGGCCAGGGTCCTGGTTCCACTGAATTCTGCACAACACATCGAGTTTCCTGGAATTAGCAATATTGTCTCTGGTTCAACTTTCCCCAAATCGTACTATTCCCCTCCGCCATACTGATTTGTTTTATGAAACGCAATAAATTTCCATATATACAGCAAATTAAAACATGTAGTTATGCAGTGACTGGTGAGACATTGGCGATGCTGTGACGTCACGAGTGTATGTATGACATCATGGTGTACCGGATTGACGTAGATTTATTTACTCGAAGTCAAATACTTACGCCTAAACCTAGATTCAAAGAGTCATACGATTATGTTTGTTTTTCTTCTTCGTTAAGGTAGACACAGACACACACACACACACACACACACACACACACACACACACACACACACACACACCGCCTTGTTACCATCGCCCACAAGGATGATGACCCCGTGAGTTAACAACCTCTTATCTATTGCCCTTCCTCATAAACGTCTCTCCTGTCCATTTTTTTACCTAAGAAACGTTCTTTCCTTTTTTTTCCTTAGAAGCGCTTTTATTTTCCTATTTCTACCCCATTGACGTTTCTTCCCTTAATTTGTTGTCATAAACGTTCTTTCCTAAATATTTTATCAGACACTTTTTTGCTTAATTTTTCCTTTAGAGGTTTTCCTTAATTCTAACCCATAAACGTTTTCCTCAGAGTTTTTTCCAAATTCTACACCCACAATTTTTTATATTTTATCCTCAGAAACGTTTTTTCCTTGTGTATTTCCTCAAATATTTTGTTAAGCTTTTATCCCTCAAACATTTGTCCTTATTAACATCTTTTCTTCAGGATCATTTTCTCTTCAGATACATTTTCATTTTTGTTTCCCTCAACCTATTATTTAATCCTTAAAGTCCATCCTCTGATAAACTGTTTCCCTCACACAGGGATACCCGGTAGTTTTTCCCTAGCAACATTTTGCCCTTAAAGTATTTTTTGTTTTTTCCTCGGACTCGTTTTATCCTCACAGACTATTTTTTTTTTTTTTACTTTTTACTCGGAAATATGTATCAAAGCATTTTTTCTTCGAACAATTTCTTCAAATATATCTTTGTCAAGTAATTGCCAATAGATGTTTTTGAATGTAAGCCTTCGCCAGGCTTTTTTCCCTAAAAACTGTTTTTTCCTTAACAAACGTTTAACGTGTAACCTAAAAATTATTTTCCTTATAAAAAAAATTCTCCCCCACCTCACCATGTTTCTTCCCAGAAAGATGAAAATCTCTCTGGACGAATTTCTTCTCAGTAAAACGTTTTCCCTTCCTCTCTACTTTTTTCCCTCCCTCCCCCCACTAGGATGACTGCTCAGGGCCTGTGGTGCGCTGAGAGCCACAAAGACGAGGAGGTGGAGGAGGCTGAGTGAGGGAGTGTGAGTGTTTGTCTGTCTTTTGTCGTGGGTTTGTTGACGGGTTGTCGAGGTTCTGTTGTGTGTGTGTGTGTGTGTGTGTGTGTGTGAACACATTTGTATCTGTTCCCCCATCAGTGAATATCTACACACACGCACACGCACACACACACAACATTATTATATGTCATATTTGTATCACTTATGTTACTTGTACATCATTTGCAAATCAAGAGACCCATTCCCCAATTATGTAATTGTATATTTTCAGCCTTCCGGCTGCCATGCTCTTTCAATAAACCGTTAATTATTATTATTATTATTATTATTACACACACTACAGGCCCTCCCCCCCCCCTCCCAACAAGGCAGTAACAACTATCTCTAACAGGCTGTAGCGTTGTAACAAGTCCAAGGTCTTATCTATAATTGCTTGTTGTGGTATAATCCTGGTACCGTGTCGAGCCTGAGTGACGTCAGCTGGTGCCTATAACTTGAGTCTCTTGTTAAAAATACAACATTCCAAGTCTTTTCACATCTACTATAATTAAAAATATATTTGCACTTTTCAATAAAGATAGTGTCTATTATTTTATTTTTCTGAAAATTTTAAAATAATTTCCTTTGTGTCTATAATTTTGTATTATTGAAATATATGATTACTCTATATTATGTGTATAATTCCTCCTTGCTTCTATAATTCAAAGTATAGGCGGCACTTTCGTATTTATTTCCTTTCCATAATTATAGGCAAAACGGTATAATTATCCGCAAAATTTACCACGTGACGGCAATTTTGAGTTACCACACCACGTGAACACCACACCACCTGATGTCTCCATGACCACATGAGGTCCTTCATATCAAACCCGAGGACGAGTTACCACACCACGTGAACACCACACCACCCGATGTCTCCATGACCACGTGAGGTCCTTCATATCAAACCCGAGGACGAGTTACCACACCACGTGAGCACTACACCACCCGATGTCTCCATGACCACGTGAGGTCCTTCATATCAAACCCGAGGACGAGTTACCACACCACGTGAACACTACACCACCCGATGTCTCCATGACCACGTGAGGTCCCTCATATCAACACCCGAGGACGAGTTACCACACCACGTGAACACTACACCACCCGATGTCTCCATGACCACGTGAGGTCCCTCATATCAACACCCGAGGACGAGTTACCACACCACGTGAACATCACACCACCCGATGTCTCCGTGACCACTTGAGGTCCCTCATATCAACACACGAGGACGAGTTACCACACCACGTGAACATCACACCACCCGATGTCTCCATCACCACGTGAAGTCCTTCATATCAACACCAGAAGACGAGTTACTACACCACGTGAACACCTCACCACCTGGTGTCTCCATGACCAGCCCAGGCCCGGGCCATCAACTGTAAACTATAATAATTTGTATGTTCAATTCATGTTCCTTCTTTTTTCAGTAATGAAAGCTTTTGTTAAACGACCCACCTTCCCCATGTCTTTGTATGTAATAAGTCATGTCCAATGTATATTTTCAGCCTTCGGGCTGCCGACTTTTTCAATAAACCGTTAATTATGATTATTATTATTATTATTATTATTACTACATCCTTAACCGCTGGAGGGTCAAGACCTATCAGGCGCCGCTCCTGCTGTGCAGCTGCTCCCCTTGACCAATGTTCTGCCCATTCCCCAAGTCCCTCTCCCCGACCCATCCTCACCACCGGGATATCAACACAATAAAAAGTGAGAATTTTGTTTCGGAAAGAATTGGGATCAGTGTTGAACAGTGACGAACAGTGTTTAAGCCAGTGAATTCAGCACTAGACTGTATCAGCGAGAGCAGTGACCCACCAGGGAGATAAGCACCCCTGGGAACCGTCCACCATGTTCTGACCAGGCGGTGTTAATCAGTCCACCCTGGGAACAACAGAGGGTCGGCTTCACACCTGGCTAGGAGATATCACAACACCACCTAGCAAAGAGTGAGGTACTGTTACACCACCCCACACCACCCGGTGTCTCCATGACCACGAGAGATCCTTCATATCAACTCCTGAGGACGAGTTACTGCACCACGAGGCCTACGTGACCTCACACAATTCAATTCATGTTCCTTCCCCTTTTAATAATGAAAACTTTCGTTAAACGACCCACCCACCCCATGTCTTTGTATGTAACAAGTCATTTTGTCTAATGTATATTTTCAGCCTTCGAGCCGCAGAACTTTTTCAATAAACCGTCAATTATTATTATTATTATTATTATTATTATTATTATTATTATTATTATTATTATTATTATTACACACACACACAAACACACACACACACACACACACACACACACACACACACACACACACACACACACACACACACACACACACACACACACACACACACACACACACACACACACGCCGTCAGCTGACAGGTTGGTGGGGTGTTTCTTTAAACCATGAGGGCCCGACCTCGACACGTGAAGCACTGGAGCCTCTCATATGTATAGGGTATACCGGAGCCCTGGTGAGAGAGAGAAAGGGGAGAAGAAGACGTAGAGAAGAAAAAGAAAAGAATAATGATGATACACAGAAGAGAGAGAGAGAGATGTAGGGTGAAGTGGAGAGAACGGAAATAATTGTCTCGGATTTCGGTCTTTAAAATGAGTTCCAGGAACTACTATCCCTGCCTACCACTATCCCCACCACCCACAATTCCTTCTCTCACACTACCCCAACCTATCAACATCACCTACCATCCCTAACCTACCACCACTCACGACCTACCACCATTCCTTACTACCTCCCCTCCCCCTCACCACACCTTCCTCTGAATTGCTGTGTTTGAGGAGGAGTAATAGGAAAGGGAAGAGGAAGGGGAGTTTGTGACAGGTGAGGGGACAGGTAGGGAGGGAGAGGGGAGAGGGGAGGAGGGCAGGCAGGTGGTTGCGATATTGACAGATGGTCGAGATAGGGATGAGAGAAATGGACAGCTGGTGACAGGTGGTCGAACCCCACACACCATATTGCGTAAGGTCAACTCAGCTGGTATTTTATTCGCGCCATGATGAAACTTGTTGCAGTACAGTGCGGAGACGTGTTCATTTTTTCCTGCTGATAATGTTTTTTTTTATTGGTTAAGTTTTTTATGATCAATTTAAATTTTCGTTCATCAAATTCAAAACTCGATTGTCATACTAACTTGAAATCACCTTTTGAGAGAGAGAGAGAGAGAGAGAGAGAGAGAGAGAGAGAGAGAGAGAGAGAGAGAGAGAGAGAGAGAGAGAGAGAGAGAGAGAGAGAGAGAGAGAGAGAGAGAGACCACCCTAATGAAGTGACAAGACTAAACCAATAAACGCGCATCATACCCGCAAAGGCGTGGATTCTGACAAAATCGCATCCAGGCAGGTGGTGACAGTGACAGATGGTTGAGAGACGGGGGAGGGGACTAACTAGACAGCTGGTGACAGGTGGGAGAGACGGAGGATGAGCGAAACAGACAGCTTGTGACAGATGGTTATGACTGACACGGCAACACCTGGTGATCAGAAAAGTGTGTTGGTGATCAAAGTAGAGTTTGTTGGTGATCAAAGTAGAGTTTGGTGGTGATCAAGAGTTTGTTGGTGATCAAAGTAGAGTTTGGTGGTGATCAAGAGTTTGCTGGTAATCAAAGTAGAGTTTGGTGGTGATCAAGAGTTTGTTGGCGATCAAGAGTTTGTTGGTGATCAGAGAAGAGTTTGTTGGTGATCAGAAAAGTTTGTTGGAGATAAGAGAGCGAGAAAGTGAAGACAACTTGAGATAAAAATGGAGAATGAGTGAGAGGAGAGGGAGAGATTTTACACCAGTCATTACTCCCACCTCCTTCCCTCCCTTTCCTTTCCCCAACCTCTTCTCTCCTTCCCCCTCACCCTGACCATTACTCTCCCTCCTTCAAGCCATAAATGCCACCTTTACTACTCCCCCTACCTCCTTCCCTCCCACTCTCTCCTCTGCTTCCCTCCTCCTCCTCTCCCTCTCCCCTCCCCCTCTTCACTCTGCCTCTCTATCCCCTTCTCCCCTGCCTCTCTCCACTCTGTCTCTCTCTCTCTCTCCCTCTGCCTCCCCCTTAACCTTTCTGCCTCCCAAGATCATTACTGTTATATTTCCCCTCTCTTCCTCCTCTCGCTCTCTACTTACTCCTAATCATTAATCTTACCCCCTCTCCATCCTTTTCCACCCTTTTTACCTCTCCCCCCCCTCCTCATCCCCTCCTCTCTCTCTCTCTCTCCTCTTTCTACCCTTCCTCCCTAATGCCCCCCTCTTCCTTCCTCCCTCTCCATCACTCTTTTTTCCTCCTCCTTTAATGCCTCTCTCTTTTCCTCCTCCTTCCTTCTCTCTCCTTCCATCAGCCTGGCCGAGTATCTTGAAGTGGGCAGCACGTACAAGACTGGCTGAGTAAACCTGATAATTATGGACAGTGGAGACTAACTACCTGGAGAGAGAGAGAGAGAGAGAGAGAGAGAGAGAGAGAGAGAGAGAGAGAGAAAAGAAGAGAGAGAGAGAACTTCACAAGGTCATTAAAACAACCACTGGTGAGATAGAGAAAAGACAAAGAGAGCGCGACATCAGGCCATTAAACACAACCTCTGTGACGTCATTCATTGATCTGGTCAAAAAATCAACAGTAACTTTGTTCGTTTACATTAACCTTTGTGCAAACCATAGTCAATGTCCGCTTAACGTACATTCGGATAAAGTACATTCGCTTAACGTACATCCGGTTAACTCTAACTTGTTGTTTTATCCCAATCATCAGACACACCAAACGAACGCTCGCCCGACCAGGAAAACAAAATCAGACACACGTTCGCCCAACCAGGAAAAGACATTATGTTTAGAAAGGCATATACGTGTGTGAATCAATCACGTTAGGGATGAGTCGCACTGACAGTGTGGCCATAACACCAGGGAGGCGCAGGGAGAGTAGGGAGGGAGAAAGGGAGGGACGGAGGGAGCCAAGTCTAGAGAGGACAGAAGACCTTAGTATAGAGAGAGAGAGAGAGAGAGAGAGAGAGAGAGAGAGAGAGAGAGAGAGAGAGAGAGAGAGAGAGAGAGAGAGAATTCCAGCTGAGTAAAATCATCAAAACATTTTTGGACCGCCACCAAGATGTCGAAGACTCAGCCAGAAGTTGTAAAGGTCCTCTCTCTCTCTCTCTCTCTCTCTCTCTCTCTCTCTCTCTCTCTCTCTCTCTCTCTGTCTCCTCCGTAACTGCAGACGTGACAACACACAACTCTACCTCACTCTTCTCACTACACAAAGACCGATTCTCAAAAGGTTCTTGCGTCATTTATAAGTACACATCCTCACATTATACCATTAAAGTAAACTATTATAAGAGGCGTTCACTATTTAACGGACTTTAAGTGGTAGGTTGGTCCATTATATGTAAAACCTCCGTCTAACGGACTATATGAGGCAAGGAGGTCCGTTAGATTGAGGTCCGTTAAATGGAGGTTTCACTGTACTGGAGATGTTTACCGTATAGGAAACTTTGAGTGGAATGATGTTAAATACGCTCTTTGTAGCCTCCAGTCACAGGGGAACAATGATGAAGGGAAATCCTGAAAATCCATCTTTGTGTCGCAGCTTAAGTGGGGCATTTGGACGCGGTTGTTGCCTCTCCGGTGTATGTATGTGAGAGAGGTGGGTGGGTGGATTTAACTTGAAGTGTCTCTGAGAATTCGGAAGTGAGTTTAGGTGGTGGTGACGTAAGGTGGTGGTGACGTAAGGTGGTGTTGGGAATGGGAGGAAGAGGGGAGGAGGATGTAGGGAATGACAAGGGGAAAGACGCTGGGGAGGACAAGGGGAAGGACAAGGGAAGCACGAGGGGGAATGACTAGGGAAGGACGAGGAGGGAGGGCGAAGGGGGTAAGGACGAAGGGGGTGGACGAGGGGAAGGCAGCGAGCCGTTGCAGGGTGACCTAGTTCCCCTCGTGACCCAGCTTGGCTAGGGCTGATGACCCGCTTCCACAGTGAGTTATTTGACCCCCAGCTACTATAGACAACCGGGGTCATACTAGGTCACAGAGGGTGAACTAAGGTCATCCTAGTCATAGCTTATCCGTGGGTCAGGTCACCTGGAGTGAATCAGGGTCATACTATAGGTCAATAAGAGTACGCCAAGGTCACCCGATATCTAATTTAACCTAACTTAACCCATCTTTACAAAAAACTAACCTAACTTAACCTACCCTGACCAAACCAAACCTACCCTAATCTAAGCACGCCTAATCTAGCGATCCCTGGTTAGTTTTAGTTAGGTGAAGTTAGGTTAAAGTAATGTTAGGTTAGGTTAATGCTATATTAGATTAGATACGTGCAGCCTCAGTTTCAAAATAAACCAATAACTAAGAGAATCGATGGCGTTGTTCCTGGTACTGTGCCAACAAGGGCCGTCTCTCAGGTACTAGTCACCCCTAAAGTATGATAGAAAATGGTGAGAATTCCTGTAATGTAGAGAACGGAAACAAACTTCCAGAATGTAACAGAAGATAAATAAATTAATGAACGTTACATCATAAGTGGCTAGTGGTTGAATGTTACATTTATCTACATGTGTGTGTGAATGTTAGGCAATGTCAATTTCACTTTGTAAGTCTCCTTTTTGCCTCGGAATTACTTCGGTAAAGTTCAATAAAAGTTCTGCAGCAAAAAAAGTCAAATGAAGATCTCAACTCTATTATTATTTTTATTGACTGGGTATTTGTCAATTTGGGTGACAGTGATTTTTACTGCTTCAACATCCGGAACTCTAAATAGACCTAAAAATAAACGGAAATAAAACCACAAAAATTACTCAACTCCCGCCAAACAAGGGATACACAAAGCAGGCATCACCCTGCTGGATAACACACACAGTTGGCCACATCCCCGCTACATGTACACAGTTGGCCACATCCCCGCTACATGTACACAGTTGGCCACATCCCCGCTACATGTACACAGTTGGTCACATCCCCGCTACAAGTATACTGTTGGTCATATCCCCGCTACATGTACACACAGTTATTACATCCCCTTCATAGCCACACAGTTATTACATCCTCGTTGCATGCATACTGTTGGCCACATCCTCGTTGCATGCATACTGTTGGCCACATCACCGCTACATATATACATAGTTTGCAACAATTACCTGACTAGATATTATTTACTACCGTCATAGAGTGTGTTGCAAGCTTGCCACATTTTATGAATTAAAAACACAAAATGGAAACTTAACACCCGATTACCATAAATAGCAATAAAATCTATACACATACACTAATATATCTTATCATACTACCGTTGATAATGACCAGAAAATCCTCAATATAAGAGATTTTACGTCCAGGTGTGAAGGAAAGAGCAGATTAGTAACCCCCTTGTAAAACTGGTTCCCTGCTATCGTACAGACAGAGAAGCAAAAGATAAACACAAGAGTAACGGCGGCTTGTGATTGGTTGATCCACTAACTTGTGTATCTCTGTGTATGACAACAAGAGGACCAGTTTAGCCCCGCGGTGGCCCAAGACGCGACAAGAGAGAGTTGGGTTATAAAATGGATTTAATTATTATTGAAGTATTGAATGTTTATGGTGTATGTTATGTATATTATGATTTTTTATTTATTTATTTATTTATTTATTTATTTATACACAGAGAGAGAGACTTTCAAATATATATTGTTATTGGTGTTTATTCTCATGATGTAATAACCTCTTCCCCCCCCCCTCTCTCTCTCCACTCCCTACCCCTCTCACCCCCTCTCTCCTCACCCCTCTCTTCTCTTTCTCCTCTCCATACTCGCCTTCTGTTCTGCATCTATTCTCCCGTTTCACCTCACCCCCCCCTTTCTTTCCCTCCTCCTCTCATCCCTATCTCCCTACCTCTCTTCCCTCCTCTCCTTCCCAAGCTTACTTACGTCCCTCTAGTTACATGTATCATGACCAGGACATGCACAGTCACTCTGGAGCACAATTCACCACATACATACATACATACATACATACTGCCATACATACATACATACATACATACATACATACTCCTGTGTGTGTTATCAGATTTTGTTTGACTGTAAACTGACTGAGTATCTATACAGTATATCATTAAGACCATATGTGTGTGTGTGTGTGTGTGTGTGTGTGTTGTGTTATTGTTGATGATGTGTGTGTGTGTGTGTGTGTGTGTGTGTGTCTATCTTTATTTGAACGTGTACAAAGTATAGTAATAAAAATTCGTATGTATTTGTCTGTCTGTTTTATATGAGCTTAAATAATTCACTCGGTGTCTGTATGAAGATGTGTACCCATATAACAATAATAATTTCACTCCACCTAACCTAACCTAACCCAACCCACAAGTCATCAATGAAGGTCCTAGTGTGACCCATTCTCAACCATCACTGTTAACTATCCTCTAAAATATATCCAACTTGTTTTCCTCCACTTCAAAAAAATGAAAATAAATAAATAAAAATATAAATAAAGAAATAATATATGAGTAAATAAATAAATAAATCCATCGAAGTCAAAGTTCATTTTTTTTTTTACTGGATATTTTATGAGTACGACACGGGGCGACACGGCATGGCACGACACGACAAGGCACGACACGACTTATTTTTCATCAGTAAATATTGAAGCATCAGATATATATTTTTAAAAGGAGAAAATGTTTAAAAAGATTTCAGGCTGAGTGGCGGGGGTGGAAGGGGAGGGGGAAGAAGGATTGGGGGAGTGGTTGAGAATAGAGAGAGGGGATAATGGGAGGGGGAGAGGGAGAGGGATGCGGGGGCGAGGAGAGGGGTGAGGGTAAGAGCGTAAGAGGATGGGGGAAGGGAAGGGATTAGGATTAAGGAGGGGGAGGGAAAGGGAGAATAGAGGGGGAAGGGTGCGGCAGGGCGACAGTCGAGGGGAAAGGAGGATGAGGGCGGGGAAGGGGGGGGGGTTAAAAACACATCTAGTGACAGACAGACATACAGAGTTTGATATTTAACACTAACCTAAAACACACAAGCCAGTCCACGTTGCAGTAGCTATTACCTGTGACGATGACGGGGACTCACCTGATGTTCCAGCCTCACCTGTCACCTGGTCACACACACACACTCACCTGTAAGGACAAAACAAGTGTAATTAATAAGGTTGTCCTCAAGAAAAAATACATTAAGCGAAGAAAAAAATAATAAGAGAATATAATACATTCTGTCTTACCAAATTCATGATTAACTATATAGAGAAAGTGTTTATATATAACTATGACAGTGAAATGAGCATTCTCTTCATTATAATAATAATGATGAGTTTTTTCTTCAAGATACAGTGGGTCAGGGCGAGAAATTACCGCAGAGTGATGGTGGTGGTGAAGCAATGACGTCACCAATCAACAGTTACTACTTAACAGTCAGCAATTACTAAATAACAGTTAACAGTAACTACTTAACAGTCATTATCTTTATTACACACAGTACTAATCACTCAACAGTTAGTAGTCACCAGTTAACAGTCAACAAACAGTAATTACCAACTGATTTCATCCAACCCCGTTTCTTTCATCATCATAAAGGTGAACAAATTAAAATAACAAACCTTTGAGTTTTAGGTAAAGTTTGCCAATTACAACGGCTTTTACATCTCATATATTTGAAAAATAATTTATCTTAAGAACATTTAAGAATCTATCTTTGAGAAATACCTTACGTGAATTAATTTAATATCTTATTTTAGTTTTAAGTGATAATTTTATCGTACAACCTTTTGGATATCCATATTCAGTGTTATTTCTAAAGAAGCGTGAAAGATATAGTTCAGGGTTACAGGTAGAAGGTCCTGGTGGTGGTGGTGATCCTGCATGCTTCCCAGTGTGTTGGGTGAGGAAGCCTTAGTTTAGTGGACCAGGCGGGCAGGCAAGGGCAAGTTGTTCTGATGATTTACACACACACACACATACATACATACATACATACATACATACATACATACATACATACATACATACATACATACATATATATATATATATATATATATATATATATATATATATATATCACAAACAAGTAGGTGTCTGCTTGGAATATCTAAACCCCACGTACGAAGGGGGGAGGGGGAAAGAGGGAGAGGCAAGATGGGAGGGGGGAGGTGTCACCTGATCCACAAAACTATTTCAACACGCATGACACATCTTATGAGTCGACCAAGCATACTTATTACCTCACACCTGTTGACTGGTACACCTGGCCCCTGGACCAAGTGACTCTGACACATGTGATATCGACACAGGTTTCAATATCACAAGTATCGGTATCATACGACAGACACATGATCCTGGTAGACGTAACACTATTAACATAACAACACATGTAGCTACAGCAGTTTTAGTGCATTTCCTACTTCACTATGTCGTAGCTTAACTGACCAGTTACAGTCATCCTAATTATCACAAGTCACAAGGAAATATCAGTGTAGGAACCTCACAGCATCCATCTTTGTGACGTAACTGAAGTGAAACATATTTCCCGTACCATTATTTCGAAAGACTATAAACAGAGGAACCTGCGACAATAAGGGCCCCGCAGACCTCCCTCGTGATATCTTAACGACAGTGACCACCTTGTAAAGATATGAAGAACATGAGTCACCACTCAACACGCCACCAAGGAAGGTGTTAAGTGAAGGGACCATCCCCCTGCTGCAACACACTCTAAAACATAAACCATTAACCTTCACATTAATGTTTGAAAAATCCTTCTAATCCAAAAGTGCAATGAGCTTAATGCATATAGTATAAAGTTTAGTTTTATATGATCATCTGACTATTAACACTAGAAATATCGTACAGTATATACATGTTACGACACAATCAACAACAAAAGAACATTTCAAAATCTGACGTACAAAATAAATTCAACATATAATCTAGATATTAAAAATCGGATACCATAAACTACAAGATAAATGTAAAGTTACTGGAAAAATTGGACATAATAATATACATTTATCAGCCGATTTATAGTGTACTTAAATAAAAAAACCGGACATATTTAGACAATAACAGACAACTTATTATTTACAAATCGGCCACACTAGGAAACAATAAACAGCTAATTTATGACTCAAAACATAATGGGGGGCAAAAATATGAACAATGAAACCAATGTCGTCAGTTTGTTGATATCGATATTATCAGCTGACCGGATGACGTCATGCTGATATGCCACTGTTATCACTAAATAAATCGTGTTAATGCGTCTCACTTCGAAATCAAATTCTTTTTAACGTCGATGAAAACTAAAGATTACTTCCTATCTGCTTGAGGTAAAAAAAAAAAATAATAAAAATAAATAAATAAGTAAAAAAAAAGACTCCATTGAACGTAATTAACTGAAAATACTCTCAATATTGTTTTCTTTTCTCAGCTGTATATTTACTTACGAGGATTTTTATTTTCGTTCTTTGTGTTGAATTTCAGACACAAAGAAACATGAGTTGGCATCTTCTTCAGTTACTGCCCAAGTTAGGATAATTTTGACCGCCTTTTGGTTATCCATTTATTTATTTATTCATAGTTTAATAATTTATACATTGTGACCCTTGTTTTATTTATTATTATTTATATTTTTTGACATATCGGGTAGTTTATTAATTCTTATTCATTTGTTTACTTGTTTTATTATTCATATATTCATTGTTTTATCTCTCTACGTGTGGGTTGGACCAAAGGATACAGAAACCTTAAAAGAAAGAGAATTAAAAGAAGATGAAGAAAAATAAAAGAGGAAGAAGAATTAAAAGAAGAGGAAGAAAATAAGAAGAGGAAGATAAAAGAAAAGAAAAAAAGAAAAACTATAAGAACAAGTAATATCACAAAAACAAACAACAACAAATAAGGAAAAGTGATCCAAGACAAGTGTAGACGAGTTTCACGTGACGTCACTGTTTGTTTACTTTCAGACTGAGGGTACGAAGACACGAATATATAGGACGTTTGGGCCAGGGTGGTAAGAACCTAACCTAACCAAATCTACCGTAAACTAATCATAATCTAATATTAATCTCGTTTATTTCCAGATAAGGGGTATGTTTAGTTTACGGTTAAGCTTACAGTTACAGTAGCTTAGGTAATGGTAGGTAAGGTCATAGATGAAGTTCGCTTGCATATAAAACAAAATAAATGTAAATATTTTAATTGTAAATGCAAAGAACTGTTTGTAAATGCAAATACTGGTCGGTATTGGCAGGTAATGGCCGGTGTAACAAGGCCAAATTATATACCCACTGGCCTTCCTCAGGCTTCACGCCATTTGTTTTGGTCATGCTTCTTGGCCACACTTCCTCACCTGATGAAGTCATTGTTTACATCCACGAAACTCTCCTGTACTGCTCATATCCTCACCTAACACACTCGCGTCACAAACATAGTACTCCAAATGACGTTGAGTTGTGTTCTGAGACTATACACATCGGCATAAAGATCGTTCTCGTAATTCTCGTTTAGAGCAGAAAATTTAACGTGTTATATTACGATCCTTTGAGAGTATTGTTCTTACAGGGAGAGGATTTGACGTGTACGAATGTCAGTCCTATAAGAGAGATATTTAACGTGCGATCCTTTAAAGACTCCAAGTCCTTTAAAAACGAAATTTAACGTAAGAAAGATTCCAAATGTCGTCCCTCAGAGGAAAAATTCAGCGTTCGAGTCTAGGAGAATGACAGAAAGAATTACCGTACGAGTTTTTGTGAATCCAAATCGCAAAGACAGGGATGGATAAGGGTGTCGTAAAATCTCATAAAAGGACCAAACTGTCAATCAAAATGACAACAGAATTATACTGAGACTCTACCTTGTCGAGATACGATCAATCAACATCAATTAGGTGACAAAAATCACGTAGAGAATCTTTCTGAATCTGGGTGGAGAGAAAAGGGTGGAGGAGGTAGTGTGGGGTCAACCGGACATGGATGTGGGCGTAACACAGGGCTGGGTGCTTTTAGGTGTGGGTGGCATGCGTCACGAGATACACCCAACCAAGCCAAAGCCCCCACGCCTACACTTAGTGGCGGCAGCAGGTTGCCAGGTACACACCTCAGGTACACACACAGGTCTAGCTGTGTAGGGTGTGTGTGTGTGTGTGTGTGTGTGTGTGTGTGTGTGTGTGTGTGTGTGTGTGTGTGTGTGTGAAAATACACTATCCAGGTACACAGGACTGGGTGTACTTCTATGTAGTGTAATATCTTCCTGTTGTATTAAGGCTATTATTCCGTGTTCTCTATGTGTAGTCGTAGTGGTAGTAGCAAATTTTTCATTTCATTATTTATAAACCAATTCTAGCCACCACCTTCGTTTCACCCACCACCACCACCAGGTAAAAAAGGAACCAGCTGACCTAGTAATTATAAACAATACACAGTTCACCAGGTGCATGCAAACAAAAAACAACTGGTCAGGCACCTGTAAATAAAAACAGCTGATTATACACACGTAAGCAAAACACAGCTGACTCACCTTCCATTTCTATTTCCAGGTCCAGGGTGTCAGGTCTGACCGGAGGGGCGGGTGGTGCCGATATTGCCACCTCAGTACTCATGGTGCCTCTAGGAGTGAGGTAAGTGGATGGGGTGCCACAAGGAAATGGGAAGGAGTGCCACAAATGGGAAGGAGAGGAGTGCCTTAAATGGGAGGGGGAGGACTGCCACAAGGGAAGGGGAAGGAGGACCACAGGCAGGGTGCCACTAGAGATGGGGGGGGGGATTAAAGGGAAAGGGATGGGAAAGGGCTTCAGTGGTAATTTCCTCCAAGGTTCACCTCCAAAAGTCTTTGAAGAGGCAATGTTTCAAGTACAACGTCCAAGTTTGACCTCCTCAAGTAAAAAAAAAAAACGTTCCCCTTAAAAAAAAATATTTATAAGTAAAACTGTTCACTTCTCGTACTGTTGAATTTTGGTGTTTGTGTTATTGTCGTTATCATCAAATTAATGTAATATATCAATATCTAAGTCCTCGTGTTTTCTTTCTTATCGATCGCTTACTTTTCTGTGCACATATTTTCTTTGCTTGTTTTCTTTCTCGTCGAAGCTGTCAATGTCCTTGTATTTCCTTATTCTTCTCACCAAGACCATTTTTCATATTTTATATTATTCTCCTTCGAACTCGTTTCCTTTCCTCCGTCACTCTGATAATTTTGGCCTATCTTTTTTTTCCTGGTAGTGAGTGTGTCCTCGAGGGCGTGGTGCAGGAAGTGATTGTGTCCTCGAGGGCGTGGTGCAGGTAGTGAGTGTGTCCTCGAGGGCGTGGTGCAGGTAG
Source organism: Homarus americanus (assembly GCF_018991925.1). Lineage (NCBI taxonomy): Eukaryota > Metazoa > Arthropoda > Malacostraca > Decapoda > Nephropidae > Homarus > Homarus americanus. Next base: position 9,242,308 of record NW_024731852.1, read on the forward strand.
TGATTGTGTCCTCGAGGGCGTGGTGCAGGTAGTGAGTGTGTCCTCGAGGGCGTGGTGCAGGTAGAGTGTCATCGAGGGTGGTGCAGGTAGTGAGTGTGTCCTCAGAGGGCGTAAGTGTTGCAGGTAGTGAGTGTGTCCTCGAGGCGTGTTGCAGGTAGGAGGTGTCCTCGAGGACGTTGCAGGTAGTGAGTGTGTCCCGAGGGCGTGGTGCAGGTAGTGAGGTAACTTCGAAGGCGGTGCAGGTAGTGAGTGTGTCATCGAGGGCGTGGTGCAGGTAGTGTGAGTGTGTCATCGAGGGTGTGGTGCAGGTGAGCACCTGAGGGCAGGTAGTGAGTGTTCTTCGAGGGCGTGGTGCAGGTAGTGAGGTGTCAATGAGGGCGTGGTGCAGGTAGTGTGAGGTGTCATCGAGGCGTGGTGCAGGTGAGTGTCCTCGAGGGCGTGGTGCAGGTAGTGAGTGTGTCCTCGAGGGCGTGGTGCAGGTAGTGAGTGTGTCCTCGAGGGCGTGGTGCAGGTAGTGAGTGTGTCCTCGAGGGCGTGGTGCAGGTAGTGAGTGTGTCCTCGAGGGCGTGGTGCAGGACTCACCTCCACCGGCCTCGTTTGAGTGGATAGAGACGTGTGTTTGAGCTATCCTAGGTCACGTGCATGTGGCAATGTATTCTATTGTCTGAGTCCCCCACCCCTCCTCCTCTCACTCTCTCTCTTTCTATTTTCTCGACCACACCTATTAGCATTTTCGTCAAGTAATCTCTCTATTCTTGTAAATTTTGTCCCTATCATTAATTTTTTATTCAAGTCATCTCTCATTTCCATATTTATTTTTTTAGTCATTATCATACGTCGTCATGATCTCCCCTTCCCTGCTCCTCCACCCCCAGCCTCCTCCACCCCCACCATCACCACCCTCCACCCCCCACCACCGCCCCCTCATAATCTCCCCATCCTCACCCACTTTCTCCCTGTAAGATAAGGCCAAAACAAATGTAGAAGCCTTGTACATTGGACGGAGCCTACACTATTACTTGAAGTAACCTAGAGACTACAATACTACCCACTCAAGGAGCCTACTGTATACACACCACCCAAGGGAGCCTCCGGTAAACCTGGAGAAACCCGGGCGGCCAAGGTAAGGAGCCTACTGTATAGTGACAGGTGAGGTATAAGTCAGGCTAAGACTCATTGTAATGCCCCACTGAGAATGACCTCCTCTGAATGTTAACTCTCTCTCTATCTCTCTCCCTCCCCCTCTCTCCAAAGTTTAGTCTCTCACACTGTATATCCATTGCCCCCATCTCCCTCTCCATTGCTCCCTCTCCCCCTCCATTGCCCCCCCCTCATGTCTCTCTCCATTTCCTCTCCTCCATTGCCCCTCTCCTCCATTGCCCCAGACATCTCCACTGCCCCCTCTCCATTACACCCCCTCCGATGCCCACTGCCCCCTCCTCTCCATTACACCCTCCTCCATTACCCCCCTCTCCCTCTCCATTGCCCTCCTCCATTGCCCCTCTCCTCCATTGCCCCCTCCTCCACTGACCCTCCTCTCCATTGCCCTCCTCCATTGCCCCCCTCCACGTTCCCCTCCTCCTCCCACAAGGCCCCTCCTCCATTGCCCCTCCTCTCATTGCCCCCTCCACAAGGCTCTCTCTCCATTGCCCCTCTCTCTCCATTTCCTTCTCCATTGCCCCCTCTCCATTTCCCCCCTCCCTCACCACACTCCACACAAGCCATCATCACCCCCCCCCAACTGAGTCTGTCTGTCCATTCCTGTTCCTGCCCACACACCCACATGGCCACGATGCCCAGCTGCTGAAGATAGGGGCTAGAAGACAGTTGAGATTTGCCTACTTATCCACCTACCCACACGAGAAGATCTTGGTATGTCAATGTGGATGTGTATAAATCTCCAAAACCACCAAGACCATCTATCCCTGAGATGTGGATGTGAGAGGAACAACCTATCCACATCATATGACTCGAGGGATGGATGCGTCTCTCCATCTATCCATTTATTCCACATACTCCTGTTTGAGAAGTCAAGGAACGAGAAGGATGGGGAAGAGTTACACCCACACTAGGGGGGGGGGGGCTATGGGGAAGGCTAGGAGAAGCTAGGACAGGCTAGGAGGCAAACTAAGAGGGAGGCTAGAAGGCAAGCTATAGGCAAGCCGGAAAACACACTAAGAGGCAAGCTAGGAGAGGTTAGGAGGCAGGGTAGAAGCTAGGAAGCAAAGTAGGAGGCATACCAGGGGCAGGATAGGAGTGGCAAGCATCACGGGTGGTAAGACAACAAGCTGGCACTCGTGGCACTACCGGTGAAGGGTCAAGTGCCACGGGTTATTGCAGGTGGGTGAAGACCACGAACGTACTGGGAAGGCCAAGAGAGGCTAGGAGACAGGTTAGCAGTAGGTCACAACCGGCTAGCAGTAGGTCACAACCGGCTAGCAGTAGGCCAGAACCGGCTAGCAGTAGGCCAGAACAGACTAGCAGTAGATAAGATACAAACTAGCAATAAGTCAGAACAGACTAGCAGCAGGTCAGAACAGGCTAGTAGTAGGTCAGAGCAGACTAGCAGTAGTAGGTCAGAAAAGACTAGCAATAAGGTCAGAAGAGACTAGCAATATGTCAGAACAGGCTAGCAGCAGGTCAGAGCACACCAGGAAGAGCGGGTGATGGGGGAGGAACAAGCAGGCACTCGTGGCACTACCGTTTAGGGGTCAAGTGCCACAAGTTATTACAGGTGCATCCCGGAGGCACTGTGCAGAGGAGGGGGGAGGTAGGAGGGGTGTGCGGGGGATTTATTTTTTTCAGTGTTGTTATATACAGAACGTGAGGAGAGAGAGAGAGAGAGAGAGAGAGAGAGAGAGAGAGAGAGAGAGAGAGAGAGAGAGAGAGAGAGAGGTTATTATACCTTGTCAATACTAACACTTGAGAGAGATTAATGACCAACTTCATCTCTCTCACCCCATTCTCTCTCACTCTCTCTGATTACTTCTCACACCTCCTCGTGTAAATATATATATATTTGTTAATTCACATTCATATTTCTTCTTCCACTCTGTGATGGACACACGCACGCACACCTGAACGTATCCAATAATTTACTTGTGTGATAGTGACTAAACTAACCTAGCCTAACCAAACCCAACCCAACCCAACTAGACCAACCTTGCCAGAGGTATATGATGCGAGGGAGAATGAGGGTGATGAATGATAATGAGCTCTGACTACAGGTACCATGGACCAGTGTAGAGGTAGAATACTGATGAATGGAGTGTGGTGTGAGAGAGAGAGAACGAGTGGCTGTAGAAATAAGAGAAATGAGAGGGTGAAGAGGCAGATCATCTATCATAAGGAGGAGGAGGAGGAGGGAGGAGGAGGAGGAGAAGAAGGAGGAGGAGGAGGGGGAGGAGGAGGAGGAGGAGGAGGAGGAAGGGAAAGACGGAGGGACTATTTGATGACTGATACGTGGTTATAACACAGTAGACAGACAGACAGAAAGACATACAGACAGACACACAGACACAGACAAACAAACAGAGAGAGAGAGAGAGAGAGAGAGAGACTCCTCACCACTAGATGTTTATCATTATGTATATTCTCTTCACTTAGCATGTGTGTGTGTGTGTGCGTGATGAAGTCCCTCCATCACGATGTATCCGGCTGTGTGTCCGGTCTCCTATGTATCTGGCTGTGTGTCCGGTCTCCTATGTATCTGGCTGTGTGTCCGGTCTCCTATGTATCTGGCTGTGTGTCCGGTCTCCTATGTATCTGGCTGTGTGTCGGTCTCTATGTATCCGGCTGTGTGTCCGGTCTCCTATATCCGGTCTCCTATGTATCTGGCTGTGTCCGCTCTCCTATGTATACGGTTGTTTCAGTTATTTGCTGTTGGCGCGCTTTATTTGTGTTTGTTTTATCTAGTTATCTAATCATTCAGTTCATGTCCGGTTGTCTACATCATCCTTTATGTGTCTTCCGGCTATGTATCCATATCCGTATCCGCACAGGTCCTAAATGTAGCATGCTATAGCGATTCTCTGTCTCTCTCTCTCTCTCTCTCTCTCTCTCTCTCTCTCTCTCTCTCTCTCGTATATAAGATAGCAGCAATAACATTAAAACAGCATTATTAAATTCTTTACGCCATCAGAACAGCTCCATGCAGCCCCTCCCCCCAAAAAAATACTAATAATAAATAAATAAATCCTCAGCACCGATGCTCCTCATAGCATCAACACAGCATTAACAAGCTTCTCGCGGCATCAAAACAGCATTAACAAGCTCCTCATAGCATCAACACAGCATTAACAAGCTCCTCACAGCATCAAAACAGCATTAACAAGCTCCTCACAGCATCAAAACAGCATTAACAAGCTCCTCATAGCATCAACACAGCATTAACAAGCTTCTCGCGGCATCAAAACAGCATTAACAAGCTCCTCACAGCATCAAAACAGCAGGTAATCATAAGATCCTCATCCTCCGCTGGACTCAGAGTAAACACCATCAGCCACAGTTTTTTTATTTATACGTATATTTTAAGACACTTGTCCGCGAATACTGATAACACTCCTAACAGCTAACACGGCAGCAAAAAGGTTCTAACAGCGATAAGAAGGAGGCACTACAACAAGTCTAGAAGCGTCAAAACAGCACTGACAGCACAAAAAAACAGCAGCAGTACAGCACTAATGGTGTTAAAACAGCAATACTATAGCACTTACAACGCTAAAACAACGCTAATACGGCACTAACAGCGCTAAACACAACAGGTACCTATCTTAATACAGCGAGAATGTAAACATCATCATCTCCCAACAGCTTGAGACTCTGGTGTTAATTTCGGACGCTTTGGAGCCAAACCTTAATAAAATCTTTATAATGAGATATCATTTTTAATTAACCTCTGTAATGTTTCCCAGGTACGTATACACAGGTCCGAGTCCACGTATTATACTAGCACATTTAGAGTACACCCAAAGGTACATAGATCAGAGTACACTTATTAAACTTAGTATATAAAGTTTACACCCAAGAGCACACAGGAACCTCAGTGAATTATTGCCTCCCTAAACTGAAGATTACACAGGCGTTTTCTCGTCACGGTCGAGTCTCAGTGCAATTTGGGGAGCCATTTTGTCTGTCTCCTCTCTACCGTATCGCAAAACAAGGAAGTTATTTACGTTTTTTTTCCCCCATCCTCCAAGTAAAGAGAAAATATTACCGTAAGTATTAAAGGTTCTATTAAGAGGAATGGTGTAAAAGTCAGGAGGTTACGATGACTTGTACTTATATCTCTCTCTCTCTCTCTCTCTCTCTCTCTCTCTCTCTCTCTCTCTCTCTCTCTTCCACTATATAATCTTACCTACTCCATCAAACACAACTACCTAACCCGCTATCTCAACGGCGCTATGTGACCACGCTATGTAACCCTGCTGTGTAACCACGCTATGTAACCACGATATGTAACTAAGGCTTGTAACAAAAGACAGACAGACATAAAAATATGCTCGTAAAGTTAACAAACAAACAGGCTTCTGAGAAAAATTAAGGCTCATGGTATCGAGGGGAAAGTTTAAAATTGGATAAAATCATGGCTCACCGATAGAACGCAGAGGGTCAGCGTAGATGGTGTTAAATCTGAGTGGGGCCGTGTAACCAGTGGGGTTCCCCAGGGGTCAGTACTAGGCCCACTCTTGTTCATAATCTACATAAACGATCTAGATACTGGGATCAGCAGTGACATAAGCAAGTTTGCGGATGACACCAAAATAGGGCGGCAAATTAATTCAGGGCAGGATGCAAATGCATTACAGGAGGATCTAAATAAACTGCAGGGGTGGTCTGAAAAATGGCAAATGAAATTCAACACCAGCAAGTGCAGCGTACTTAATATTGGAAGAACAAATACTGATAATGTATACAGCCTTAACAACATCAACCTAGAGAAGTCGACTTGTGAAAGAGACCTAGGGGTACTTGTAAGCCCGACCTACGGCCTAGAAAACAGTGCGTTAATGTTCGAAATAAGGCAAACAGAGTATTGGGTTTTATATCTAGAAGTGTAAGTAACAAGAGTGCAGAGGTCTTATTGCACCTATATCTTGCGCTAGTCAGGCCGCACCTAGATTATGCGGTTCAGTTCTGGTGCCCCTATTATAGAATGGATATAAATTCACTAGAGTCGGTGCAGTGAAGAATGACAAAAATGATTCCGGGACTTAGAAACCTTCCATATCAGGATAGGTTAAAGAGACTTAACTTACATTCCCTAGAAAGACGAAGAGTGCGGGGAGATATGATAGAAGTATTTAAGTGGGTGAAAGGAATCAATAAAGGGGATATAGATAAAGTTCTTATAATATCTGAGCAGGATAGGACTCGGAGCAACGGATTCAAGTTGGATAAGTTTAGGTTTAGGAGGGAGATAGGAAGAAACTGGTTCACAAATAGGGTGGTGGACGAGTGGAACAAGCTTAGCAACTTTGTAGTAAGTGCGGGAACTCTGGAAAGTTTCAAAAGGAGGCTAGATAGATTCATGGATGATAGAGAGTGGTAGTAACTCTCGACAGGAGCTGCCATGCACAGGCCAACCGGCCTATTGCAGACTCCTTATTTTCTTATGTTCTTATGTTCTTATAACAGACACACAGACACTTCATGTATCACCGAGTTTCTTGTCTGTTATGATAAAAGACTTGTTGAAATCTATCAGAGTTTGTGTACAGACATACGTAGGGCGACCATAGATATATTAACAGACAGTCAAATACTGAAAGTTACCCTAGAGGTTAACAGACAAAACAATATAGGCCGTACAGATTCACACAGATGTAAGTGAAAGTTGTTTTAACAGATAAATACATAAGGTAGCCAGCAGTCTTGTCTGTAAATATAATCATCTGTCGAAATACATCTCAAGACTGTCCCGGCATACAGAGACAGGTAAAGATCCTTAATATATACTAATACTATTAATAAATACGCAGAAATTAAAGCAGTACATTTTGTCTGTAAAAGTACGAAGACAATGAAGAAATGCACCTCACTTTCCGTACAGACAGCTCGCACAGAACACACGAGGCGGTGAAATCTTTAACAGACAGAGTTCAAAATATCAGAAGTCTGAACTTTCCCTCTTAGAGACACTTGTGCAGAACAATCACTAATTTCATAACACCACAGACCACGCTTAGCGAACAGCCACGGGCCACAGACACACGCTCGCCCTCACAGACAAACAGACACTGAACAAACTTCCACATGGACTGACTCGATACACACACACTCACATATACACACGCACACATACACACACACACACACTCTCCGGGCGATTGAGGAAGAAATTCACTGCCACACGTTTCCAAATGAGTCAACATCAGTGAACTTTTTTTGACCCAGAAACGTTTGTCACGGTGACCGAACGTTTGCCGGGAGGGTGTATGTGGTGTGGTGGTGGTGTGTGAGGATGTGTGGAGGGGCTGGGGAAGGAGTGTGGTTTGTGAGAGTCGGTGGTTGAGTGGTGTGGCGGTGTGTGGTACTGTGAGTGGGAGGAGACCCCGTGGGCTCCCAAAGGGTTAGAGAATGGTTGACTACCGGACTCACACACATACACAGGCAGCTCTCTCTCTCTCTCTCTCTCTCTCTCTCTCTCTCTCTCAATTTCAGACATATATTTTCCCAAGAATGAAAATAAACATTCAAGCTACCTTTATCTGTCTGTCTCTGTCTATTTACTTGTGTCTACATGTCTGTGTGTATCAATATAATACGTCGCCTGAGGGAGTGTGTACAACTGCATCCAGTATATGTATGCGTTTTATTGTTGGCTTTACGTGTATGTATGTATGTATGTATGTATGTATGTATGTATGTATGTATGTATGTATGTATGTCACCTTGAATATATAAGTCTGTCTGTTTGTGTGTATCTGGTTTCCTGTGTCCGTATATTTGTCTAAATATGTACGTCCTTTCTACTGTATGTCTATGCCTTAAGGGAACTGCATTTCTTAACATACGCACAAGTTTCCCTGCAAACACACAGACACACACACACACACACACACACACACACACACACACACACACACACACACACACACACCCTAACACCCTCCGTTTAAACATGACAACACACTTTACCCCAAATTACCTTAATAATTCTGTGACTCACCTACACCTCCACTACCCTCCTGTCTGATCTTTGTCCTCACCCACTACACGAGACAGTGGTTAGATAAGGTCAGTCTTATAAGGATCACCTGAAGATTTGAGCCTCATCCAACGGTATACGTAGGGGCTAGGGGGTTTGGGTTGGGTTGTGGTTGGGATGGGTTGTGGTTGGGATGGGATGGGTTGGGTTGGGTTGGGTTGGGTTGTGGTTGGATTGGGTTGGGTCGGGTCATGGTTGGGTTGGGTTGGTTAAGCCTGCGATGGAAAAAAATGATGTACTAATCTTCACGTTATTTCATGATTATTCACGGTGACCCCCCCTCACCACCCGTCAGACTAGATTAAAACTACTGCCTCACCCTCGGCACCACCACCTTCTACCACCTGAGGTTCCTCGCCCAAACCAGCATCAAGCACACACAACCATCGGTAAATCAGTGAAAAATCGTCAATAATTCGCGCATGTATTTTCACTCTAATTTTATTTATATTTTTAACTAATTTCAACCAAGAGTTTTTACATCTCTGACATTTATTTTAGTGTGTTCTTTTGTATAGCTACCAAGTGTTTCTTATTATCTACACACACACACACACACACACACACACACGAGTTGTTGTTGTTGGTATTATTATAATTATCACCACCATGCTATTACAGTACCGTTATCATTATTCTACGACATTACCCCACAATCCCTTCCATTTTCTATGTGCTAACCCTTCAGTAACGCCACATTCCGTTTTCTGTACGTCATCAGAAAACGAGGAACGACCCTGGCTTGGTGCTGATGATTAGGGGGTGAGGGAGTAAGGAGAGAGTAGAGAGAGGGGTAAGACATGGAAGGATGGGGAGGGAAGAGAGGGAGGGGAGGTGAGAGAGGGGAGCGAAGGAAGAGAGGCGGGGGAAGTGGAAACTGACAAAACTGCCATATTATAATCGTGAGAGGAAAGGGGAGGTGGTGAGATGGAGTAGGAGGAGGGATAAGAGGGAGAGGGAGATAGGGAAGAGGAGAAAAAGGGGGAGGTGGGAGGAGAAGAAATATATAGAAATGAGGGAAGATAAAGAGTGGGTGGGTGGGGAAAAGTGGAAGAGGGGATGGAGAGAGGAGAGACCATGAGGGGGGAGGGGAAAGTCAACTGAGGGGGAAGTGGGAAGGGAGGTGGAGGAAGAGAGGGCGGGGACTGCAGAGAGGATGAGGGGTAGAGGAGAGGGGCAGTGAAGAGGAGGTTAGGTGTGAGGGGAGAGGAAGTGAAGAGGAGGGTTAGGTGTGAGGGGAGAGGAAGTGAAGGTAATGAGAGGAAAGAAGTGAAGGGAAGGAGGGGAGAAAGGGGAAAGAACGTGAAGGGAAGGGAAGCACGGGGAGGGGCAGCAGGGAGAAATACGGAATGGGGAGGAAAGAGAGGGAGAGAAGGGCATCACTGATGGTTTAAGAGGGAAGTGGCCTCAACAAGCGGATGGCTGTTAACTGGCATTGCATCGTGCCACTGCCCGGCTGCAGGCACTCTACCGCCCACGCCACCCACATCACCCACGCCGCCCACGCCCACACCCACAACCTATATAACTACTTAATGCCTCACTAACTTTCCACACTTGTTCTCTCTCTCTACATACTTTCATCTTCACGGCCCCTCTACCCTCATCCCTCGGCTCCCTTCCTTTCCCCGTGACAGGGGAGACGGAAGTGATGACGTCATGGGCTACGCGGGAGTATTTATTGGGGCGCCAGGAGCCATTGGTGGCAGGTCACGTCCTGTCGGTGTTTATTCCAGCACGCTCATTGGTCCGCGCGGAGGAGTTTTCCGGCACTTATTGCTTCATTTTCATTGGCTGGTCGTCCGCCTCGCTAATATGTAAATATACACAAACTTACCAACACTGTGTATGAAAATGTTTATCATACACAAAATTTACATAGAGGCTCAAAATTTAAATATACCTGTAAAAGTACCCGAAAAAACGATTCAATTTAATACACTCAATATACATGTTGGTAAAGGCTTTATTTGTAAAGTAATCGTTTGAATATGTTATATACCTGTGTGTTAAAAATAGAGTACGTTTTATTCAGCTCAAAATTTGTGGAGTCTGACTAAATTGCGTAATGAATTAGAGACGGATCAAAGGAACTACACGACACTGCCCACCATAATTTAGGTTCCAAAATTATTTCATGAGAAAAACTCGGTAATATGTTGACTAAATTGTTCCTGGAAAAAAAAATATATCTCTCTCTCTCTCTGGTTCTTCCTCCCTCACTCCCTCCCTTTCTGGTTCTTCCTCCCTCACTCCCTTTCTGGTTCTCCCCCCCCTCCCTTCCTTTCTGCATCTCCTCCCTCACTCCCTGGCTCTTCCTCCCTCCCTACCTCAGTCTCTCCCTAGTTCTCCCTCACTCCCTCCCTTTCTGGTTCTTCCTCCCTCACTCCCTTTCTAGTTCTCCCCCCCCTCCCTTCCTTTCTGCACCTCCTCCCTCACTCCCTGACTCTTCCTCCCTCCCTACCTCAGTCTCTCCCTGGTTCTCCCTCACTCCCTCCCTTTTTTATTCTTCCACCCTCCTGCCTTTCTTTCCTTCATCACTCTCCCTTTGTTTCTCCCTCCTTCCTTCCCTCCCTCTTTGCTTCGTCCACCCCTTCCTCCCTCCCTCCACTTACCACCAACACTCTCTACTCATCACCCCCAATTCACTCAGAAAGCCAAGCAGTATTCAAGCGACGGTCTACTTACAGAAAATCCACCCACTACTAAGAGAAGCCACCCAAATCCAAACACTCAGAAAAGCGATCCATCAACTCAGAAAAGCCATCAATCAACACAGAAAAACCACCGGAACACTAAGATAAATCACAAGAACACTCAGCCTTTCTCTCTATCTCAAGTTAGATAAACTCCCGCAACACACTCTCTAAATGAGCCACACCCCAGCAACAAACCATCAGATTACAACCCGGTTTAAGAAAAAAAAAAAAAAAGTCTCTCCGTATGGCCGCTCCGCCTCCCAAATATGTCTGGTAGTTAATTCTGTCCGATTATAGAACAGAGATAGACGAGGAGGCCCAGCCCACCAGATTATAACACAGCTACCTTATTATCACACGAATCTGAGCGATTATCACATTTTAGGTGATTATCACCTTTAAGGGTTCATAATCACATACATATATTTGACCAATTGCCAATTTATGATGATTATTATTCATTCTAAGCGATTATCATACATGTTTGGGTAATTATCATACGTATTAGGTTAAATTATCACACATATTAGGTTAATTAGCATACTTTTGGGGTAGATGGGTACGGGGTTCGTGGATGTAAAGGTTTGGGAGGATCTGATTCGGATCCCAGGTTCAGGGGTCGTCATTCGTGGGTTCGATAATGGGTGTTTGATTCGAAGTTTAATTACTATGTATACCATATAAGTGGAGGGTTGAAACTTGAATCCCTGGTTTTATGACCCCGCCCCACTCCCTCCCCTCCCCACTCCCTCTTCTCTACCAGCTGTGGGTTAGGTTCTTTATAAACTTTCACCGCCACCCATCACCGTCACTCATCAGTCACCCATCACCGCCCAAACCACCACCCATCACCGCCCCATCAACAACTCATTACCACCCATCATCACTATCTATCACCATCCAAAGCTCATTACCCCCCATCCCCTACCCATTACCACCCATTATCTCCCCATCTTACTCAACCGCTACTCACCCCACTCAGAATCATTCAACACCCACCCAGTGTCTCAGGGCATGGGGAAGGCCATTAATGGTCCAATAATTACGACGATAAAACTCAGGTTTGTGTTTTAATTCAGCCGAAGACTTCTCCTAACACCTGGCCTTACACCTGGCTTTATTATACCTGACCTTATTCCTGACAATATACCTGACCTTATAGTACCAAGTTGGAGCGAGGGTTGCAGATGTGTACGCTGTTATCAGACACCTAAAACTGACCAGGTATGTATGACCAAGTGTGGGGGTCACTATCACATACCTGACAACGGGTCAGATGTTGACCGTGCGCGCTCTCTCATTTCTATATTCCATCCTTCTTCTTCTCTCAAACTTTCTTCCTCTAATATTACTTTTACCTCGAAAGTTCACAGGAGAGTCAACCTCTTCAAACCTACCTACCAGTCAGACCTTAGCGGTAAAAGTTTCCAGACTTGCTATTGGTTCTCTGATACGAGAAAAGGTAAACATATCGACTGCCGAAATGTTATGACGAAAAATATTGGAAATCATTCCTCTAATGCTGAGACGACATTTTTATGAGTAAATAAACGCGGGTAAATGTTCTCCTACTTTAGTGAACATTTAAAACATATTAATTGGTGTTGTTTTGAGAAGCTCTACTGATACGAATATTTTTTTCTAGATGAATAAACGGAGTAATTTTTCCTACTGTATTGAATATCGTAAACACATAGAGATGATTAATAAATGATGACCTTTACCACATGAAGTGTTTTATCCCTGGCCCGTTTATAGTGACCTCATGTAATGTTTATGTCCTTGATGTCCACTGCTGATATTCATCCGTTCATTTAAAAAAGAAAAAAAAATCAGCACTTTAAAAAAATATATCGAAGTGCCTATCTGTCTGTCTGTTTATGTTGAGGTTTTCCTAAATATCTATCTCTTTATCTTCATAATTGTTGGTCTAATTATCTCAAAACTCTCTCTCTCTCCTTGTACAACCCTCCCTCCTCCCCTAATATCACCCCTCCTCCTCCCCTCCCCTTATATCACCCCTCCTCCCCTATATCACCCCCTCCTCCCTCCTCTCACCCTCCTCCTCCCTCCTCCTTATATCACCCTCCTCCCTCCTCATCACCCCTCCTCCTCCCCCCTCCCCTTATATCACCCTCCTCCTCCTCCTCCCCTTATATCACCCTCCTCCTCCCTCCCCTTATATCACCCCTCCTCCCTCCTCCCTCCCCTCATCTCCCCTCCCTCCTCCCCATATCCTCCTCCCTCCTCCCTTATATCACCCCTCCTCCTCCCCTACCCTCCCACCAGCCGACCATTCTTCATGCTCGGGGCGTTACCTTGTCTTTTACCTGCCCCGCCGCCCACGCCCCGCCGCCCACGTTCCACCACCCACGTTCTGCCGCCCCTATCTTGCCGTCCATACCCTACCACCAACATTCTCCATGCACGCCCTGCCGCCCAAACCCTGCCACCCCTAACTTGTCATCTACTGTACACCTGCCACCCATCATCTTCCACCCATACAAGAAAATCTACAGGAAATTGTTGTGTATATATTTTGAATTTTGTCCAGCCTAGTCAATATAAATGTTTTCATCTAAATTCTAATACTGACCACCTGTGTCACTCTAAGTTTTCATTTTGGCTCACCTGTGTCGTCTTGTGTGTCACCTTCACCTCCATTTCGTCCATTCCTTCATTCATGTATTCGACTGGGAAAAAAATATATCCTGAGATTTATGGCAACTCCCAGTGGTTGAGTTGCCAGGCGGGGAGTTAATGTGACTATTTGCATACGTCACTGTTTAGAGCTGGGGGAGACGGGGGGTGATGGGGAGATTGTTCTGGGGAGATGAGGGTAGAGGGATGAGAGGGATGATATAATGTGGGGAGAGTGATGCATAAGGTAAGGAAGGGGAGTGATATTACTGGGGTGGGGAGGAGAGAGGGAGAAAGAAAATTTGTGGTGGACAGGGGGAGATACTGTTATGGGGTGAGGAAAGGTGGGGAGGGGTGAGGAGAGGGGAGGGTGAGGAAGGAGAGGGAGGGTAAGGAAGGGAGAGAGAGGGTAAAAGGAGAGGGAGGGTAAGGAAGGGAGAGGGAGGGTAAGGAAGGGAGAGGGAGGGTAAGTGGAGGAAGAGGTAAGGAAGGGGAGGGGAGGGGAAGAGGGAGAGTAAGGGTAAGGAATGGAGGGAGGGTAAGAAGGAGAGGGAGGGGAGGAAGGGAGAGGGAGGGTGAGGAAGGGAGGGAGGGTAAGGAAGGAGAGGAGGGTAAGGAGGAAGAGGTAAGGAAGGAGGGAGGGGTAGAGGGGAAAGTTTGTATGTTTATGTTTGCATTGTGTACACAGGCGGCGATACACACATGAGGTCTTGTAGACAGCCAACAGTATCGACAGTCATTAACTTACAAGAGAGAAGAGACGTACAAACACACACATTGTGCACAACCAATTATGTACCTCACACTAATGTACACGGCAATATCGTAAACACACAAAAAAAATCATAAACCTAATGAACGTGTTGTCCAGGTAATAAAACCTATGAATGAACGATAAATTGGTAATACTGCCCCCGCACACTATTGTTACAACGTTACCGAGTGTTTGCCTTCTCCAGTGGTGCCACATCTCTACCTGGCAGCTCACATACAAATTATAACTTTCCCAGCCATTACCAATCCAACTTACCTAACCCCCCCCACCTTCAGCAACGACAGTGGACCAGGCCGAGTTCCCGAGTACCCCAGACACGGTGTGGTATTATTTTTCCTAGGACGGTCACCCATCTAATAACTAGCCAGAACCAGATCCCTTACTTATTTCACCCCATCCTACAAAAAGAAACGCGAATTATGAGTAACGTATGTGTGTTTCTAATAAAGTCTGTTATATCTACAGGTATATATTTCTAGTGTAATAATAATAATAATAATATGAAAGAGAAACAAAATGCAGAAGAAATAGAAGAGGAGGAGGAAAAGATAAGAAAACATGAAGAAAATGGTTAAGAAAGAGAAATCCAAGAAGAATAAAGATTACCCCCACACACACGTGCCTCAACCAGCCACACCTCCTGCTACGGCGTTGTGTCCTCTGTCAGGTGCACCAGGTGGCTGACAGGTGAACAAGGTAGTGCCCCTCAACTTCATCCATCACCCACTGCGACTCAGCCACACACACACACACACAAAGGATGACATTAGAATTAGATGGATGAGAGGAGAATAACTCTCTCTCTCTCTCTCTCTCTCTCTCTCTCTCTCTCACCACTTGCACCACCATCTGCCCCATCATCACCACCTACCACCTGTCCTCATTAACCGTAGTAATTCTTAAACTTAATCTTTTTCTCTACACCACTATTTTTCTATGTCCAAATCATCAACTGAAACGTAAATTGAAATATTCTATTGGCAGGTATTATATCAAATGGACAGGGTAGAGTACTAGTCTCACCCTCACCTTCATCTCCTTTTTGGGGGGTTTACAGAAAGTCCTAACTGTCAAAACATTGGTGCAAGGTTTTGTTCAATGCAAGAATGCCTTCACCGTTGAATTATAATGCAATAAATTAAAATACCGATTATTTTGACTCGTTCTACATTAAAAGGTCACAATAATGTAATCTCCCACCTTCACCTTTGTTATTCTTCTATGAGACTTGCATAAGTTAATGTCATTCCCTTGTTGCATTTGTTTTATATACATAGCAAGAAATATGTTAATCTTTCCACCATTAATCATCCAACAAACTCCTACGTCAAGTTTTACATCTAACTCGTAAATGTACTGTACAGTAAAATCTAGATGCCATTCTACCTGTGGCATCTTAGGTCACCGAGGCAGCTGTGTTTGGAGGCTGTCTTGTGGTGTCATAATCCACTTGGGCGATTCTCATCCTTTATTGTTATCATTTCTTTACAAATATGACGCATTTCCGATACTGTATTGACTGATTCTGGCTGGTAACCGTGTTGTGACGTCAGTAACACCCAAGGTGAGTTTGGTCCCTGATTGGTTATTGTGTTGTTTAATTACGTGACGTAATTACTATATTCATAAATCTTGGCTTCTCGTTAGTTACTGTGATGTAACGTCATATCAACCTTGACAAGATAAGCCCCTTTAATTGGTGATCCTGTCCCCATGTCGCTTGTCTCGCGTGACAAATCCCTCCAACTGCCCAGTATGTCTTGATGAGATGAAGCCCTGCAATTAGTTCGGGTGTCGTGACGTTGCTAGTGTTTTTAATACATGAAGCCTTGTGACTGGCTATGGTGTCTTGCCGCTAGTGTCTTGAGGAGATGAACTCTGTGATTGGCTATCATGTCGTGATGTCACAGTTGTCGCGGGAATGTGTTGTCCTCAGCTTATTAGGATCAGTCGGCGTGTTGCTTGTGTGTCGGACACCAGTCACACGCCTTAACTGATCTGATTCCCCGAGTGATTGGTGAAGAAACCGGCGTGCTAACGTGTGACTGGTTGCTCTCGCGTCGTCAAGTCGTGTGGGAACGACTGCTAACTGTCTGCACATGACTGACTTGTACAGGACCTTTTGTGATCTTGACAGAAAGAGAATTGACTGGGTGATGAAGTGTATTCGGTCTGGGTCTCTCTCTCTCCTTCTCTCCACCACACACGGATGTTTGCTTGGAGTCCTGTACAGACGATGAAGCATGCACAGGCACGCACAGGGCCACGTGCATTCACCCACCTACGCAAACACAAACACACTCACCCATAAAGCACTCCACGCATACACACACACACACTGCCGTAACTAACTGTGGTAACACAATACATGGGAGATTTTGCCTCTTTTCCTGCTAATCTTTTTTACAGGTGAACACTCCGCACCGTCACACCAGCACCACCACCACGGGCAATACACATCGCCTGACGTTCCCGCACTCCAAACACACGTTCAACTACCCTCTCTCTCTACCACCCCAACGTGTACGTGCGCGTCTATGCTCTATGTACATATGAGCATCACCACAATAGGGAGTACATGTCTACACGACTGGTGGCGATAACCTCAAGGACAAAGGAGTGTACGTATTTATCTGTGCACGCGTGTATGTGTCGTGTACGTCACCACCGAAGACATGTGTGGATGATAGGAAGCGATAACCTGCATCTGGACGTGTGTGTGTGTGTGTGTGTGTGTGTGTAATAATAATAATAATAATAATAAACGGTTTATTAATAGAGTTGCAGCCGGTGGCTGAAAATATACAAACTTACATTTGATTTAGCCATAATGATATGCGTTGAATACATTTACAGGGCTGTACAGTACATAAATCAGGAGTTGTTTATTGTTTTAACCACACCATTATAACACCAACATTGACAGTAAAAGACGGTCAAGTCCCTCACCGCAGGTCAAGTCCCTCACCGCACCACAACACACCAAGGACGCCATAACTTTGAACCATGATATAATATAGCGATTATTGAACTCCGCTGAGATATATGATACACTTACTCAGGTTAGGTTAGGTTAGGTTAGGTTAGGTTAGGTTAGGTTGAGTTGGGTTGGGTTGGGTTAAAGTCAGGTTTTAGTTAATTCAAGTAAGGATACGTTAGGTTATAGAATGTGTAGGGATAGGATAGGTTCAGATGGGTTACGTTAGGTTAGGTTAGATCACATCAAAATCCAACCCAAGACCCACATTATACACAGATGGCCGGTAAAGCGAGGTGGTCACATGTACACTCGACCAGCACCGACTCAGTAATCAAGACGAACCTCATCCGTAATACACGACACCACTCCATTAGACTTTAAAACATGCATTTGACGTCATAACCCAGGAATTCCGAGATTTGTTTTGGTCAGATGAGCGAGGGAACCAGCTGCTGACTTACTGATGATGTGACGCCAGGCTGCACCACCACCATCACTCACAACATTCAAGCGTTAGGTGGAGCGAGGTGAATTATTACGTCTTCAGTTACGAGATAAAATCCATCGTAAGAATCATGTTATCTTGTTTGAGAATTCAGGATCAAATTAATTCATGGTGTCGCCTTAATGATGATAAGAGGCGGAGGACCACACACACACACTGCAAGTTGAGTGTATCTTGAAGACGTTACATTCCTTGTAAGGATAACTTAGGTTTGCTAAGGTTACATTTGATTAGGTGAGGTTAGGTGAGGTGAGGTTAGGTTAGGTGAGGTGAGGTGAGGTGAGGTTAGGTTAGATTAAAAAAAATCACAAATAGCCTAAAATTTCTTTGACATATTGCCTCCCTTTTTTTTTACAAATTGCCTTACAACAGCGTAACTTAACCTAGTCTAACCTAGGAAGCAAATCTCACTTAACCTAATCAGACAAACTAAGCTCCCCTAAACCCAACCTAAAAAGACCTCACAAATTGCCTGAAATATATATGTATATATTTTTTGCGAATTCCAAAGTATAGAAAACCATACCACTTGATATAAATTGTTTTTTTAACGTTTCTAGCTAAATGAAGCCTTTCATCAGGACCTTTGCCACCAAGAAAATTTATGTGAGTTGACCTCCACAAATAGTAACCGAGTAACCCTGCTCTCTCTCTCTCTCTCTCTCTCTCTCTCTCTCTCATATATTCGTAGGACAGTTGTTGCTTCAGTAAACACGACGAGATTTTTGTTGACTTTAGAAGGTGTGGTGTCGTGTTTGTTGTTGTATGTTGTGTTGAAACTGTAGCGGTGACCTCAAGTGGTGCAGTTACTACTACTACTACTTTAACCACTATATTTATTACTATTGTTACTACTCCTCCAGATGGTGCTGCTACTATTCTTAATATCAAAATTACCATCACCAGTATATTCTTGCTACTGCCACCTCTACCACCATTACTTTCAATTCTATCCACCAGACCCCCCTCCCGCCCTCCTTCCCTATTCCCTTCACCTCCATCCTCCACCTCTCTCTCATTCTATTAATCAATCAAATCCCACACGTCTCTCACTCCACTCAAACATCCTCTCTCCTCCACTATTCCTATTAACACTGTCTCTCATCCATCACCCCCCACCTCTCTGTCTTTCCCTCCCTCCCTCCACAACCGCTACCCGCACTCCACCCATCACCCTCTACCACCACGTCCCTCCACACTCCACCCACGCCCCGCGGTGCTGCTCCACGATTGGTCAGAGCTTCACATAAACAACGCCATTATCATGCTGGCGCTATGACGCAAGGTGGAGGAGCGACCCCCTGTTCGGCTAGGTGGGCGGGATGACATACACCTTCACTCTCCTCTAAACGTCTCGCCGGAGCACATGATGATTAAACACCCCTAGCTTATCTCACCTGGTGATTAAATACCCTAACGCTGGGGAGTAAGGTTAGGTTAGCATTAGTATTTAATCATCCGGTGAAATAAGTTGGGGTGTCTTATCTTCACATGATCCTTCTAGCCTGTTCTCCACCAGACTGGGCTAGTCCACTTGTGACTAGCCCTGCGGGTAGTCTAATACAACCCTGCTAAAGTAAGGGTGTGTCGAGTCCTTTTATGGTAGAGGGTAAAGAGGGGTGTGGCAGAGAGAGAGTTAAGGAGGTGACAGTGAGATTCTTGTATCGCAGTTATAAAATATTTGAAGTAAACATCATGATCTATTATCTGGTCCTCATTATCTGGAAATTTCATTATATCTTACATCCTGACCTACAGCGACCTCAGTTAGTGACCTCTATACTTACTGACGACCACTCACAGTACTGCCATGCGGTGAATTTGTGTTAACTGCGATATAGCTGTATGCTGTGATAATCACCTGGTCGAATATCATCAAACCCCACGTGAAGTGAACCAGTTGGTGGAATGTCAACAATGCCACGTGAAGCATAACAGCTGATCGAATGTCAACAAAACCATGTGACGTGTAATAGCTGATCGGATAGTCAACAAACTACATGATATGAACCAGCTGACTGAGTATCAACAAAACCACGTGATGTGACCCAACTGATCGAGTGTCAATAAAACTAAATGGCCCTTTACTCACGTTACTACTGTCACTTTACTGTTATACATTATCATTTAATGAATAAATAAATAAATACGTAAATAAATAAACTAAATAAACAGACAACAAAAATAATTCTACGTGTAAACATAACTACATTAATACCGATATGCATTAATAAGATCACCTAAATCAACACACACACACACACACACACACACACACACACAAACAAAACAAGTACAATCACCACCATAAACACACAACAAACAGACAAACCGTTCACTTGCTTAACATAAACAGGGCGTGTACTGACAGACAGACTGAACCACTGAACTAAATATTGTATCGATAACTGTATATAATATCTTGAAGCTTCTCATAGTTGCCAATTACCATTATCATAAAAAATATATATCCCTCCAATATATGTTTTTATTAAATTCCTCTCCCATTCCTCTTTCGTATAACGTTCGTTTTTGCCTTCCAGTTATTCCGTTTATTTCATCACATCTGTTTTGTCTGGAGTGAGATGCTTTCTTTAGGAGTGACTTGTGGTTTGTTAATGAATATAATGGTGACTCGCAGGAAGGTGACATTATCATACCTGAGGCAACACTCATGGTTTCTCCTCGGCAAACATGAGAAAAATTATTTATTATTTAACTTGTGGGTAAGGTTCTGAAATTTACTGGGTGGTAATAATAATAATAATAATAATAATAATAATAATAATAATAATAATAGTAATAATAATAATAATAATAATAATAATAATAATAATAATAATAATAATAATAATAATAATAATAATAGTAATAATAGTAATAATAATAATAATAATAATAATGACTGCTATATTTAACAATAATTATAGCTAACATTAATTATTATTATTATCATTATTATCATCAAAACGAACCCTGAAAAAATCAATAATTAATTACAAATCAAATGGCAAAAAATATACATAAATATTAACAAATAAAAATATAAAAATTTAAAAGGAAAATTAAAAAATTAACAAAGATAAAATATGAAAAAGGGAAAATGTCAAAAAAAATAGAAAAGAAAGAATAAGAAAAAGTATAAAAATAAGCATTAAAATAAAAGCCGATGCCTCCTGAGCCTTCATTTATATTCTGGATTTAAAAAGTTTTAGGCGGATTTGTGACCCTCTCAGAATCCGATGACCTAAAATAACACCATTCCCAACTTTCTGACACCATCTACCACCATGTCCA
Source organism: Homarus americanus (assembly GCF_018991925.1). Classification (NCBI taxonomy): domain Eukaryota; kingdom Metazoa; phylum Arthropoda; class Malacostraca; order Decapoda; family Nephropidae; genus Homarus; species Homarus americanus. The sequence continues at coordinate 9,263,413 of NW_024731852.1, forward strand.
CCTTGCTGACACTACCTAACACCATCACACACACACACAAACAAACACACACACACACACCAACACCACACACACACACACACACACACACACACACACACACACACACACACACACACACACACACACACACACACACACACACACTAATCTTCATGTTATCCTAAAATTAACAAGTTTATTTACCTACAATAACACAGATACAAAGTGAATAACAACAACAACAACATATTGACGTAGTTGCAAGTGGTTTCAATGTTATGCACCGTAGTTAATAGTCTTTACCTTCTTCCTTGATTTATTGGCCCTTCTCATCCCCCCCCCCTTCACGAGGTGGACAGTCCTGGTACTGTCCGTCCGTGTGTGTGTGTTTTACGTTTGAGTCACTGGAGCACCTGTCTATAACACAGTGTGTGTGTGTGTGTGTGTGTGTGTGTGTGTGTGTGTGTGTGTGTCCGCCCATACGATGTACTCCATATTCCTCATAAGTAAAGATGTTATAACGTACACTTAAACCTCATTAAAAAATAACACTGACATTCTACCTTAACTACCTATGTTTACGTAATACCACTTAAGGAAACCTAACCTAATCAAATGATCCCCAAGTATAGCGTTAGGGTGTCTAATCTTCAGGTGATCCCATTACACAACAACTATCAACAACTCCGATTATAATTACTCCCGTTTACCCACTCAACTGAGACAGACATGAATATACTATACTGACCACACACACACACACACACACACACACACACACACACACACACACACACACACACACACACACACACACACACACACACACATACACACACACACACACACACACTAATTAAAATACTTCAGTCAAAACCTGTATTATATGCTGGAGTCAGACGCACCACGCGGTTTACTCCCATTGTTCTTGGCAGCTTCTTGTTTACTTTATTATATCAGGGCTAAAACATCTCTCATTAGCGGTATTTCCTTTAAATGGTCCCATAATAGTGGACAGTTACTTTAACAGCTTGAAGTGTGTTCGCTACTGGGAGGTATACGTTATTTGGAGGGTCTGCTTGTGAAAAGTAAAACTGTACATTGTCTACCTACCTATCTATCTATCTATCTATCTATCAATACCAAAGTTACACATTAGTCCAAGAGGCTTATTGTTAAACTATCACCCCCCGCCCTCCTCTCCTCCCAACACCGCCCACTGATGATGTTAGGGAGCTCTCATGACACCCGCCAAACCCTTTTATTTTACTACGGTTATCCCTAACGTTTAAGTCTCTATTATGTTTTTGAAGTATATCCGTCCTCTGGTCATAGGAAGGTTAAGCAACGGATACATACGACGATGCACGCGACTACACTGTAATATCCCTTCGAATCTGTTTTTAAGATATATTACTGAAATGATGACTGGATGCTGTGCTGAACAACTATGGAGACTTGTCGCTATTGGAAACTTGATCATCTTTGAACATACACGTGTAGTCACTGTTTTGAACATCACTGGGAATTATGTTACTATTCTCAACACCTCTGAAGACTGTCACTATCCTCAGTGCCTCTGAACGGCAGTTACTGTTTTAAATGCCACTTGCCACTGCTTTGAACACCGGTGAACACTTGTCTCTTTTTGAAGACCCTTGAACACTGTCTGTTTCAACATTTACAAACACTTGTCAATGTTCTGAACTTCTCTGAACACTTGTCACTATCATGAACACTTCCGTACACCAGCACTGTATTGAAGTCTCGCACTATTCTGAACAATGTCAGTCATTGTTTTGAACACTGTATAGAAAACCGTTCCAAACATCATTTTTTTTTCATGAACACTCCCTAGAAGGCGCTCTGACACAATCAGTCACTAAATATACTGTAAAGATGCAGACTCGTAGCTCTACCGACGCGATGCAACGAGATGAGACGTAGGAGACTTACTGTGGCGACGTAGAGGGAGATAAAAAAGAGAACTTTGCTCCTACCGCGACGAGAGACAGCCGGAGAGACTCTGTGGCTCCACCGGCTTTATACAACGAGAGATGTAAGAGACTTCCCGGCGCGAGAGGACCAGAGACACAGCTAGACTGGGGGAGGGTGTGAGGGTTGAAACACGGTCAACTCCTCACTGGGTGGAGCCAAACTGAACGAGTGAACCTCCCTCGCCTTACTACACCACAGTGTACCAATCCCTGCCTCTGGCCACGGCTTCCACACACACACACACACACACACACACACACACACACACATATGTATACTAATTTATAATATACCTACAGTACACTCTGATCCATATCTTGAGTACAACAATCCATTCTCTTGAGTACGATAATTGTGGGCCCTTAGTACGATAGTTTGGTCTCTTGAATATTATAATTTTATGTCGAGTATGATGATTTAATCCCATAATTACGATAATTTAGGACAACGAGACTGATAATTGTATCTATGGTATGACAATTTGAGCACGATAATTTAATCTCTTGAGTACAATAATTTATGACAATGAAAATAAGAATGTTATATCAAGAGTGAAGAAGAAAGTCTCTTTAGGTGGAGACTTTCTCCCCTTTAAGTAGATAGACAATTTAAGTAGCAGTAGAAAGAAAGTTTAAAACCAGTTAGAAAAAAGAACAATGCTAACACGAATGAAAAAAACGAAAAACAAGAAAAAACAGATTAAAAGATAAAGAAACAATATAACTCAAATCAATATATACGATAAACAACAGTCAATCAAGTACGCGGGCATTGTTTTGTATGTAAGAGTCGTAATCTGAACGAGGCAGAAGAATCAATTAAGCATCCATAACGAGTCGCCAAGAAGCGTTTACGAAGGCCCGTTTGGAGGTTAAAAATACACTTTGTATACTGTGAGGATGTGAACAAGTGTAGACGTGTGTACTTTTAATTGTTACCGTTTACACTTATCTTTCATCGCTCTTACTATTAATCTCTCTCTCTCCCTCTCTCTCTCTCTCTCTTGCATCCGTCTTTCTATTAATTCCTTCTCTGTCCACCTCTCCTTCTCTGTATCCCTCTCCTTACACTTTCTCATTATACATCACTACATTCTCTCTCCCTCTCATCATCCCTCTCCTTAAGCCACTCAATGATTCCCTCTCTCCATCTCCTCCTCTCTCTTAATTATTCCATCTTTCCCTTCCATTCTTTCTTTGGCGTCTCTGCACCACTTATCTCACCCCATACCGTGGAGAAAGAGGGAAGGTGATAATGGATGGATACACCAGAGCAATGCTATAATCTAGACACCTTAAGGATGGTGTGTGTGTGTGTGTGTGTGTGTGTGTGTGTGTGTGTGTGTGTGTGTGTGTGTGTGTGTGTGTGTGTGTGTGTGTGTGTGTGTGTGTGTAATAATAATAATAATAATAATTGACGGTTTATTGAAAAAGTTCTGCAACCCGAAGGCTGAAAATATACATTGGACATAAATGACTTATTACATACATTGGTGGTTTAACAAAAGCCTTCATTAGAGAAAGGTAAAGGAACATACAGTGAACATACAGATTAATGTAGGTGTTGAACAGCAAACACGTAGTGTAGTAACTCCCTCCCAGATGGTGTTAGGAGGGCCTCACGTGGTGTGTGTGTGTGTGTGTGTGTGCTTGTAAAAGAGAGAGAGAGAGAGAGAGAGAGAGAGAGAGAGAGAGAGAGAGAGAGAGAGAGAGATAACTTAGTAAGAGACATTCAGAGCTGCTATTCAAAGATGGTACTCCCTCCCCTCCCCCCCTCCAAAAAATGGCGACGAAATTACAGACTGGAAAAAAATAATTAGCTTCCGATTTTTTTTTAGAATCTTCACTAGAGTTCCAAAAGATTCCTAAGTTAATTTCTTTTTGACTAACACAACTAATAAAAAAAAACATCCATACGACAAAGAAAAATTACAGGGACGATAGTTTGGGAATCTGAATCGACAACAGTGACAGGAATGCCAGAAGTGCTGAGATGACTACCGTAGTAGCTCCACCGTCCAACACGAGGCTCACAGGTGACATCTACTTATGGTATTTGGTCATTGACTCCTCTGGTATTTCTGTAGTACAATGTGTTTTTATATACAATATATTTTGACCATCTGTGGACGACAACTTGGGCCCTTGAGTACGATTAGTTTTTGTAGACGAGTATGATAACTTGAGACTTTCACGTACGATAACTTACAAATTAAATACGATCATTTCGCTATTAGTACGTTAGTTTTCTTTAATGTACGATAGTTCCATCTTTATTTGTATAGTAACATTTTAATATACGATAACCTCCCGGCAGTACGATAACTTCACCTACTGTACGATAGCTTCCCATACAGTACGATAACTTCCCCTACAGTACGATAACTCACCTTCAGGTATGACTCATAGTGAAAACCTGACAGCCACAACGCCATTTTTAGGTCAGAGGAGGGCGTGGTGGAGCATGCAGGTCTCCCAGAGCGGGTTGGAGGCGCCATTTTGGACATACTCGGGCATATTTCAGGTCATATATCTCCATTATACCTCCAATGAGATCCGTATGGCATGTCGGGGGCGTATTCGGAGTTTTAGTATACCGTTAATTTTATGGGCGATTATTTTTTTTTTTTACGTACCGTGTTGCGGGTGTAAGATACTTCAAGTTTTAATACACCGTGCAGGTTTTGTGCAGTGTAGTGCATTGTGTTGTGCTGTATTGTGTTGTTCTTTGTGTTGCGTTGTTCTTTGTGTTGCGTTGTGTAAAGTTGAGCAGAAATGTGTTGTGAGGACTGAGGACTGAAATGTGTTGTAAGTTCACAGCATAATAGAGGAGTTTTTTTGTGTATTGACAGCACAACACAACACAAGATGGATGACTGTGTGTGTGGGTGTGTGTGTGGGTGGGTGTGTGTGTGTGGGTGTGTGTGTGTGTGTGTGTGTGTGTGTGTGTGTGTGTGTGTGTGTGTGTGTGTGTGTGTGTGTGTGTGTGTGTGTGTGTGTGTGTGTGTGTGTGTGTGTGTGTGTGTGTGTGTGTGTGTGCCCTCCCTAACCCCCCACGACACATGGCCTTCTCACCCCCTTCCTGTACGCCTCCTCCTCCCCAAATATGGCCCTGATGACTACCCACCCACCTCCATTTCTCTCCACCCCTACCCCTCTCACCCCCACTCCAATCCCCTCTACCCATCCATCCATCCACCCCCTTAACCTCCCCACTCCCTAGTTCCTCTCCGATCATCTCTACGTAAGTTTACTCCCCCACCCCTTCTCAACCCCCAATTACCCCCACCCCATATATTCCCTAACACACACCCCTCTCTCCTAATCACCCCATCCTGACACTCCTCTCTTCCCCTCTCCAGTCACCCTCCCTTCAACCTCTTCCTGTTGCTTAGTCATCAACCAAATTTATTAACACAAAAACGCATTATCTCTCTCTCTCTCTCATTAATCAATTTATGTTTACACTATTTTACACCTACCTACCCTACTCCCTCTCTCTCCATCGCGTCTTCCAAGAGAGGACATAACCACCTCCTTGAAGTATTCTTACATGAGAAACTGACATCTGATTGGCTGTGACATCGAAACAATCAGAAATCCATACAAGGAGGATAGGGACTTAATTGTTTTTTTTTTATGTATTAGTTTACCATTCATCCATTTATTATTTCATTTCATTCATCAGTCTCTTCTTTTCATCTGATTACCATTCATCCATCGTTCTCAGGGACTTAAGTCATCGTACTCAAAGTGTTAAATCATCGTTCACAAGGGATTAAATCATCATACTTAAAGAACACCAAATATTAGCTCAATTAAAAATTAACTCTTTTCCGTTTTTTTTACGATACAATCAGAAAATCGTCCATTACGAAACGGTATCAGTAATCTAATACCTTCTCATCGATTAGTTTAGGTCAGTTCTCTTTGACTTTCGTTCAGAGATTCCTTAAAAAATAAACATCTGTAATAAAATCCATCCCTTATTTAGTTTCCGCGTCGAGTCGATTAGAAAAAATTTAATCATGGCGAAACGGCATGAGTGAGTCCTTATTTTTCATGGTAGTTTCGCTCTTATTCCCCTATGACATTGGTTCTGTTTTCTCTACAAGGTTTAGTAGGTTATTTGGATCACCTTAAGATTAGCCCCTCAGTTTATTTAACTTTTAAGCTTAACCACCTTAACGCTAAATTAACGTAACATAAACTAACCTAACCTAACCTAACCAAGTCAAATTTAACCTAAACTAACAAAACTAATATAACCTAACTTATTCTATCCTGACTTAACGATCCCAAAATTAACCTAAACTAACCAAACCAAAGCTAATATAACCTTAAATTAAGCAAATCTAACCTAACCTAACCAAACCTAACCACAGCTGCTGGGAAACATCAAGTGAAATATGCTAAGATGTTAATTATCAGGTGATCCAGTTTCTTTAATTTTTTATCTCATTGGTGTTAATGTCGTAAAGATTCGAGCCTCGCCCCTCCCCCCTTACGACACCACTGTTACCATATTAGCGACACACCTCACTCGGGATGACTTTTTTGGTACGTGTGTTACCAATTATTTCAACCTCCTGCCGCTCGAGTGATCACTAACATTTATAGGGTAGTACGCTTAGTTATTTCTCCTCCTCCTCCTCCTAACCGAAGGAATGGGGACACCTCTAATCGGTTCACTTAAAGTTACGACACAATAATGGTTAAGTTATATTGAAGATTAGCCTCGTCTAACTTACTTCACCTGATCTAACATAACATAACATAAACCCAACCTAACCTAGCCTACTGCAAACCCCGAGGTATATAGCGTAAGGGTATTTAATCATCAGGTGAAATAAGCTGGAGGGGCTAATCTTCAGGTGATCCGAATGTATTATTCCGCTTCAACAACTAATCCTAAAAGCCATCAACAAATAAAAATTAATCTTGTGGGACAAACTCTTAACGGACGAGTCTTAGTGAGATCAGGTACCAGTGAAGTGATTCTCAGAGATATAAAGATGAGATATTTCGCTTAACTGATTATATAAGAACAATGAAAACAACATCCATAATGACTTCAAATTAAACACAAAGACTCGAGGTTAAAATTCATGATGTAAGGACGTTTATCACTTAATAGTAAAACAGCAAAAATAAACTCACAATGACATCAAATTTCCACCAAGTCTCCAGGTTATATGAAGATGTAAATACGTTCCTAACATAAAGTAAAAATAAGACCCATAATGGCATCAGTTGTGGACTAACACACGAGGAGGTTAACCAGATACATTCATTCAGCAACAGTAAGAGGACAAACTCAACGTAACTCCTCACCGTATCAGGTTTCTGAGGACTCAACTGGTCAGGTAAAAACTGGCCTTATCTCTGATCATTCTCTATCGGCAAGACCATCAGACCTTTTATGTTTTAGCGGTGTGAGGGCCGCCAGCGTCCCCCTCATGATGGAATAATGAGGGCAAGGCTGAGAGAGGCCACGTTTATAGAGGGGTAGATGAACTCTTCTTAATTTGGGTCAATGCCATAAAAAATTACTAACGCCAGTATGGGCAATCAAATCTGTCAGGCGTTTCAAGCACAATAAATTAATTAACGCAACAACCTTTACCTAACGATGAGATACTTGTGGAAGTTACGCCAGACGAACATTCGCTCGCCTTCTATCGGCAGTGACACTCTGGTGGTGTGATAGAGGTAACAATATTTTCCCAGTAGACTGCATTCTAATAAATTAAATGTTAAATTTCCCTTATCAGTGATGTTTATAACGTTACGGAGTCTCTGAGACGCCGTAACACCGGAGAGCTAGCCTAAATAGGACTCTTTTATAACGCCACTACAAGTCAGTTTATACCTTTAACTCTCTCTCTCTCTCTCTCTCTCTCTCTCTCTCTCTCTCTCTCTCTCTCTCTCTCTCTCTCTCTCTCTCTCTCTCTCTCTCTCACACCAACACAAGAAGGTCACTTTACTCACCCGACGTCTCACCATCACTTACTTAAGACATACGAGACCAGCTGTCCACCTCACCCTGCTCATACACTTAAAACCTCGTGTTATATACTATTGTAAGTTAACGCTGGCCGGCCCATTACTTATAAATGCAAGTGGGGCTACGTGTGTGTGTGTGTGGTGTGTGTGTGTGTGTGTGTGTAAAATCAAAGTAAATAGGTGTTGGGGTATATGTTTTTATTTTTGTTTTGAATGCATTTTTTTCATTCATTCTTTATAAATCTATCTCTCTCTAATCATATTATCTATCTATTCTCCTAACTGCCATTTCTACCCCCCCCCTCTCTCTCTCTCAAACTGTCTCAATGTCAACAAACAGTGTGGAGGACATGCGTGTTGTGGCGGTCGACCCTCTCCAACATACTTTGTGGGACTTCGCCTCGAGTTCAACCACAAGGTGACAAGGTGAACGCTGCGGGGTCAGGTTAGTGCTACCCGTTCACCACAATCACAGTCATTATATACTCACAAATATCACCCTTAATGCGTCACTATATCCGACTACGTATATTAAACCAGTGTATTTAAAATCACTATACCCACCACCCTTCACTATATGCATCATACTACATTCTATACCTTGCTATATTTGCTATAAATTCACTATATATATATATATATATATATATATATATATATATATATATATATATATATATATATATATATATATATATATATATATATATATATATATATATCAGTATCTTCGTCCATCGTTCCACTTGAGGACTTAAGAGGTTAGTTATAATACCACAGAATTAAATATGATTGGTTAAAAATTTAACCCTTCGAGGACGATGATTTAAGCCCCTTGAGGTCGATGGTTTAACCCTTGAGGACGATGATTTAATCCCTTGAGGACGATGATTTAATCCCTTGAGGACGATGATTTACACCAGGAAGACGAATATTGAACCCCTTGATGATGATGGCTTAACCCCTTGAGGACGATGGTTTAACATTTTGCAGATTATATTTAACCCCTTGAGGACGATGATTTAACCCCTTGAGGAATATAATTTAACCTTCAGAAAATGGTAAGTGTTTGTTTGTTTGTTATTGTTGTTTGCTTTAGGTTTTCCGGGTTACAATTTTTTTTTTTATTGAGGAAGATTACGTAGGGTTTACAGCAGTCACTCACCTGAACCCCCCGTCGATCTGGTGACCCCTGGTGGTGACCTGGTGAACTGTATAGTGGTGACCTCTTACATACCTGCGGTGAGAGAGAAAATACATGGTGAATGGTTGTGTGGTAGAGGTGGTAATGGTGGTGGTAGGATGGTGGTGGTGGTAGATGGTGAATGGTTTTGGTAGAGGTGGAAGTGGCAGGGTGGTGAATGATGACAGTGGTAGTGTAGCTGTGGGGGTGATGGTGCTGTTGGTGTTGAAAATGAATGATGGTGGTAAAGGTAGGATGGTGAATAATACGGTAGTATTAGTGGAAGTTGCACTGGTTGTGGTGGCGAGCATATACAATAAAACATTGAGTGGAACACAAAGTAGCAATATTATATTTTTTTTACAATACATAATAATAATAATAATAATAATAATAATAATAATAATAATAATAATAATAATAATACTAATAATAATAATAATAATAATAATAATAATAATAATAATAATAATAAAAGAATGATAATCGTCTTCTGTACAGGTAAGAATTGATGAAAATGAGGAAGGAGTGAGAGGTTGGGAGAGTTTGAGGGAGTGAGTGAGAGTCCAGGAAAGTGTATGGGAGGGAGAGAGAGAGAGAGAGAGAGAGAGAGAGAGAGAGAGAGAGAGATGTAACTTAACATAATCTTCCGTCGCATCAATGTAATTACAGACGATACCATCTGTTGCCAATTATAGATACAGGACAGTTATAGAAGGCCTCCTCCGCCAATCACGTGAGTCAACGGGGGAATCCTAATCAACCAATAACATGAACCAAGTTTCGTCAGAGGTTGAATTACGTTAGCTCAGGCTAGGTTAGGATAAGATCACTTGAAGATTAGTCCTAGATTATTTCAGTGTTGTAATGGTTAGTAAATGTGGCAGTAACTCACGCTTCCACTTACAACACACAAGACTGATCGACTCCTGGCTTCATGTTCCTCACGAAGCAGTCGGCCTCTGTGTTATACGTGACCACACACACACACACACACGGGAGTACTGACCACCTCCACTACCATCCACGACCTTCTCGCCTCGGGTCAGTGTTTACCGTGAGAGAGTGTAGGAGGCGCTCAGGCTCGACCACACAACCAACCACAGTTCACATTTTTAACAGGTAACGACCCGTCTGGTGGTTGAAGCGCCTTGTTAGTTGTAAGTAAATTTATTAAAAATATTTTGTATTGAACAGTCACGGTCTAAAGTACTGTCGCTCCTCCTGCTGCTAAACGAACCCGGAGCATCGTGAAACCGAATCAGTAGACACGAATCTTTGCCTCATTAGTCAGCCCAATACCTGACTCTCCTGACTAACAAGATTTTTACATAAGGCTCCGTTTTCTTGACCTAATTCACGCACTTACTGACCTAACAGATATTGTTGTTTACACATCAGGGATAATTAAAACTTAACATACCCAATAACTAGTCATCCTTACTTAAGGAATTTCATGGGCTAAAAAGTTACCACATGAAGCTAGAACTGTCTTATGTCTTATGCAAATTTACAGTTTTATTAAGTAATTAAAACTTTTAACAGTTGTGTCAACTTTGTGTACCCAGTGAGGTGAAGTTAATGATTATCTTGCCTCTATTACCTCGTACACACACACACACACACACACACACACACACACACACACACACACACACAGATTTTACAATAATTTACCAGCCATTATAAAGCATAAGTGTGGTCGAGGATGGAACTTGAGGAGACGTCCTGGGTAACATTCTTATCTTGATCTTATCTCAGTTATCATGACGCTGATAACACTCTACCTGCCACTGTGACTACCTGGCTGTGTTGATCACCCCCCAACATCACCACCTTAAGATTAACCACCCTAATGTTAACTTAATCTAAGCTAACTCTAACATAATCTAACCTAACCCAACCCTTCCAGAGTGCGCTAGGGTGTTCAAACAACAGGTGAAATGATCTGGGAGGGCTAATCTTTAGGTGGTCCACGACACTCAGCACTATGACAACAGTTACAGCATAGAGTGCCGTGTGGAACTCTCTGTCAGTGTTTTTACTGTTCGATAATTATAACCTGCAACAATTGCAAATATCTTGCCTCGGGGGTCAAATACCAGGTGGGTGATGACGACCAGGTGTTCAGATTACACAACGACACCTGACTCATATTTCTTGGTACAGTAATAATTATATATACAAAATATAATAAGGTGTTTCAACGTTTGGAGAATTATCGATAACTAGGTTACATTCTTTCCTCTAATACCTAGACCTGACAATTATATGGATAATGTTAGCAAACTACCACGAATAGGAGTGCTAAGCCATTTTCATTTAAGCACACTAACCTAACGTAACCTACGGGTGTAGCGGTAGTTTGCTCCCAGTTCACTCAGGTATGACTGGGTACTTTAATTCACAGGTGGGGAAAGTTACTGAGGTCGAGTACAGTGCCTCCTCGTGTACCGAAACACTAAGGTCCATGCTGATCTATAGCCGCACTGTCAGGCCAACACTTATTTGCACCGAACTAACGATCCTAAGGTGGTTTTAGTTAGGTAGTTGTGACTTCATCAGGGACTGAGTGTGAGGTGAGTGTTGTGTGTACTGTCCACCAACACCACTACCACACGCTCACCACACTTACTGTACATATTACTATCAAAAGATTTATAATCACAATTAAAAATAACTTGATGCTTATAAATAATTTCCACTTACTTCTATCTTACAATGTTTAAACAATAAACAAGAGTTATGTTAAATTAAGAAACTTCTATTCAACATTCTGGACATTACGCTGGCAGGGCTCCAGGTGCCGGTCAGTTAATTATTTTATGCTATTTTTGTACCTGAATTGATAACCAGCTTGGTATGCCTCGTTGTAGATAAGTTTTTATTATCATCATTACCTAACAAACACAGATAAAGTTGGTCATATACTCTAAGTGATGGAAGGTAAGAGATAATTAACTTGAAGGGTTAAAATAACACAAGCGATGATTTTGTTATGTTATTCAGCAAAACCTTTCATATAAATAAACACCTGAGACAAGGTTACACTGCCTGGTTGGTATGTTGAGGCCATGATCAGCTGATGACACCAGCACACACACACACACACGCACACGTACACGTACAACCACACGTACACGTACAAATTCACACACAAGAAAGACACATATCCAAGGGCATATACAAACACACACACACACACACACACACACACACACACACACACACGCAACCCATGGAAATACATGCACACACACACACACATACATACAAAGTCACATACCCAAGGATGTACACATACATAACGTACATATACAAGAATGTACACACATACACACAAAAATCCAATACTATCTCTTCTTCCCCTTCCTCCTCCTCTTCCATTATTACCACCACCACCTCCTCCTCCACAAGGTCAGGGGTCAAACATCACAGAGATGACCTTTCTGACACATGACCCGGGAGAGCGTGGGTTGTACACTGACGCCTTTTTTATGACTGACAGCTGACAGTCCATAATGACAGCCATTCCCTCATTATGGACCATAAGTAGACAGCTGACAGTCCATAATGACATCCATCTCCTCACTACGGACCAGAAGTACACAGCTGACAGCCCATAATGACAGTCATACCCTCACTACGGACAGACCACATTGACAGCCATATATAATACATGCTAGGGGCCACAAGTAAACAGCTGACAGTCCATAATGACAGCCATACCTCACTAATAATAATAATAATAATAATAATAATAATAATAATAATAATAATAATAATAATAATAATGTAACACAAATCAGAAAACATAAAAACATGTAAAACAAAACAATAACAAACATTATGCAACTTAAAAAACAAATAAAGAAACTCACAAGGAAAAAAAAAGAATTAATAAAAAATAAAAAAATAAAAAATACAATTAAAAACATCAATAACGAAAAGTATAACTAAATAGGTCAGATTTATTTTGTTTTATTTCTCATCAAAGAGTTTAAAAATTGTACAGTATCATCGTATTCCAGGTGGTAAAACTTCGCCACGGTTATAACTTCCGCAACACTAATTAGGCGAACCGATCAGTTAACTAACCAATGATGAGGCTCTGACGTCATAGTTCTCAGGTTCTTCGCGAATGATTTGCCCAATTAACATGTTTGGATATTACAGAGGGTTTTTTTTTCCACCTGCTGATTGGCATATAAGCTATTAGCATGACTTGTCATAATTACAAATTTCCTCCCCTGCTGATTGGACTTTATTCAATAAGCACGTTCTGAGGTCACAGTTCCAGCTCTTTCTGTCTTCTGATTGGTCAACAGTTCTAGAGGACACCAACAGGAAGACTCTGACGTCATACAAGCAGTCTCCCTGGTCTACTGATTGGTCTAAAACCAATTTACAGGCCCTGACGTCGTCTCTGCAACTTTCTCATTGGCCGGGCTCGTCAGGTAAGCAATTAGGAGCCTCTGACGTCACAGCTATAGCTTTTTTCATTTCACCGAGCGTCTATTCTGGGTTATTTTGGCCTTTGATAAGATTAATAGTCAGGAGTCATTCTGTCTTTAACCCCACGCAAATCACCTTGTTTATGTCTTGATTGCTTCATAAACAAAGACCCCTTGTTAGGTTGCTCCCCCCCAATAAGTCGTTTGTCATAACTACCCGCAGCAGGTCGTTAGTCGCCATTACCTTCAGTTTTTTCACCAAACAACTATCAATATTTTCCCCTCACTACTACTAGTTGTGGCTCCTGAGGTGAACATGGCGCCTCTTTTTTGTTGTTCTTGTTCTGTTGTTGTAGTTGATGTTGTTGTAGTTGTTGATTTTGTTGCTGTTGTAGTTATTATTGTTATTATTTTCATTGTTATGGAGTAAGATGGTGTGTTGATATTTGTGTAGGTCAGAGTGACCTTTGACCCTGACCAATTAATAGATTTTGATTATAACTATTAATTGAGGTCTAGAGAAATCGGGTGTTCAAAATTCATCGATATCTGTTCCTAACCCTGGACTTTGTGAGCAGACAGACACAGACAGAAGGAGGAGGAGAGCACAGATTGACAAACAGAACCGTCCATTACCTTCCGTTTCGTCGTCTGATTCGTGACCGCCATCCCCGTTTTCGGTTACGTAGTATTCCGGGTTGAGGGTAAATTGTATAGCCGGTTTACCGTCGTGGACAGACTCCTCGTTTGGAGGCGCATTGTCATTACTGGTGGTGGTGCTTCTGTCGCTGTTGTACGAAGGAGGGGGAGTTTGGGGAGTTCGAGGACTAGGCATGGGGGCTGGAGTAGTTTGCAAGATTGGAGTGGTGGTGGGGAGTGAGGTAGGGGAGGGGTTAGGGTGGAAGTCCTGCGCGAACTCTGGAGTTTGTTGAAACTTAATCCCTACAGCTGGTCGCTCCTTAGGCTTCTTCTTCATGAATCCGAACATGGTGGTGAGGCAAGTTCCGATGCCCGCGACTATTTTACTATTTATATACAGAGGGTGACGGCACCAGCACCTATGGTTACCTCGCCAACACTTCACTGTAATACCAGAATCAATGGTATTTTGGTGACCTCATTCTCCGCTGTCACCGCGTGGATCACCGTCACCAGACAGTTCCACACACCACACAACACTACCACACAGCCCTGAGCTCTTCACACCCTCCACTGCAGGGTTTCAGGTCACCACTGAGAGTCAGACACCTCGGTACACTGGTGAAATATATCCCACATACGAGTCGCCACGGTGGTAGGAGAGATACTGAAGCCAGTGAGGGACCAGGCTGACACAGACACCAGCTAGCTACACCATCACTGCCACCACCAGGGGAGCGTCGATGCCCCCCCACCTTATCGTCAACAACTTCCGAACGCGGCGATTTTAGCCGTCTGGCTCTCTATTAACCCCTTCCCGTGGCAACAGCCAGTCCTTACCAACGCCACGGCGACACTGAACAAGCTTCCTGGCCACACTGTGGCCGAGCGAGGGGATAATACACCCCCTAGACGCCTCCTTATACCCTCAGGTTAGTGAGAGTCGTACACAGTTTTTATCTTAATCATGATACGGTAGAGTTGGCGTCAAACTTCAGCTCTACTGATTGTAACTTGAACTTATCACTAACTTGTTTTCCACCCATACCTCAACACACTCAAGATACTCACCTCACGGATCACCTGATGATTAGGCACCCTAACGCAAACCTAACCTAACCTAATCTATCATAACCAATCAAGATAGTATTAGCGCGTTTAAATTAATCATCAGGTAAAATAAGTTGAAGTAACTAATCGTCACGTGACCCATCCTCAGGACCGTTCCTATGACACATTATTGGTTCCGAGAAGCTACTATATGTCGATAATGATAACCGTCGATGACAAGAATTGCAGAAGTACCCACGAGACTGCCAATGATAAAACTAGAGCGATAACAGGAAATTCCGAAAAGCCTCAAGGATGTGTGAATGTTGAAGCGTAATAATGCACACCTTACTATTAACCCCTTCACTATTGGACGCCATTGTTATTATTTGATATGGCTAACGTCAGACGATTTTAATCAGCGCAGAAGCCCGTATAGTTAAGAGTCCAACACATACACTAGCTGATCCTAACATGCACCAGTCCTAAAAATCTCCAGTCCAAGTAAGTCCAATCCTTAAAAAACTAAGCCTAACAGACCCCAACCTAATCTAAACACTAGGATTTGTGGTCCAGTCATAATGGTCCTCCTTACGATTAGGGGTACGGTCTATTAGGACTATAGACCCAATTGGGACTGAAGGGGGCTACTGGAACCAGCCGCACAAAATACACGAAGTGGATGGTCAATTCTCTCTCTCTGGCGGTGCTTCAAAGCGTCCAATCTCCCCCATTGATCTCATTAACATCGACAATTTAAATGTAATTATCATACTACAGGTTGTTGTCGGACACCTAACAAACACACTCGCACAAAAACATGATTAGTGTCATTTAGAGAGAGAGAGAGAGAGAGAGAGAGAGAGAGAGATGAGATAAGACCAGACAGGCTCTCAACAATACACATTATCAAGCATTAGACCAACAAACTTGACCAACACCCGGACTTAAATGGTAGTGAAGTCTTAAAAAAATTGTCTTACCGAATGATTTGATAATATACTTGACGCCCCGAGAGCAAAAATGAGAGGTCTTTTAAAAATCTTCTATATTACGAGGGGAGTAATAACAGAGGTTCCAACAATGTTTCTCAACCAGCCCATTAGCCCCCCACAAACATAGTATTACATGAAGTAGTTTACAATAGTTTACTAAGTACAATAAACGTCTCAAATGCTTGGTGTTTAGAGATGAAGTGATATTTTTTTTTTCACAAAGACTTATAATGAGACGAAAAAATAAATAATAAATAAATGTTGTTCCAAAAAGATTCAAGACTCAACAATAACATCACCTGTACTGAGGGTCTATAAGGCTTCGTCCAACGTCTAATGATGATCTTGATAGTGCTTGATGGCCAACAGACAGAGAAAATGCTTTTAAAGAGAGTTATAATGAGGTGATAAAAGCAAAGGTTCCAACACTGTTCAGTCGTCCGTCCTGAGAGATTAGTTTTTTGTTTCTTCTTTTGAGGAGGGGGTTAGGTTAGGTTAGGTTAGGTTAGGTTAGGTTAGGTTAGGTTAGGTTAGGTTAGGTTAGGTGAATCTTTAGATGAAACAAGCTGTGGGGTGGATATTCTTCAAGTGTGCCTATTTTTTTTATAAGACTTCGCCTCGATGACTTTGACCACTTCAACCGTATAAACAAACAGAATAAACAATATTATCATCTCAATCCCAAATAAACAAGATGAACGTGTGACAAGTCTATTCATTATTTTCTTACAGATTGTAATGTATAATTATAGTATAAACAACAAACATTTATCTTAAAAATAAAAAGAGGTTAGTTTAGGTTATTATTATGAATTTAATTGTATTTCTGATTTATTATTGGACAGGACAGGAACGTCAATAATAATAATGTTGAAGGAAGTCAAGCCGATTAGAATCTCTCTCTCTCTCTCTCTCTCTTTGTATGTGTCCCAGTGTTCGTGCGTCCCTATGTCCGTAGGTCATGCAGTTAAATCTACAGTAGATGTTCGTGATGCGTTCTTTCGTGTCCTCTCAAAAGAACTGCGTCGGTTATAACCATCGTCTTGTGGAGAGAGAGAGAGAGAGAGAGAGAGAGAGAGCAGAGAAGGGAAGGAGGACGGGAAAGAAGGTATGGACAGGAATAAAGGGAGGGAGGGAAGGAAGAGATAGAGGAAGAAAATGAAGGGATAGAGGAAAGGAAGGGAAGAAAGAGATAGATGGAGAGAAGGAAAAGATAGATGGAGGGAGGGAATGAATGAATAAATGGAGAGAAGAAAAAAGATAGAGGGAGGGAAGGAGGGAAGGAAGGGATAGATGGAGAGAAGAAAAATATAGAGGGAGGGAAGGAAGGGATTGATGGAGGGAAGGAAGGGTTAGATGGAGGGAAGGAAGGGATAAGAGGAAGGGAAGGAGGGCCCCAACAGGTAGAGTGAATCAATCAATGCACACCTGACCAGCGGCACCACGATCGTTAAGCCGAGGACCATCTATTAATACACGTCCAATTATAGGAACCTAGGGGCTCTATTATAAGAAGCTTAATTATAGACAGTCCAGATTTTAGGCAGTTTTAAAGGAACCATCGGAGGTATAATTAAAAGATATTGGTAAAGTACTGGATAGAGATTTCACATTATAGGCCAAAACGATTATAGGATACGGAAGGTCTAGTACAGGAAAAAAAAACAGATGAAATTATATATACTATAAACATATATAAACCACTCCTATATATGTATGTGAATTCTTGTGTAAGTTTATAGGATTCAATGGAATAAGCTGAACTAATTATATAGACTTCCCATTATAGATCCTATGTGGCTCTGAGACGTACGCACACACACACACACACCTGTCAACACAAGGGAACACTTACCTCTACACACCTGCCAAATCCACCCTTAATTGTCACATACCTGCAAAAACGAGACACTGGTTATAACTTTGACGTAAATTAACACGTATGTATTAACAATAAAAAAAATACCTACGATAAAATTAACAAATGAGTATTAAGAAAAATATGATGATGATGATGATGATGATGATGATGATGATGATGATGATGATATTATTATTATTATTGTCAATATTATTAAATGAGGGTCTCTCACTAAATTACATTCTCATGTTCTTTATACAATAATGTTGGTACACCTCAAGTAGACCCTTCACTCAGTACCAACAGGTGCGACCCAGTTCTCTATCAATTGACTTAAGTAATGCGTCTTTACCTCTACTAACCGAGACCAGTAGAAAAAATATTTATCAAAATCTTAGAGATAATATGTTTCTAACAAGTCTGGACGGTCCTTCAAGTGGGTGAAATATTGCTGATGACCCGGCTACTACCGGGAGAGTGTGTTGGGGTGTAAAGTGTATACGGTGACGGTCTCTCTAAGTATACTGTAATTAGTTCAGCTACCTGTCCATCTCTTTGCCAATCAGTACATCTTTCTGATTATCTATCTATCTTCAGCAGGACTACAGTCGTAAGTGAAAAAGCGCTAATTTGTTTATGCTAGTAGTCCCCCAGGCATTGGCAGCCATCTTGGATTTCGAGAAGTAAACAAACTCTTGAAGAGTCGTGTCAACATGGCGACTCGAGAGGTCGACCTCAGGTACTCGAGTTTCAGGGCTCCCCAGGGGTCACCACTACGCCAGGGTGGCCGACAACCCTGGCCTTGTTGCTCAGGGGCTTGTTGAATTCAGAGTTATTCAGAGATCAATTATAAATGAGAAGTGGCTTAGCTACCCGCTTGGAGACTTTCACACACACACACGCATACAAGAATATAACCAGCAATTCGCAACAACGTGAAAGTGGGTCCCGTAGACCTGGATGGCCGTAGGAACAGCGTGGTTACGGTATATCGTACGTTTTTGTTTTGTTTTGTTTTTGTACACAAGAAGACAGTATGACAGGCACTGCACTGGACCAACTTTACTTCCCCAACTGCAAAGTTGGATAACCACTGACAGCTTAGTCATAAGTCAAAGATTAAATACTGGTTGATAGAGTATAAACAAGTCAGTTACAAGTCATGTACAAGTCGATGACTGGTCAAATACACAAGTGCAAGTTAAGTAGTGGTGATGCCCAGGTTAAGATATTATTCAAGTGCAGGTAAAGAAAGGAAACGTGAAATGCACATGATTAGACAAAGGTCACACAGTATACTCAAACGGTTATACGAACAGGGAAAACCTATTAATCGGACGCGGCTGTACAGTACACTTGACAAGCGTTATCTATCAGGTGGCACGTCTATTATCACGCCTCTGATACCTGTTAACACGGCGAAAACAAGATACACTCTACCCGAGAACAGAACATAAGAACATAAGAACATAAGAATGGAGGAAACTGCAGCGGGCCTATTGGCCCATACTGGGCAGTCCCGTTTACACCCAACCCCTATTGCTCATATGAGCATCCAACCTATGTTTGAAGCAATTCAGCGTATTCGAGTTAATGATGATATTTGGTAACTTGTTCCATTCATCCACTACTCTGTTCCCAAACCAGTGTTTACCTATTTCACGCCTAAATCTAAATTTGTCTAATTTAAAACCATTGTTACGAGTTCGCTCCTGGTTGGATAATTTGAGTACCTTTGTAATGTCCCCTTTGTTTAGCCCTGCCTTCCACTTATACACCTCTATGAGGTCGCCCCTCGCTCTACGTCTCTCAAGGGAGTGCAAATTAAGATGCTTTAACCTGTCTCTATACTCAAGGTTCCTAATGCCCGGGATTAGTCTTGTCATTCTCCTCTGAATTCTTTCCAAGGATTCTATATCCATTCTGTAATACGGTGACCAGAACTGAACTGCGTAATCCAGGTGTGGTCTCACAAGAGCAAGATACAGTTTTAGGATGACCTCGCTAGTCTTGTAACTAACACTCCTTTGTATGAACCCAAGTACTTTATTAGCCTTGTTACGAGCAAAAACACATTGTTTACTTGGCTTAAGGTTCCTACTTATCATTACTCCTAAATCTCTCTCGCAGTCGGATTTCTCTATGGCATCGTTGTTCATCTGGTATCTGGTTTCCCTGTTTACATCTCCTATACTGAGTACTTTACATTTGTCTACGTTGAATTTCATCTGCCATTTTTCAGACCATTCGAAAAATTTGTTTAGATCTTCCTGTAGTTTTGCCGAGTCCTCGTCAGATTTGATAACACGTCCTATTTTAGTGTCATCAGCAAATTTACTTATGTTGCTGTCTATGCCGATATCTATGTCGTTTATGTATATAATAAATAATAATGGTCCAAGTACTGAGCCTTGGGGAACTCCACTTGTGACGTTGCTCCAGGATCACGCGCAGATTAGCCCCACCTTATTTCACCAGATAATTTAACACCCTAACGCTAACCTGGGATGGTGGAGGAAGTTAGAGGAGGTTAGGTTAGTTAGGTTAGGTTAGGGTGTTTAATGAGTTACCGGGCTTCAATACTATCGACCCGTAGAAGGAGGATCGTGGTCGACCCTCCGGGAAGGACAGGAAATAGTGTACGACCATCCACCAGGTCACCCGCACCTCCTACCAAATATTAGCTCATCTTCAAATGCACAAAGAACACACACACACACACACACACACACACACACACACACACACACATATCTACGGGTATATAGTCCGATTCCGTGTATGAGGTAGGGCAATAGCTTGAGCCGTAAATTAATTAAAGCTCCTTCAAGGATTACATTTTAAAACCCGTCGAGTAATATGATGCAATTATCAATGTATCTCCATGCAACACAATCTGCTAGTTGTAAAGGTCTGAGTCCAAGATAATCAAAGTTCCGTGTAATATTTACACGATGATTAGTTAATCTACTTAAAAATCACTAAAAATTCGGGTCCAAAACCAACCAAAGCTCCACAGATATATAATGTGTACCAATGATCAGTTAATATACTTCAAAGGTAATCCTAGAACAATCCTGGGTCCATAGATTAACACTAACGAGTGGTGTGGCAGAGCTGCATGTGAAGGCGGTCACCTGCCGCCCCCGAGACCGGTCACCAGGAATTTAGGGCGTGGTGGCCTGGGGCGGCCAGCGGCCCACCTAGCATAGCCAGGCCGGATGTTGACATACCCAAGACACACACACACACACACACACACACACACTGACAAAAAGAACCAATTACCTTTTAACATTTTCCCCTCATCATCATCACAGCTGAGTCACTTAATAAACAGGTATTAAAATTGACGTACAACACCTGTGTGTAAGTAAAAAAGTAATGACAAGCCTCGATAATATATCCATCCATAGTGTTAAATAATTCACTTAAGAACACAATTAAAGTGACAATACAGTAACATTAAGTTACAATTATCCATCTATTAATCTTATTTTGTATTCAATTGCTTTATTTATTTGCAATTTTAGTTTCTTTTATTAACATTATTGTATTTACACTATATACTGCACTGTCTATGAACATTGGTGTGTATATCTCCACTATCTATGTAAACTGTTTATATACCTACAGTCTATGCAAATCGTATACCTGCACTATGTATATCGTACATCTGAACGGTCTATATACTGTACATTCAATACCTATACTGTTTACGTACAATCTGAATCATCGTGAAATACAAGAAACGTCTATCCAATCCACATATCCACCTGGCCTGACAACAGTGAGGAGACTGGCATGTAAAGTCTACGGGATTTACACATACGAAAGTCTTCATATTTGATAGTAAAGTGCTCTCTCTCTCTCTCTCTCCCTCTTACTTTATGACTCTCTCTCTCTCTCTTTCCTTCTTTCTTTCTCTCTCTTATTTCCCTTTACCTGAAAACACAAAAACGTGTTGATAAGTAATTCTAATATTCCTCTCTCTCTCTCTCTCTCTCTCTCTCTCTCTCTCTCTCTCTCTCTCTCAGTCAATTACTTCACCTGAATGCACAAGGAGGTGTTGATAAGTACTTTTGACAGCCTCCAGACATCTCCACCACCAAGAATGGAAAAAGTGGAATGTCATTTCTATTAGAGTGTAAATTAAATGTCTTGTTCCCCTCTCAGTAAGATGTTGTGATGGACGGTACTGAGAGAGAGAGAGAGAGAGAGAGAGAGAGAGAGAGAGACAGAGAGAGAGAGAGAGAGAGCTACTATGATTGGTGATAAATATCAAGAGACGCTTTGATTGGTTGAATAATCTGAAGAAACGCTGTGATTGGCTGAATAACATCAAGAAAGTCTATGGTTGGTTGAATAAACGTCACGAAACTCCTAAAAAGGTGTTTTTCAGTTAAATTTTCAATGCAAGTTAGATAAAAGCCGAATCTTTTGTTCACTTTAATTGATAAAAAGAGTTTTTAACTCTTTCAGTTTGTGACTATAGTCTGGGTCTCTCAATTACTTCAACTGAAGGGGCTGCGAACGACCTTTCTCGCTCTCTCTCTCAATGTGTGTTAGTATCCAGGCACCAACTCACACAGGTGTTCTTATACACCTGCACAACACCCCCACCTGTGTCAGTGAGTCATATTTCCCCTGACCCATACACCTTGATGTGTGTGTGTGTGTGTGTGTGAGGCAAACACACACACGCTCACAAAGACAGATACCGACCGACAGACAGAGACAAAGGTGACCTTGTGTATCAGGTGTGTGCTTAGCTAATGAGATAGGCGCTACAGTCAACTACACAGAGCAAGTACACTCACGTCGCCTCACCACTTATGTACTGTATAAAAGACATGTGCTGTACATAATAACCACATGTGTACTGTATAAAGCACATATGTAATGTATATATTGAGAACATTATGTAGTGTACATATTAGTATAAGCGTGTATGAATATATTTATATACATATCATGGAGAATATATCCTCAAAATTCAGTTAATAAATTATTTACCGTTAGTGAGAGAGGTTAGCAGTGAAAGTGAGGGACAGTGAGAGAGTGGGGGAGAAAGTGAATGTTCAGGAGAGTGGGTGAGAGTATGGAAGGGTGAGGAAGTGAGGTAGAAGGCAGGAAGAGGTGGGAGGGGTCACGTTATACGCTGCTTCCTCATTATTATCTCTCTCTCTCTCTCTCTCTCTCTCTCTCTCTCTCTCTCTCTCTCCATTTATCAATCTATCTCTCCCATTTTCTTACCTGGCTTCCCTCCTCCTTTGGCATTCCTATGTCTCCTCTCCCTCCTTCTTTCAGCTCCTCATCTCACTATCTTTCTCCCTCGTTATCACTTCATCTCATTCTCTTATTTGCCTCCTTTACTTTCTTGGTATTTCCTTGTCTCCCCTTCTTCCTTCCTCTTCTCCTGTTACTGCCTTTATCTGTGTGTGTGTGTACAAAGTACCGCATCAGAGGCTTCTGAGAAAAATTAAGGCTCATGGTATCGAGGGGAAAGTTATAAATTGGATAAAATCATGGCTCACCGATAGAACGCAGAGGGTCAGCGTAGATGGTGTTAAATCTGAGTGGGGCCGTGTAACCAGTGGGGTTCCCCAGGGGTCAGTACTAGGCCCACTCTTGTTCATAATCTACATAAACGATCTAGATACTGGGATCAGCAGTGACATAAGCAAGTTTGCGGATGACACCAAAATAGGGAGGCAAATTAATTCAGGGCAGGATACAAATGCATTACAGGAGGATCTAAATAAATTGCAGGGGTGGTTTGAAAAACGGCAAATGAAATTCAACACCAGCAAGTGCAGCGTACTTAATATTGGAAGAACAAATACTTATAATGTATATAGCCTTAACAACATCAACCGAGAGAAGTCGACTTGTGAAAGAGACCTATGGGTACTTGTAAGCCCGGACCTACGGCCTAGAAAACAGTGCGTTAATGTTCGAAATAAAGCAAACAGAGTATTGGGTTTTATATCTAGAAGTGTAAGTAACAAGAGTGCAGCGGTCTTATTGCAACTATATCTTGCGCTAGTCAGGCCGCACCTCGATTATGCGGTTCAGTTCTGGTGCCCCTATTATAGAATGGATATAAATTCACTAGAGTTGGTGCAGCGAAGAATGACAAAAATAATTCCGGGACTTAGAAACCTTCCATATCAGGATAGGCTAAAGAAACTTAACTTGCATTCCCTAGAAAGACGAAGAGTGCGGGGAGATATGATATAAGTATTTAAGTGGGTGAAAGGAATCAATAAAGGGGATATAGATAAAGTTCTTATAATATCCGAGCAGGATAGGACTCGGAGCAACGGATTCAAGTTGGATAAGTTTAGGTTTAGGAGGGAGATAGGAAGAAACTGGTTCACAAATAGGGTGGTGGACGAGTGGAACAAGCTTAGCAACTTTGTAATAAGTGCGGGAACTCTGGAAAGTTTCAAAAGGAGGCTAGATAGATTCATGGATGATAGAGAGTGGTAGTAACTCTCGACAGGAGCTGCCATGCACAGGCCAACCGGCCTATTGCAGACTCCTAATTTTCTTATGTTCTTATGTTCTTATGTGTGTGTTGTAGAAGGAGGCGGGCGGTGCTGTGAATGGAAGTTGGTAGTTGTCCTTAAGTTGATTAAATACGGGACTAACTAGCAACTCACCACCTGCCGAGGACTCCATTGAGACGCCGCCCAATATTTTCCTCAATTTTACCTTTATACATAAATTTATTTCTGTATTATTGTGTTTTATCATTGTTATACTGTATGGGTATTTTTTTTACTGTAGGGAAAGAATCTGCCTTACTGGAAAGCGTTTGTAAATATTTGGTTAGTAAAATAAGGCGCCAGCACCTCAAGGTCCATTGAGACACTGGCTACAATATATTGGTTCATTTTACCTCTATATGCTAATTTGTTATCGAGTTATCGTATTTAGTTATTGGATTATTGGATTTTCCATGTTTATGTTGTAGTAAATGGACTTTACCTGACAGGGAAGTTTATGTAAAAATCGGGTGAGTAAAATTCAAAGCCGGCAACTCGCAGCCTTAGTATTGATCGAATAGCATCAGGTGGTTGAAGGGACGTCGGCTGCCGGTTTTCACCTAACTTGTGATTTCCAGCGGATTCATTCACGGGAAATTTCTTCTGCTTACAAGGGATGTACAAAATGTATATACATTAGCAAACGAAAATATATACATTAACCTTGTTTGACCGTCGCCAAATTGGGAATACTGGCCAGTTTTTGCTTTTTTAGGGGGTAATTGTCCTATGATAAATTCTACATGATTATGATGAACCAAGCGCATGACAATAAAAATGACGTACAAATATGTCAGATTTAAAACCCTCTTGGCAAAGTTTAAATAAATCACCTCCAAAGATAAAAACAGGACACGTGAGGATCAACTGCCATAAAAGGAGCACTTCAGGTAGGGTCGGGCGCGTCTGGCACGACGAGACTAGCGGTTAAAGTTGTACAGTAGATGTGATAACTGCTACACACCCTCCTTACCTACAGCACCACACGCTTGAGGGGTAAAAGTCAATGAAAAGCGAGTAATCACAACCTTATAAACGACAGTAAAGCTAAATTTAAGCTAAGAAGATTGGTGAGCTGTTTAGGTCTTAATGGGAAATTATGAATTATAATGAAAAAACCCTCATGTGGCAAGACTTTAGTTTGACGGCAGTACGTGCAAGGCAAACAAAGTGGTCATTGTGATAAAGACTACCACAAACTCGACCACGGAAATATTTCTTTAGAGGTCTTATTCATGGTATTTCTTAAACACTGGCCATCTTGTAGACGTAAGCAGGAACACCAAGGTTTGTTTTTCTTGGATGTGAACGAGAGGGAGTAAGGAAGGGTGAGGTCATTATTGCATTCCGAGGACGAGCATTAATAGTAGTGATAGTAAGGACAACATCAAAGATAACAACAACAAAAACAACAATAGCCACAGCAATAAAAATAATAATAATAATACCAACAATAATAATAAAACAATAAATGAAAACAACAATAATAACATCACTATGGACTCAACGATCCCTCAGAAGCCAGCTGGTTGGTTCTCTCAATCAACCCGTTTATTAACTTATTCCATCAGTCAACTTAATCAATTACAACTTCCGTAACTCGTATGGGATTATATTCTCTCTCTCTCTCTCTCTGTCCATATATTTATTTTTCAAGGTATGCATTTGTGTGTGTGTCTGTAGCCACATAACTGCACCACACACCTGCTTGGGCCAGCCTCCACACCTGGCTTCTCGGCATTTACCAGGATCGTGGGAGAGGCAGGTGCGGGCTGCTTGATACACACGCCTTCAAATACCTGACCTATCCTTACCTCAACGATCTTAACTAACCTTCCTTCACCTAAATTACCTTACCTTACCTTACCTTACCTTACCTTACCTTACCTTACCTTACCTAACCGACCCAAACACGCGGAGGAAACACGCCTTACCTACCAGACTACAAAGGTTGCATTTCGACAAATTACATAAAAATAAAAAGTAAGGAGGGAAGGGAGTTGGTGTTTGGCTGCGTAAAGTCACGTCAGAATACAAAATATCTTATGCGAGAGTAACATCTATTAGTAAGATCAAGAAAGGCGGATATAGGGATGAACAACATAGCCTAATAAACTTTAATGTATACATATAAAACAGGTTAAAGGCTTATATCAACGTTGAGCAAGTCAGTGTTGTTAAGGTTGTAAGTTAGCACACGCACACACACACACACACACCTCCCCTTCCTACTCCACATATCAAGAAGCGCTCAACACACTGATCCTTTCGACTCTCACTGACCATCACCACGACCTCATCTGCAAATTTGGTAAGAAGCTTCTACACCATCCTCGACACCGGCTCCTACTACCACCTGGGATCCCTAGCCCGAGAATTGCTGTTCGACACCACAACCGCATCCAGCCCATACGTGCACGAACTGATCGCTATAAGAACAGCCCAGTCCCAACCATTGTAAAAATTATCAATAACTTGTAATAAACCAGTGTATTCACTCCCAGCAAATACTACTTCTTGCACTGTCACTATGTTGAAATGCACTGTAGTTTGAGCTTTTCCCCATCTAGTTATTATATATCTTATTTGTATCACTTATGTTACTCGTATATTATTTGTAATTCGAAACCCATTCCCCAAATATGTAACTGTATATTTTCAGCCTTCTGGCTGCCAAGCTCTTTCAATAAACCGTTAATTATTATTATTGTTATTACACACCAGGTTACATGGGTGGTATAAGTCAATATGATTCATTTTCGTAATCTTAAGTCAAGGACAAAATTTAACTTACGAATAATTGAGAATCCACCTATATGTCGCAGCTTAAGATAGCCAGTTAGACAGATACGTTTTCTTATCTCCAGTAGGTAAAAAACTTAACTGGAGAATCTTAGAGAATCCAATTTGATGACAACATAAGGAAGCCAGCTAGATACATCCTCACATTTCCAGTTAAGAGAAAAATCTAACTTCCGAGACACTGATAATCCATGTTGATTGGTCTTAAGGGACAGAATACAACAAGAATATCAAAATACGGCTATAATTAACCTTCAGTAATATTAAATGTAACCTAAACTCAACCACCAAGCAATAAGGCGCCACAGAGCGTCAAGATATGGAAGGTAATAACGCCGGCGGCTTTAAAAGTGAAAAATAGAGCGAGAAATTGGAGGGAAATTGTGGCGTTCTCCGGATGTCAGCTATTCCGGCAAGGGTGAAGTGCGGCACCAGAACGGCACACCTTTGTTTCTCGTATTTTCTGGACTGTGTTTTCTTATCTACTTGAGAGGATAACTACAAAGGCTGCTTAAACAAACAAAGAAATAAAAAATGGCGCGGTAAATTAAAGTTCCCAGACTGTAAGGCAAAAATGGCAACGGGCAAACAGCAACAAGGCGTCTGTACCTTTTAAAGGATTTTTAACACCTAATTCAGCGGATAGAAGACATCTTTATTTTATATAATTTCTTTCGTTTTTTTTTTTTTTACTTCTTCAGCGGATAATATTGAACGCAGCTTTAAAAGATAAAATGGCGCCAGAAATTCGTGGGAAATTAAAAGAGTTTTCCAGTTATCATTAAATTTGGTAAAGGTGACGAGTGGCAACAAACGAGCGCTTTTGTGTTCTTTATTTTTTTACCGTTGTTTTATTTCCACTTCAGTGGATAATAATGAACGCCGCTCTAAAACAAACGAAAAATGGTTTTAGAATTTGGTGGGAAATTAAAAAACAAAAAAAGTTCTCAGGGAGTCATTTGTTTAGGTAAAAAAATGGCGGCCAACAACAACACACCTTTGTTTGTTTTTCGTTATTTCAAAAGTAAATTTTTGGGGCCTCTATTTCAGCTGTTGGGCCATGGACCACAAAATGTGCTTTAAATGCCAAGGGCTTAATTAGAGCGTACGGCTGGCGCTCAATCAATGAGGTAAGAGAGAGAGGAAGAGGGAGGGAGGGTAGTCATGTATTGTTGTGGTTCCCAGAATCTGAATGATGGCAACAATGTTTTCCAAAGCCTCACTCAATGTGTGTGTGTGTCTTTCTCCCTCCTTTCATCCCACCCTTCACAGCTCTCCACACCTCCCCATCACCCCACGTCCTTCTACTCCAAACACCCTCCACCTCTCATATACAATTCCCCACACCCCCTCCTCATGTCGCTCCACCTCCCTTATACGGCTCCCCACACCTCCGCCCCCCACACACAAGGGGTGACTCGCTCAGACATTCATGTACAGCACAACAATTATCTCCCACCTTATTCGTAGATTTTAAACCTACTGCAGCAAAAACCAGTTTAACCTAGTGTGTCTACAACTACACCCTATGTTGCTTAATTAAACACTAAACTACTTCTCTCTCTCTCTCTCTCTTGGAGGTTTTTTAGTTAATTAGTTTTGTTTTCCCCTATTACATTTATTTTCTTTTTAGCTTATTAGTCATTTACTATTATTTATATATTTTGTTTTCCTTCTATTTTTTTTTCTTAATTTAGTTTTTGTTTACTATTACTATTATTTAGCTTTTCCTCTAAATACTTTTGTTACTATTATCATTATTTTTCTATTTCTATAATTACTTTTCTTCGCTTTTTTGTAACTTTTTCCAATTAATTTTCCTACCTTTAATACCATATTATTTTACCAATTAGCTTTCCCTCATCTTAGTTAATTTTTGTCTTCATTTTTTCCGTTGTTTTTGTAATTAAATATCCCAATAAATACTTTTTGTCGATTATTTTTCCCCACTTTTATGTAATTTTATATAAAAATCTTGTCTTAAATGTTTATTTCTCTTTTATTTATCTCACCAATTAAGTTCTTTTTTTTTCTATTACTATTTTTTGCTATTTTATCGGTATCGCTCTTTTGACTTTAATTTAAACATATTTTGGGGACTATTATTTTGCTGTTAATCTCCTTTTATTAGTTTATTTCAACTATTTTTTCTTTTGTTTACTTTTCCTATCTATCTATCTATCTATCTATCTATCTATCTATCTATCTATCTCACAAACCAGATTAGAACGGAACTGTACATGTAGGAGTGGACGAAGGGAGGGAGAGACAACCACCAATCACCGCAACGCCTGGCCCTCACACACGTGGATTTGACCAAATTGGCCAGGGCGAGTTTTTTTTTTCCAATTGGGAGGCGACGTTGGGTGAGCCTTATACGGGGACGGAAGCTGACGGCTCGCCTTACACGGCCCAGCTTCTTATACGCTACACTTACGGCACACGTTGATAACCTTTGTGTGTGTGTGTGTGTGAGGAGGTATAGGGTAGGGGGTTGGGGAGGAGGTGGGGAGAAGGGGGAAGGGAGATGGGTATGAGGGAGGTGGGAAGAAAGGGGAGGGGAGCGGTTAGGAGGGGAAGAAGAGAATGGGATAGGAAGGGGGGAAGGAAGGGGAATAATTAAGGGGAATGAAGAGGGAATGTGTTAAGAGTAAAAGGTAGATAGATTTCGTATGCTTTGCTTGCAACGGTTTGCCTAAAAAAATACAAACATAACAATGACTTAGCGGTTCCGTTCGAGGTAACTTTCCCAACATAGCAAAGAGTTACAGTAGCTATCGCCCGCCCCGTTCTTGGTATTTCACCCCCCAACATAATAACAGAGGGGTCCCCGTTCGCGGTAACTTTCCAACAGCGTGTATTCCTTGTCGTCCGGAAGTGGAATACACTCAGGGACAAGGGTATTGATTCAGAGAGTCTCTTTATCTTGCCCACAATCTTATAAATTGGCTTTCCCCACCGACAAAGGCTATTGATCGAGAGACAGACGGGAAGTGAACTCTTGAGGCAATTCTATTAAGCTTCACCTTGGAGAATAATATTAGTACTAGTATCAATACCAGTAATAATAATAAAAATAATAACAACAACAACATATCCTAAGAAGAAAAAGAAAGAAAGAAAAAATAGCTATTCTTTTGAACCCCCTACACCTGTGCCAACACCTGTTCCTACACCTGTACTGTTGTCTCTAAACTAACTAATATTCACGATATAATCTTTAATAATAATAATACAAAAGGTACAAATTACAGGACTGTTAGAGCAGAATGTTTACAACACAGTGTTTACAGTCATGTTATCAGTAGTAGAGACACGGTTGTTTACATCGCTGTTTGTTGTCTTGTTTGTAAACACTACCAGCTGACAACATACACACATACACACCTGTTTTTTGTTTTGTTTTCTTTTGTTTGTTTATAGCGCCGGAGGGTGGGAAGGGGAATTTTCACTGTTGACTCATACTGTATTCATAGTCCTAGTTAAATCCATATTCATTCATTCATACTCATTTTCTTATACGCATTTCCAAAAGAACATTAACTTCACTCATATTCGCACTCAGTCTCACTTATTAATTTTCTTGTTCGTTTACTATCACTCATGTTCACACTCATAGTCTTACTCCGTCATATTCTTGTTCATTTACCTGCACTCATATTCACACTCGGTCTCACTTATTCATTTTATTGTTCAATAGCTTTCACTCATATTCACCTCACAGTCTTATTCATTCTCTTGTTCATTTACTTTCACTCATGTTCACACTCATAGTCTTACTCCTTCATATTCTTGTTCATTCACACTGATTTCCATACTCACAACCATACTTTTGAACAGAAACATACGTCAGGATACACGGCACCTCCCTGTGTGTCAGCTCTAGGAAGGCAGGAACACTACTAACAACAACAACAAGACCAAGAAAAACGACAACAACAACATACAGATGATAATATTCCACACGGCAGAGAGAGCAATGGGTGGAGTGCAAAACCATCTTGGGAGATCGCCTTATAAGCGGTACACACGGGAAGACGTTTTTTGGTGAATATCTATATATGTAACATTCTATCTGTCTATCTATCAGTATGTCTATCTATCTATCCATCTATCTATATGCCTGTCTGTCTGTCTGTCTGTCTGTTACTAACTCGTCATGATGGCCAAGAAGGCTGTAGACTCTATTGCGCAAATACTGGAGGAAATCAACCATGTTTGTCTTTTTATTCTTCTTATTGAGAGAGAGAGAGAGAGAGAGAGAGAGAGAGAGAGAGAGAGAGAGAGAGAGAGAGAGAGAGAGAGAGAGCCTGAAGCAGTAAGTGGCCACAGGTTTAGGATGTTAGTCAATTTAAGAGGCACAAAACACCCTCTTATTGTATTGGTGTCTCATAATATTTGGCGAACAATTACTGAAGTGTTGGCGTGTTCTGAACTTGTAAATCACACCTAACACCTGTGTTCTTATAAGCTCAGCGCCTCAGGTAAGTGTGAATTCAGGTCTCAGATTTTATAAGATAAGTTTTAATAACCTCCACGGGTGTAAAGGTAAAAGATATACACATAACGTTAAGATGATTGTCCAGTGTGAGCCTCGAGGTAGTGTCGTGTTGCTGGGTGTCATCCAGTGTGTCACCTGGTGGATGTTGTGTTGCTGGGTGTGTCATCCACTGTGTCACCTGGTGGATGTTGTGTTGCTGGGTGTGTCATCCACTGTGTCACCTGGTGGATGTTGTGTTGCTGGGTGTCATCCACTGTGTCACCTGGTGGATGTTGTGTTGCTGGGTGTCATCCACTGTGTCACCTGGTGGATGTTGTGTTGCTGGGTGTCATCCACTGTGTCACCTGGTGGATGTTGTGTTGCTGGGTGTGTCATCCACTGTGTCACTTGGTGCAGGTGGTGTCGTGTTGCTGGGTGTCATCCACTGTGTCACATTGGTGGATGTTGTGTTGCTGGGTGTGTCATCCACTGTGTCACCTGGTGGATGTTGTGTTGCTGGGTGTCATCCACTTTGTCACCTGGTGGATGCTGTGTTGCTGGGTGTCATCCACTGTGTCACCTGGTGGTGGTTGTGTCGTGTTGTTGGGTGTGTCATCCACTGTGTCACCTGGTGGATGTTGTGTTGCTGGTGTGTAATCCACTGTGTCACCTGGTGGATGTTGTGTTGCTGGGTGTGTCATCCACTGTGTCACCTGGTGGATGTTGTGTTGCTGGGTGTCATCCACTGTGTCACCTGGTGGTGGTTGTGTCAGGTTGTTGGGTGTGTCATCCACTGTGTCATCTGGTGGATGTCGTGTTGCTGGGTGTGTCATCCACTGTGTCACTTGGTGCAGGTGGTGTCGTGTTGTTGGGTGTGTCATCTGTGTCACCTGGTGGATGTTGTGTTGCTGGAGTGTCATCCACTGTGTCACCTGGTGGATGTTGTGTTGCTGGGTGTCATCCACTGTGTCACCTGGTGGATGTTGTGTTGCTGGGTGTCATCCACTGTGTCACCTGGTGGATGTTGTGTTGCTGGGTGTCATCCACTGTGTCACCTGGTGGATGTTGTGTTGCTGGGTGTCATCCACTGTGTCACCTGGTGGATGTAGTGTTGCTGGGTGTCATCCACTGTGTCACCTGGTGGTGGTTGTGTCGTGTTGTTGGGTGTGTCATCCACTGTGTCACTTGGTGCAGGTGGTGTCGTGTTGCTGGGTGTGTGTGTCATGGATTGTGTCAGACACAACTCATAAACAAGGTGTTGCTGTACGGTGCTGGGGGGTCTTACCTGTACAAAACTACTAATCATCAGGGCCAGGGTGATCGCGTGAACATACATCAGTCCTCAAGCTATGTTCACTATCTGCAGAATGTATAATAAATAATTCCAGATGACTTTGAAGCTTTGATTGTTGCTGCAGATAATCTCGTAATGCTATTATATTACCTGAAGATTCACCCCTACAGCTTATTTCACTTGAAGATTGACCACCCTAATGCTATCTGGGGGGATTAGGTTGGTGTTATATCTGCATTGGGATGGTTAATCTTAAGATGATATAAGCTGAGGAATCAATCTTCAGGTATTCACTTTGGTATTAATTTAAAAAAACTTATATGAGCAGAGAGGGGGGGGGGGGCAGTGATGTTGGTCTATCAGTAAGCTACAGATGTGTCAGATGCAGGCTGTGTGCATGGACCTCATCACCCTAACTTGTGTCCTCAGTGAGACGAAACGTTACAAAATTATCTCACGCGTCACACAAGAAGTTAATTATATACACAACTTAGGGACACTGAATAATATACCCAAATATAATTTATACATAAGTTAAAAAAAATCTAAATATATCACGAATATATCACGGGTTCTTATGTATAAAATAGCTCAAAGTTCTATGTATATGTAGCTTTTATCAGTCATATTACAAAAATAATGAGCAAAATATATCTCGTTAGTCAATGTAATTATCACCGGAAAAGCTACATTCCATCCGCCGCCATGTTCATTATCATACACCAACCTGATGTCTACTGTCTCGTGTGTTAAGAGAAAAATATTAACGTAAGATCTCTTTTAGAATTCAGACCAGATATAAATAACTCCGAGAATTGATTCCTCTCCGCACGGGTATTGAAGGAGAATTACCTGTCTAACAAGGCCCGGCCGGCTTGATTAATACCTACCGAGGGTACAAAAAATACACACACACACACACACACACACACACACACACAGGTAAAAAGTAAGTTGTGTCGACTCAGTTAACCTATCTTGTCCCCAGGTAAGAACTGAAACTTGAAGTACTTGTCATGCTTGTTCTTGTATCTTTATTTATTCAATTATTCGTGTAGTTGTGGATTTAAAATTATAATTCACGTGTTTATCTTCTCATTCATATTGAGTTAATTTAGTTTTGTATTTTGTTAACCTTTTGTTATTTACGGGTCCCTTTTAGTCTATCTATTCACCCAGTGATTCATTTATTTGTTAATGTTCATAATTATACACTCCTCATCTAACTGTTAATCCTGTAAGCCAACTGGTAATAAGTGAGCATTGAGTAACGCCTCAGTTATTTTTGTACATTAGAGTAAGTCAACCAGTCAGATGCATCCTGATAACCATCTTCAGCCACGAGGAAATATCGCAGGAACCTCTGCGAGTGTGGGGCTAAAACGCTTGTAATAGAAATAGTCGATCACGTGAAGATAAGGCACCCCAGCGTCTTTCACCTCAGGATTAAACACTCTTAACGCTACCAGTGGGATAGGCTAGGTTACTAAGTTAGGATAGTGTTAGGGTGGTTAATCTTCAGATTAAATAAGCTAGTACTCTGAACCAGAAATCTGATTCAAGGTTATAGAACATGGGAACCCGGATTGAGGATCAGAGAGCAAAAAACAGGACACCGTTTATCAGATCACAGTAAACAAGCGTCCGTCAACCACTAGACAGCGAAGGAATGCATAGCCATTCGTGATGACATTTCTGTAACTCAGGAATCCTGGCCTTCCACTACACCAGCGACTCGAAGAAGAAATTTCCAATATGATTCCAGTACAAAATATTCGGTCGGAATACGCATAAGCCCAGCCCACCCATCACAGAGCCATCTGATGACAGCTACGTAACTGAAGTTGTTTCCTAGACAAAAACTTTCTACCATGAGCAAGTCTAGCCTAGACTGTCACTGACCTACCTTGACCCCGTCAGTACACGGACCTGATTGATGATACAACTCAGGTAAAATGACTGGGTTCATATCACGAACGGGTCAAACTGCTACACACAACGCAACACAGCTTGGAGGGATATTAACTAAATTACAGGAAGAAAACTAGCCCTCCCCCCACCCCCTCCCCTGCAGCACAAGGCAAACGAGTTCATTACCAGATGGGCGAAAGTGTCGTGTTATGATACCTTGTCACTCATGTCCAGAAGGTGGCTCACCACTACGGTACCTCACCAGACAGATCACATTGTTTGTAAATTTAATGTACGTTAAAAACATGAGGGTGTGATGTACTTTTCACTTGATGCTGCTCTCACTGCTGCTGGTGGGGACGGTATAACACACAACCTTAAACTGATACACAACAATAGCACCACCACGGAGAGTGAGAGCAGGTGCAGCACATTCCTTGACCTCAAAGCTGTCTCTGACGTTGCCAACAGACAGATTATGCAAGGACTTTATGAACTGACAAAAATGCAAGCGGGGGATGTATTTTATGGTGTAATTTGGGATGTCTAACTGAGAGGAAGTCATCTGTGTTGTTTCAAAAGTACAACACTGAAACTAGGATCATGATGACTCCTGGCACACCACAAGCAGGCGTCCTGAGCCCCACCCTGTTTAATGCACTGATTAATGTCTTCCTGCAGGCTAAGCCAAAGTAACCGAGCCTTGTGACCGTCAGCTATGTAGATGACATCTTGATCAATTCACGAGGATTAATGAATATCTAGTTTATTCTTGATCACGTCCAGAGAATAATATATGTTCTGATCTTGGTCCAGTCATTTCGGGTCAGAATACTTGGTACTTCAGCAGACAACATCCCAGGTACAGGTCCAGTTCATGCAGTGTTACCTCCTTCAATTAAATTAGGGGAGCCAAATACCTCCACTTTGAGGTACCGCAATGCAATTACTCCCTAATATAGAGAGGGTTAGTACACTTAGAGCTGTTGTTGGTTAGAACCCAAACTCTGCTGCCCAAAATAGTATCGCCATTACTGGGCTTATATTAGAACCCTCAAGAGCCTGTGCTGCACCTCTGCTGGCCTTAAATACTGTACTGATATCTTCAAAACATGTAGAATGAGGCCCTGAGGATCATCTCGGGGTATAATCGAACAAGTGACATTTTAAACACGAGGAAATAATAATATAAACATTATAAATAAAACAAAAAACAACACATTCAAAGTACAAAACAAACACAAATCAGAAATACTATCAAGGTCTTGGAAATATTATCCCTAATGAAATAAAATCGTATGTAAACAAGAGTAAACAAACATATAAGTCAACATACGTTACTGTACACAGGTTCAATGGCACGTCAGTATTCCCTCTTAAAAATATTACTTCGCTCCAATACCTTCACTCCATCAGGTACCATAACTCACCTGATGACGTGTAGATATTTTCGTATTAAAGATGTTGGTATGTTTACTTTGTATACGCCTCTCTTACTGCTGCTGTTGCCTCCCATGTCTGCCACAAGGTGTGGATTTTCTTCAAAGAATTGTTATTGTGGTTGTTGTTGTTTGTTTGTGATGTCTTATGTATGTAAGATTATTATTATTATTATTATTATTATTATTATTATTATTATTATTATTATTATTATTATTATTATTGCCAGAGGCTGTGTGAGCGAGGAGTGGTGGGTGCGTGCCTGAGATGCTGTTCCTCCAGTGAGTCAGGCAGTCTGTCAGTTAGGATTGGTATTCAGAGAATAACTGACGTAGTTAAAAAAAAAAGAAGGGTCACATCTGCCGTAGTGAAAGGCAAGTCGTTCATCTGGCAATAAATACCATGACCTGTGCAAGATAAAACTCCCCCGAGTGGAAAAATATCATCAGTCAATAAATCATTAACGAAAGATGGGCATTTGACTACTGTATCTAAAAGCAAAATTATTACGGGAAGTTATCAATGAAGATGAGATGATATGGGATAATATTCTCTCCTTAAATGGCAACGTTTTCCAGCTCCGCCACCGTGTAAAGTGACACTACTCAGGGGAGTAGTTTGACGGCATCCAATTTAATACGGAATAAATCATGATTCAACTTAACTATTTTGGCGGGAACCAACTCAGTGTGGAATAAGTAGAGTCAGCTATCGGGAATATTTTGGCGGGGACCAGGTCAGCAGAGCATTAAAAATAAACTCGGTGGGAATATTTTGGCGGGAATCACCTCGGTAGTAACTAAATATTGACTCAGTTGGCGGTAATAATTTGGCGGGAACCAGCTCAGCATGGAACAAATATTGACACTGGTGGCGGGAATATTGACTTACGACCCCCCTCGGACAACAACTGACTGCAGAATAAAAACATTACCTGCCCGACCCCCTATAAAGGGTACTTTTTTGTTGTTTGATCACAATAAACATAACTCTGTACTCAGTAACAAATATTTCTATGGTCTTTGGTCAACAAGTGGTACTCTTTTAAGCTCTGTGCTCAATAGTATCGCGCATTTATATGGTCCTGTGCTCAATAGATGACATCTTTTAAAACTTTATATATACATTACACCTGTCATTAGTCTGTTTACATACATTACACCTGGCATGAGTCTGTTTACATACATTACACCTGTCATTAGTCTGTTTACATACATTACACCTGTCAGGAGTCTGTTTACATACATTACACCTGTCAGGAATCTGTTTACATACATTACACCTGTCATTAGTGTGTTTACATACATTACACCTGTCATGAGTGTGTTTACATACATTACACCTGGCATGAGTCTGTTTACATACATTACACCTGTCAGGAGTCTGTTTACATACATTACACCTGTCAGGAGTCTGTTTACATACATTACACCTGTCATGAGTCTGTTTACATACATTACACCTGTCATGAGTCTGTTTACATACATTACACCAGGTGTAGCTCTGCGTTTTTACACCAAGCGTATCAATAAAAAAAATGTCGAATATAAATTAACATTATTTCTTTTTAACATCAAATATTAATAAAAAATAATATAGGAGAATAATCGTTCGTGTTAATATCATCTATTATCAGTTAATTATACTATAATGCGACTGAGCTACTAATTATTTACATAACTGGTCATTATTTTCGGGTAAGTGTCCTGCAGTCCCCGAGGGGCCATGGCGACTGGTGACGTCACGCAGTGTTTACATGTGATCAATACCAACACTGGTGACGTCACAGAAATAAGATTGCCTACCCGAGGGCAAATTTTTTGACCATCCTCTCTGGCGACGTGTGGGCGTGGCAGCCAGGGGGGGGGGGATGGTGGAGGAGGGAGGGAAGGTAAGGTGTCGGGGAAGGGAGGGAGAGGTGTGGCGGTGAGGGAGAGAGGTGAGAGAGAGGGAGAGGTAGTAACGGAGAGAGGAAGAGTAGTGCTTGGCCATAAAAGAGGGAGTGATGTGTAGGTGGTTAGGGAAGGAGGAATGTAGTAGTGAGACGGGGGGAGGGAGATAATGGTGCCGTGGTGAGGAAGCATATAGACAGGGAGGGAGACGGAATAAGACAGGAAGACAAGGAGGGAAGGAGGAAGTTGAGGTAAACTGAAACCCAGACGCTCTAATGTTTACTCTCTCACATCACCATAACACCTCCTCCACCTCCTACTGTTGTTGCTATTCCTTCTTCCTCCTCCTGTTGCTCTTCCTCCCACCACCACCACAATCTCCCTCTCCTCCTCCAATTCCACCTTCACCTCTACTTCCCAACGAAACAAGTGAATCAACATAACCTAGTACCCCCTCACACCAAAACAGCAACATCAACACCCTGTCAATCAAGTGGGGTTCGAACCCTGGGTCCATGAAATCCACCACGTCAGGGCCCGATTTCCCAGACATTTCGTTGGTTAACATTTTCCATTTCCCGAGAGATAACACGCTGAATTTAGTTTAGGTCAGCTGAGGTCACTCACTTCCTGACCTCGATTCACGTTTACACAGCTTCATGTTAATGTTTTCCCATTAACTGTAGATGATAATAATAATAATAATAATATTAACGATGACAATAATATACTAATACCGTCATAATAATAATAATAATAATAACAATAATAATAATAATAATAATAATAATAATAATAATAATAATAATTAATACACAAAAGTTATGATCATCATTATTTTCCAGGCGGGATTTTAACTTAATAATTTCCTCACCAATGAATACCCCCAACATGACATCACTCCCCTACCCCTATCCCAAACCCGATACTCAGTTGCCAGACGGTGTAAATTATTAAAATATCGGGTTCCAACAGTGAGGTGAGGTGAGTGTTATTTACCCACACCCGGGTGATAATAATTGCACTACCTGGTATGGCGTGGCTGGACCTTCTGCAGTACAACCTTTACCAGGACTTAATGAGGCCACCGGAAGTACTGTAGGGATCTCGTGACGCTGGAGTATTATGTGTTAATCTGCTGTTGAAATGGGCTCCAGTTTTAAAAGGTTCCAATCCACTTAGGTCCTAGTCTTAATAAGTCATTTTACTAATAAGCCCCTTAGCTCTAATAGACCCTTTAGACCCCAGTTAACCTAACTTTTTCTAACCTAACCAAACCAAACCAAACCACGGCAGGTCTGAAGTCCACTAAAACTTTGTCCCCTTTCGTGTGACCCGCCACCATATTTTGAAAACTACTGGACTTTTAATTATTTTTTCCTTCCATAATTAAACGTCTGTTAATTCACGAGCCTTGTTTTAATTTTAGAATAAATATTTATTAAGTTAAAGAATTATAATTAACTGTTAATTAACCCTACCCACATCATAATATATACGTTCGCGTTAAGTCGAATTCGCAGTAAATCGAATGCGCACTTTATATTAGATTAAGTTAGGTTAGCTTAGCTTAGGTTAGAATAGATAGGGTTAGGTTATGATAGATTGGATTAGGTTAAGTTAGGTTAGGTTAGGTTCGGATAAATTATGTTAGGTTAGCGTTTGGGTGGATTAATCTTTGGGTGAAATGAACGTGGATGGAGATTCTTCAGGTGATCAAGACTTGTTAAACTCCACTTAATCACCAGCTCGTGCTCAAACTGCCCTACTTACGCCTGATTGCCTCCTCGTGAGGGGTCAAAGGTTAATGTACCCTTCTTCCCTCCACTTCCTTTACTCTCCTCCCTTCCTTTCTCCTACTCGTTTCCCCCCCCTACTCCCTCCACTTTTTCTACTCCCCTCTCTTCTCTAGCCTCTCCCTTTCCCCTACTCCTCTCCCACCTTCTTCCCTCCTTTCCCCCAGGTCTCGAGGGAGAATGTCAACAGTATTATAAAAGATTGAATGATATAATGACGAGGTAAAGGGGGGATAAAGATGAGAAAATATGAGAGGGGAAATGTATGTGTGTGTGTGTGTGTGTGTGTGTGTGTGTGTGTGTGTGTGTGTGTGTGTGTGTGTGTGACAATAGTAATAAGCAAGTGTGGATGAGAAAATTACAAGGTAAGTTACAGTAAAAGGTGAAGTAAAGATTGGAGAAACAGAGCAATTAAAGTGCGCGCGCGCGCGCGCGCGTGTGTGTGTGTGTGTGTGTGTGTATCAGTGGACAAATTAAAAGTATCTATCTATCTATCTATCTATCTATCTATATCAGGGACATCGACTATTACTCAAGAGGGGGGAGGGGGAGGACAATCACGACTGTCAATGACGTCTCAGTCTTTGGTTGTATGCTGTTATTGTTATCACCCAAGGTTCTAACTATGGTGTGTTATCGTTGTTATCACTCAAGGGTTCTAACTATGGTGTGTTATCGTTGTTATCACCCAAGGTTCTAACTATGGTGTGTTATCGCTGTTATCACCCAAGGTTCTAATATGGTGTGTTATCGTTGTTATCACTCAAGGGTTCTAACAAGGCTGTGTTATCATTGTTATCACTCAAGGGTTCTAACAAGGCTGTGTTCTCATTGTTATCACTCAAGGGTTCTAATTATGGTGTTATCGTTGTTATCACTCAAGGGTTCTAATTATGGTGTGTTATCACTCAAGGTTCTAACGAGGCTGTGTTATCATTGTTATCACTCAAGGGTTCTAACGAGGCTGTGTTATTGTTATCACTCAAGGTTCTAACGAGGCTGTGTATCATTGTTATCACTCAAGGGTTCTAATTATGGTTGTGTTATCGTTGTTATCACTCAAGGGTTCTAACGAGGCTGTGTTATCATTGTTATCACTCAAGGGTTCTAATATGGTGTGTTATCGTT
The DNA here is from genome assembly GCF_018991925.1 of Homarus americanus. Lineage (NCBI taxonomy): Eukaryota > Metazoa > Arthropoda > Malacostraca > Decapoda > Nephropidae > Homarus > Homarus americanus. Next base: position 9,304,877 of record NW_024731852.1, read on the forward strand.
GTTATCACTCAAGGGTTCTAATTATGGTGTGTTATCGTTGTTATCACTCAAGGTTCTAATTATGGTTGTGTTATCATTGTTATCACCCAGGAGTTCTAGCTAGACTATTAGCATTGTTATTACTCAACTAGATTGTTAGAGAAAGATAAAGAGAGAGATACAAGACAGACAACGAGCCAGAAGAGATAACGACAGAGACATAAAGGGAAAGATTAAACGAGAGATATGAAAAGGGAGACATACTGAGAACAGAGAGAGAGAGAGAGAGAGGCCTCAGGACTGCAATCAATATCTGGTAGCTAATGTCACTCTTGAGTCTCAGGTCAAAGGTCAAATACCAGGTGAGGTCACAGAGACAGGAAGGTGACTGTGTGGGAGACAGGGTGGGAGGGGGAGAGGAAGGTGAAGGGTCGAAAGAGAGAGAGAAAGGCGAGGAGAGAGACACAGATAGATAGATAGATAGATAGATAGATAGATGAGGTGCAGGAAGTGGAGGCAGGAGTGGAGCAGCAGCAGGTACAGTGGAGGCAACAGCAGGTACAGTGGAGGCAACAGCAGGTACAGTGGAGGCAACAGCAGGTACAGTGGGGAGCAGCAGTGGGGGCAACAGCAGGTACAGTGGAGGCAGCAGGTACAGTGGGGAACAGCAGGTACAGTGGAGGCAACAGCAGGTACACAGGAGGTACAGTGGGGGCAACAGCAGGTACAGTGGAGGCAACAGCAGGTACAGTGGGGGCAACAGCAGGTACAGTGGAGGCAGCAGCAGGTACAGTGGGGACTGCAGGAGGTACAGTGGGCAGGTACAGTGGAGCAACAGCAGGTACAGTGGGGCAACAGCAGGTACAGTGGAGGCAACAGCAGGTGCAGTGGGGACAGGTGCAGTGGGGGCAGCAGCAGGTACAGTGGAGGCAACAGCAGGTACCAGTGGGGGCAACAGCAGGTACAGTGGGGGCAACAGCAACAGCAGGTACAGTGGGCAACATCAGGTACAGTGGGAGGCAACAGCAGGTACAGTGGGGGCAGCAGCAGCAGTGGAGGCAACAGCAGGTACAGTGGGGGGCAGCAGCAGGTACAGTGGGCAGGTACAGTGGGGACTGCAGGAGGTACAGTGGGGGCAACATCAGGTACAGTGGAGGCAACAGCAGGTACAGTGGAGCAACAGCAGGTACAGGGGCAACAGCAGGTGCAGTGGAGGCAACAGCAGGTGGGGCAGGTAGCAACAGCAGGTACAGGTACAGTGGGGGCAACAGGGTACAGTGAAGGCAACAGCAGGTACAGTGGAGACAACTTACAGTGGGGGCAACAGCAGGTACAGTGGGGGCAACAGCAGGTACAGTGGGGGCAACAGCAGGTACAGTGGGGGCAACATCAGGTACAGTGGAGGCAACAGCAGGTACAGTGGGGGCAACAGCAGGTACAGTGGAGACAACAGCAGGCGGCACAGTGGGGGCAACAGCAGGTACAGTGGGGGCAACAGCAGGTACAGTGGGGGCAACAGCAGGTACAGTGGGGGCAACATCAGGTACAGTGGAGGCAACAGCAGGTACAGTGGGGGCAACAGCAGGTACAGTGGAGACAACAGCAGGTGCAGTGGGGTTTTATATCTAGAACTTGGGTTTTATATCTAGAAGTTTAAGTAATAAGAGTGCAGAGGTCTTATTGCAACTATATCTTGCGCTAGTCAGGCCGCACCTCGATTATGCAGTTCAGTTCTGGTGCCCTTATTATAGAATGGATATAAATTCACTAGAGTCGGTGCAGTGAAGAATGACGAAAATGATTCCGGGACTTAGAAACCTTCCATATCAGGATAGGTTAAAGAAACTTAACTTACATTCCCTAGAAAGACGAAGAGTGCGGGGAGATATGATAGAAGTATTTAAGTGGGTGAAAGGAATCAATAAAGGGGATATATATAAAGTTCTTATAATATCCGAGCAGGATAGGACTCGGAGCAACGGATTCAAGTTGGATAAGTTTAGGTTTAGGAGGGAGATAGGAAGAAACTGGTTCACAAATAGGGTGGTGGACGAGTGGAACAAGCTTAGCAACTTTGTAGTAAGTGCGGGAACTCTGGAAAGTTTCAAAGGGAGGCTGGATAGATTCATGGATGATAGAGAGTGATAGTAACTCTCGACAGGAGCTGCCATGCACAGGCCAACCGGCCTATTGCAGACTCCTTAATTTCTTATGTTCTTATGTTAACAGCAGGTACAGTGGAGACTGCAGGAGGTACAGTGGGGGCAACAGCAGGTACAGTGTGGACAGCAGCAGGTACAGTGGGGACAGCAGCAGGTAAAGTGGAGGCAGCAGCAGGTACAGTGAAGGCAGCAGCAGGTACAGTGAAGGCAGCAGCAGGTACAGTGAAGGCAGCAGCAGGTACAGTGAAGGCAGCAGAAAGTACAGTGAAGGCAGTAGCAGGTACAGTGAAGGCAGCAGCAGCAGGTACAGTGAAGGCAGCAGCACCATGTTTCAATATTTAGGTTAGGGATCAGTCCGGCCGCCTCTGTTTACTCCCGGTTCTTGACGTCACATAGGGGGGGAGGGAGTCGTAGGGAAGGTTTTGGGAGAGGTTGTTTCGGGAGTCGTGGGCTCGGTTTTTGGAGGGTGTCATCACAGGAGTAGTGAGGTAGTAATGGAAGTCTTCAAATCATAATGAAAGGTGTAAAGTAGTTCTAGGGGGTCATGAGAGGTGTGCCTGCCGTACATTAATCAAGACACACGACCTTTCGGAAGTAAGCAACCTGTAAACGGTACCTTAATTAAATCCCTAACCTGGTGCTATCTGGGCGGGTCTAAGGCAGAGTCTCGGTACAATCTTGATGCTATGGTGATGATTTTTATTCTCGTGTTAGACGCATAATTCTTACGTCTACAGTTACGAAAAATTTATAACTGTACTAGTGAATATATGGAACTTGGGGAATTTGGTGTATTATTCTTGGATCTTCAGTTACGAGAGAAATATTCATCGTAGGATAAGTCTCTGTGAGTCTGGAACCTGGCCATCATTTTCCCAGAACCTCTGCCATAAATAAAACCATATTCTTTATCCTCCGTTGGGCTAAACTTGCAAAATTCCACGAAGGGTGAAAGGCCCCTACTGTTTACCATTGCTTGTATTGTGTACCAGCTCTGTCTTGGTACATTGTATACTTGTCTAGGTACATTGTTTGTATACCCACACTGTCTATATATATAAGTTGTATATCTGTACTGTGTATATATATATATAGAAACTGCATATATACCTCGCTATCTATCTGCTCCTTACAGGGTATTGTGGCGAACATCTTTGCTACACACTACACCCAGATCAACACCAGCCTTTGTCACCTCATTGAAGAAAGTCTCATCCTTCAGGGGTTTGTTTTTTGTTTTTGTTTTTCAATGTACACAAAGGACTTATTGGGCTCATTGTTGTCATATTAAAAACAAAGTTTCTCAATTATTTTTCGACAATGTCTCTCTCAGTTCATAACAAAAACACGTCAATAATCTCCTCTGTATCATTAGTGTGTGTGTGTGTGTGTGTGTGTGTGTGTGTGTGTGTGTGTGTGTGTGTGTGTGTGTGTGTGTGTGTGTGTGTGTGTGTGTGTGTGTGTGTGTGTGTGTGTGTGTGTGTGTGTGTGTGTGTGTGTGTGTGGTTTTAACCTAATTCACCCTAATATGACTCTGAAAAGACATACTTTAATCTCACCATTGCGTATTTCACTCCTGGCTGCTACTGCTGATAGAGGCTGGCTGACACTCCCACGCTACGCCATCCCCAATAGGTCACGTATAAATCCCACTACCTAATACCAATTATCTCGTGAAGCTTCGGGATTAAAGGTGACTGGATTCGGGGTTTGAATTTAAAGGTTTGGGGTTTTAATTCCGTGGTTCGGGGTTTGAATTCCGTGGTTCGGGGTTTGAATTCAGGGGATCGGGGTTTGAATTCAGGGGATCGGGGTTTGAACTCAGGGTTTCTGGGATTGAATTTAGGGATGGGGGTTCAGGGTACGGATATAGGGGTTTGGGGTTCGGATTCGATTGGTTCGGTGTTCAGATGCGGGTTCGAGATGTAGGGGGGATTATGGGTATGTGAATCCAGTAGTGGGCCTCAGACCTGATATATCGAGTATTATGGTCAATACGGAAAGCGAAAGAGTGGAACTGGCCAGCTGTTCTTAGTATTGCTGTATTAAACTTACCTGCCCTGAATCTACCTGTACTGTACCTAAATTAAGCTTACCTGCCCTGAATCTACCTGTGCTGTACCTAAATTAAGCTTACCTGCCCTGAATCTACCTGTACTGTACCTAAATCCAGCTGCCTCAATTCTAGCTGCCTATAACTTATTCGTTCTTAACCTAGGCCGAATAACTGGCCTAGGTGTCTGGATAATTGACCTCTGTATCCGGACTGGCCTATGTGTATGGATAACTGGCTTAGGTGTCCGAATTAACTAGCCTAGGTGTCCGAATAACTGGCCTAAATGTCCGAACAACTGGCCTAAATTTTCCGAATTAACTGGCCTAGGTGTCCAAATAACTGTCCTAGATGTCCGAATAACTGACCTAAATGTCCGAATAACTGGTCTGTGTCCGTATAACTGACCCAGGTGTCCGGTTCTCCCACCACCACTACCCACACGTTTGCACTCAAGTAACAGCTGCCTCGCCTCAAGCTCACACAGACTTTGGTTCATTTTACGGCGCTGTGGTTTTTGATTTGGACTAAACCCAGTGTAACATTATCGGCTGAGGGTGATAATCCTTACACTCCCTTAATCTTATTCTCCCTTATAGTCTTTGAATCTTATTCTCCCTTACACCCTTTGTATCTTATTTTCCATTATTTTTACACCCCTTATTTACACCTCTTTATTTACATTCCTTTATTCTTACAACCCTTTGACTTAAACCCTGTGCTGTGTGTGTGTGTGTGTGTGTGTGTGTGTGTGTGTGTGTGTGTGTGTGTGTTTAGAACATTCGGTAACTTCTCACAGAGGCTCCCAACAGCAGCAGCAGTTGTAGCAGCTCCTCAAAGTTTGGACGAAGGAAGGGAAGTGAAAGATGATTTGTGTACCCAAGACCCACCACAGCCCCCATTAATACCCCCAGGAGGCCACTGTAGGATAATATCAGCTCCATTGTTATTGTTTCTGTGGTCGAGCTACCGAGTCTGTGGTCTCCAGATTCTGAGAGACAAGTCAGACGGTGATTCTTCTCCTTCACGTAAGTATTGTGTAGAGCGACCTTCCCCCCACCCCTCTCACACATGAGACTTTAGCTTAATTTGATATTATGTCATTTAGCACCAGGTAAGGGAAGACGAAATTAACTTAGGAAATGTTTGTGAATCCAGACTCCAAGGTCCCAAGGCTCCTTACGTCCATTTTGGGGATTTAATTAAGGACAAAGAGAACGTAGACCCGGATTAATTATACAGTACAGCTAAAATAGACGTTATTTTTCTTTTGTATGTGAATCAGCTCTGAGAGCCAATTAGAGGCGTTCTTATGTCTTTAGTTATGTGAACATTTACCGTACGAACCTTTGAGGATGTGGACTGTGACCACAGTCAAGGTTACAGTGTTTAATCTTGAGGAAACGTAAGACGTGGAATATAGTTACATGTTGGTACCAGAGAGAGAGCGAGCACCTAGTTCTCTAACAGTAGCCCCTTACATAATCTTAATTATCTGAGAGAGAGAGAGAGAGAGAGAGAGAGAGAGAGAGAGAGAGAGAGAGAGAGAGAGAGAACACCTGGCTCCCCTTACAGTAGTCTCTCCAACACAGTCTTAATCAGCAACTTGGCCTCATATTCCCCATGATTCAGCGCCATGATCTTGGCAGTGGTCACGGCCAGGTTGTCAGATGTTAACACGCTACAACAATTCTCCAAAGTTCTGTAATACTGGTAACAACTGTGGGCTGGGTGTACCCAGTGACCGTCAACACCCATTGTCCTGAGACAGGCTGGCCAACAACTACATGTGACGTCACGCATGTGCGCTGATCCTTCCCATCTATTGATTGGCTGACCCATTTGTTTACGTGTGACGTCATAGTTCAGGTCCCATCAATAACATGACGATCGACTCAAACTTCCTGTGGTTGGTATGTCAGATATTCGTCAGTGTGCAAGATGTAAAGTGCACTTAGCATTCTTTTTAACTCATGCTGTTACCTAGCCAGAGGTCCAGAGTCTCACAAGCTTATACGATTAATAAGAGATAATTTACCTTACTGGTCGAGTTTAACCTGAATCTCAACATAAACGTAAAATAAAATAAAGCACAGAATCTCTCCCAATTTCCCTGCCATAAATTTGTCTCCTGGGTGGTAAGATGTGAACCTATCAACTTAGGTAGAGTCTATTTATGCTTTTAATGGACCCGGCAGTAATTTTTCCCTAGACTTAATACGTAATAAAAATCTTAGCGAGGCTGCGCATGTCGTCCTTCACTTGTGGAGAGCGGAATAAATATTAATACGCTGCATAAACTCCAAGTCTGTAAATTTACTAAAAAAAAAACAAATATAAATTAGATAGTAAATTTTGTCCCTAAATGGCGGGAAAATTTTCTACGACAAAAAGATATTCCTATGGAGAAATATATTTGTACTTTGTTAACATTTATTGCGGAGATAACGGTTAGCATAAGGATACAACTGGCTACGATGAAGATAAAACTGGCCAGGATAAGACATGAATGGCAAGGATGAGACACAAGTAGCTAGGGTGAGACACGAGTAGCGAGGATGAGACACAAGTAGCGAGGAGGAGACACGAGTGACAAGGATGAGACACAAGTGGCTAGGATGAGACACAAGTAGCTAGGGTGAGACACAAGTAGCGAGGATGAGACACAAGTAGCGAGGATGAGACGCGAGTGGCAAAGATGAGACACAAGTAGCGAGGATGAGACACAAGTAGCAAAGATGAGACACAAGTAGCTGGGATGAGAGTGAGACACAAGATAAGAGAGAGACACAAGTAGCTAGGGTGAGACACAAGTAGCGAGGATGAGACACGAGAGAGCACAAAGCGATGGAGAGACAAGTAGCTAATGTGAGACACAAGTAGCTAGGGTGAGATACAAGCAGCGAGGATGAGACACAAGTGGCTAGGATGGGACACAAGATGGACACAAGATAGCTAGGATGAGGACACAAGTGGCTAGGATGAGACACAAGTAGCTAGGATGGCTAGGATGAGACACAAGTAGCTAGGATGAGACACAAGTAGCTGGGATGAGACAAAAGTAGCTAGGATGAGATACACGCGGCTAGGATGAGACACAAGTAGCTAGGATGAGACACAAGTAGCTGGGATGAGACAAAAGTAGCTAGGATGAGATACACGCGGCTAGGATGAGACACAAGTAGCTAGGATGAGACTCAAGTGGCTAGGATGAGACAAAAGTAGCTAGGATGAGGCACAAGTGGGTAGGATGGGACACAAGTAGCTAGGATGAGACACAAGTAGCAAGGATGAGGCACAAGTGGCTAGGATGAGATATAAGTGGCTAGGATGAGACACAAGTAGCTAGGATGAGACACAAGTAGCAAGGATGAGGCACAAGTGGCTAGGATGAGATATAAGTGGCTAGGATGAGACATAAGTGGCTAAGATGAGACACAAACAAGCAATACGTGACCAGCTGACTCAGTTCTCTGTTTGTTACATCAGCTGCTGGTAAGGAGAGGTAAGTGCTCTCTCTCACAGAGGACCCGCTGCCACTGGTCATAAGGGGAGGTGAACCATATGACGTCACCTCTCGTTGGTTCGATCTTTTTCCCCTCCCTCCTTCTGATCCTCATCCCCTTTCCTTACCCTCATCTCCGTCCCCACCTGATTCTCTCCTTCTCCTTCCCCTTTCTCTATCTCCTTCCCTCCCCCTCCCCTCTGACCCTCACCCCTTCATCCATACCACCCTCTCTCCCTTCCCTCTAATTCTTCCATTCCTTCACCATCCTACACCTTTCCCTCTCTTTCTGCTCATTATTCCCTCATCCTTCTTCCTCCCCTCCCTCCTCCTCCTTCCTCATACCTCTCCTCACTCCCTCCCTCTCTTCTCTTTCCCCTCATCCCTCTAACCCCAGCCCCTCCCTCCCGCCCTTCCCACCTTCCTTTCCCCTTCGTCCCTCACCTCCTCTCCTTCCACCCCCTCCCCTTTCCTTCTTCCTCCTTACCTCCCCTTCCACACTCCCGCCCTCATCATCGCACATCACCCCGTTAACAGCAACACCTCGGTTTAGTGGGACAGGTTGTGCAATGCCTCCCTCAACAACGTGGGCACAGTATTGACGCTTCTCTCACCCGCACTCCCAAGAGCTTCCAGTTGAACCCCACTTAAACGACTACCTGTAACAACAACATCAACACCCTCACTACCGGGTGTACCTCACGTGAGAGAGAGAGAGAGAGAGAGAGAGAGAGAGAGAGAGAGAGAGAGAGAGAGAGAGAGAGAGAGAGAGAGAGAGAGAGAGAGAGAGAGAGAGAGAGATAAAGTTAAAGTGAGAATAAATAAGAGAATAATGGAAAGACAGAAAGACGGAATGAATAAAACAGAACAAAAAGACAGAACAAGAGAGAAAGAGAAAAGCGAGACAATAAGAGAAACGACGTGTGAAAGACAAGAAAGAAAAGAGATAAAATTGAGTAAGAAAGAAGAGAAAATGAGACAGACAGAATCAGAAAGAAAGAAAGATAATTATAGAAAATAGGTAAGAAGGTGAAGAAGAAAGACATGGAAGAGAAAAGAACGGGGAGAGAAAGCCGAGGGTCGATGATGAAAGGAGAGATGGAATAACTGATAAATAATAACACGATAACAAGAATAAATGAAGGAGTTATTGTTCCGATAATGAGACCTTATCTCCTGTGGGTTAAAGTTAGGTTTGGTTAAATTAGGTTGGATTAAGTGAATTCAGTTAGTAATTTAATTTTGACTAGTTAGATTATCTTAGGCTATTAAAATGAGACTAACTTTATCAATTAGGTCAGGTAAGTTAGGATTGGTCAGTTACATCAAGTTAATCAGGTCAGGTCAGGTCACCTCCAAACCGCTAATGTCTGGATATCGTGTCACCAGCCTCACCCAAAATACACCCAGACCATCAGCATCCCCTTGTCTTTGAGAGTTCCAAAGTAACATCAACGCCATTTTAAAACACCTTTAACATTTTACCATTAAGTCAACCATATAAGTACACTTTTACATCTTCCCTAACGAGAAGAAATTAACTTACGAACAGAATTAAATCAGGAACCTCTATATCCACCACTAATCGAGGTCCTATAGTTCTATATATGTATAGATCTGTATAGCTATAGGTGTGTATATATATACTGTTATAGTCTTAATTATCATATATTGTATTATATTATTGTTCAATTATGTAACACAGAGAACATAAGAACATAAGAAAATAACGAGTCTGCAATAGGCCGGTTGGCCTGTGCATGGCAGCTCCTGTCGAGAGTTACTATCACTCTCTATCATCCATGAATGTATCCAGCCTCCTTTTGAAACTTTCCAGAGTTCCAGCACTTACTACAAAGTTGCTAAGCTTGTTCCACTCGTCCACCACCCTATTTTTGAACCAGTTTCTTCCTATCTCCCTCCTAAACCTAAACTTATCCAACTTGAATCCGTTGCTCCGAGTCCTATCCTGCTCGGATATTATAAGAACTTTATCTATATCCCCTTCATTGATTCCTTTCACCCACTTAAATACTTCTATCATATCTCCCCGCACTCTTCGTCTTTCTAGGGAATGCAAGTTAAGTTTCTTTAACCTATCCTGATATGGAAGGTTTCTAAGTCCCGGAATCATTTTTGTCATTCTTCGCTGCACCGACTCTAGTGAATTTATATCCATTCTATAACTGAACCGCATAATCGAGGTGCGGCCTGACTAGCGCAAGATATAGTTGCAATAAGACCTCTGCACTCTTATTACTTACACTTTTAGATATAAAACCCAATACTCTGTTTGCCTTATTTCGAACATTAACGCACTGTTTTCTAGGCCGTAGGTCCGGGCTTACACGTACCCCTAGGTCTCTTTCACAAGTCAGTGGGCAAACTTTTGAGGAATAATAATAATAACAAAAACAACAAAAAAGAACAACGATAACAACAACAAAAAGAACAAGAAGAATATGAACTACAACAGCATATGATTTATTTATACTTGTACTGATAACAACAACACTCCTTATGTTTCAGTCATTCTTATACCTGTCTCTATCAGTCTATAACTGTGTCTCTACTTGAACGAATATGCGCGCAGAGTTTATAAGAACAATAAGTGCAAAGGATAAAAGTTGATGAAATGAAGACAACGAGAGGATGGAGAGAGGACAATGAAGCTCTAAGGTAAAGAAAATGGGTTAAGGGTCAAAGGGGAGGGCCAAGATGATGAGTCAGCGGGGGTCACCTCTGTGTGTGTGTGTGTGTGTGTGTGACTGATCCCCTCACACAAACACAGCGAAGAGAGAGACGATTTCAAAGTCGGAGAAAGAGAAAGAAAGAGAGCGAAAGAAAAGCGAGAAGAGAGAGCGAATGAGTCAGTGGCGGCAGGTAATGTGAACTAATATACCACACAACACACTCATTATGCTCCTAAGTAGGGTGAGCTGACGACACACCACACACACAGTGTCGTGTAAGGTGATTCGGGTGGGTGGATGGATGGAAGCGGTGGGGTGTAACAGGTGGGGTGGAGTGGGGTGAAGTGGGGTGGGATGGAGTGGGGTGGAGTGGGGTAGGATGAGTGGGATGGATGGAAAAATAGGTGTGTGGGCTGGGGTGGGGGGGTCATTAGCCCCCACCCTTCTCCTTAAAGAAAAAAATGGGGGGTGTGCGGTAGGGGAGGCTTTTGTTAATTCCACTTACGTGCCAGCAGTTGTTGATCTATCTATCCTCTACAGCTGGGGTGGGGAAACTTTTTTGGTGTATATTATATCATCTAAATTTCATCCAAATCTATCGACAAATTCTATACCCTCCTGAGTCTCCCCTTTAAGGAGAAAAGAAACCCTACTGAACACTCTAGTATGGTCACGGGCCACCCTGAGACCCTCGGCAGGACAAAAATGGGCCGGGGCCACAGTTTCCTCACCCCTGCTCTACAGTGTACAACAAAAGGTGAACGAGAACACACCTTTAACTACACACACACACACACACACACACACATTATTGGTGTTAGTGTAGGTTGACAACACACCACACACGCCTCCACCTGCATAATATAGCCCAAGTTTGCGAGATCCCACCCCCCCTCCCCCCCACACAGCGGCACCCAGGAGGAATGTTCACGTCAGGCTCGACCCCTTCATTATTGACTGCCTACACCTCCACCCCAGCGAAATCTATAATGCTGAGCTGAGGAGGAGGGGGGGGGGGCATTCGCACGAACTATCGGACAAACACGAGGTGATGTACTCTCCACAAGACCACAGTCACGTTAATCTAATAATAGCATCTTCACTGTAATTACCGACCTCCCCTCATCAGGACAGGTGTGGCCAGGCCGTAATTAACATAATATATCACTTCGGTGTTGGGAGTCCTCTAAACTCTGGTGTGGCGGCAGTGTTTGGTCTGTACAAACTTTAGAGATTACTCAAGGCAGAGAAAGTTTGTAGGATCATATCACGCCCCACCAACTTAACCTAACTTAAACTAATAAAATATAACCTAACTTAGTCTAATGTCAACGAACCTAACCTAACCTAAACCTACCCTACGTATTCTAAACCTAATCTAACCTAAACCTAGCCTACGTATTCTAAACCTAACCTTAACCTAAACCTAGTCTACGTAATCTAACATTTCCTAACTAACAAAGTATCAACAGAGGTACAGCTATAACCACAATTTCATCCGTTTTGCTTTGACAGCTTATAGAGACATTGTGACACAGTGCTCCTAGCAACGGGGAGTGAAAATTATGCTGGTAGAAGGATTTTGTGTAGCGGGTAACAGTCTGGTGGGATTTTGTTCGTGGAAATACGAGACTGTCTGTTCTGGGAGATTACTCGTCGGTACAAGGATGCTTTACCTGGGAGATGACTCGTCGGTACAAGGATGCTTTACCATTGATCTATGCTCCCTAAAAAACTGACCTCTTCTAAGTAAAGATGTTAAACCACGTGTTGTGTTTACAATACTCACACAGGTGTACGTGACGTGATGTTTGACTTATTTCTCACCTGTGTGGGCGTGTGAGGGGTGATGCCGTCCAAAATTATCCTGTAAACAAACCGCACGTGCTGCTAGCCGTGACGTCAATGTGGCCCACCCTTCTATACACGATCACTTATCGGCTACATGATGCGTGTGGGAGTCATTACCAGGAAAGTTATTATTGGTAACAGTAGACATATAAGCTTTGAGGAAAATAAATACTATAATACCTTGTCGGCTTTGTGTTGTACCGTTGTTGTAATGAAAAGTGGTAAATTAATAGTGGAGATACTGTCTTGTTTCTGGAAATACTGTACTCTCTTCAAACATTTCTTCCCAATGTAAGGAAAAGTACTGAGTAAAATAGGTAAACTGTACTGGCTGGCTGGACCCTGTTCCCTCGCACCGGAGTTTTTTTTTTTTTTTGTAAATGTTTGTAAAAATTATAAACAGTGCAGCGTAATAATGGCAGCAGGACGCCACTCGCTGTTGATGGCTGTTTTATACAGTTTGATGTTTGTGAGAATTTAGTGTTCTGGTTTCTCGGGCCAGCAGAGTCGCGTGAAATGGTCCGTCAGTTGTCTTTACTAATAATTCAAGAACTATATGACTTACTGTGTTCATACTTGTTACTGTAATTGCCCCTGGAGCTGTTATATCATTAGAATGATTAGGTCAAAGATTCAGCCTTCGTTTGGCTTGGTTAAGTAAGGTTAGGTTAGGTCAAGTAAGGTTAGGTTAGGTCGAGTAGCGCTAAGTCAAGTTAGGTTAGGGTAGGACAGGATTTATTATGACTGGGGTCCGTTTGGCCTGCAACTGGCTCAAGCGTTTCCTGCAAGAGTGTAGTGTTCTGTGTAGGTGTGATGTTGCCTGCAGGGTGTAGTGTAGATGTGGTTATTGCCTGGAAGGTGTGGTGTTGCCTGCAGGATGTAGTGTAGTGTAGGTGTGGTTATTGCCTGGAAAGTGTGGTGTTGCCTGCAGGGTGTAGTGTAGGTGTGGTTATTGCCTGCAGGATGTAGTGTAGTGTAGGTGTGGTTATTGCCGGAAAGGTGTGGTGTTGCCTGCAGGATGTAGTGTAGTGTAGGTGTGGTTATTGCCGGGAAGGTGTGGTGTTGCCTGCAGGGTGTAGTGTAGGTGTGGTAATTGCCTGGAAGGTGTGGTGTTGCTTGCAGGATGTAGTGTAGTGTAGGTGTGGTTATTGCCTGGACGGTGTGGTGTTGCCTGCAGGGTGTAGTGTAGGGGGAGGTGGTGACGTATCGCGCATAATTGACTGACTATGTAAAGATTGATCTCTCGCGGCCACTCAGCAACTGACCCAAGAGAAGCCGTACGAATGAGGGAGTGAGGGAAGAAGATAAAGAAGGAGAAAGAGAGAGTGGGCGAGCAGAGAGTAAGAAGGGGTGAAGGAGGGAAACACGAAGAACTGGGAGGCGTGTGGATAGAGTAGGAGGGAAAGATAGGGGAGGAGATGTGAGGGAATTGGTAGGGGGTGAGGGAAGGGGTGAGTGAGGGTGGGATAGAAGTGAAGGAAGGAAGGGGGGAGGGTGGGATGGAAGGAAGGGGCGGGAGGGAGGGAGGGAGATCTGGGCCATTGTTTACAAGGTGGGAGGGAAGGGGAGGGAGTATGTTTTTGAATATCTAATGAATCCCCTCACCTCGCCACACCCCTTCACCCAACCACGCCTCACCTATACACCCACCACATCCCCTCACCCACACCTCCACCCATCCCCATCCACCCCAACTACTTCATTCAACCCCACCCTCTCCATCACCTAACCTCACCCCATTCCCACCCATTTCACCCATCCCCACCCATTTCATCCACCTCTTCGCTGACGGCTGATTCGTGAACAATGTTTACTTTAGAAGTCACTATGGCGTAAGTGTTCATCATTTCCCGGTGTAAAGAACCTTCAGAATGGCAGTGCTCGGACAAAATCCCAACTGTTTCTTACCGAACAAAATATCACCACTTAATTACCGGACAAAATCCCACCACTTTCTTACCGGAAAAAATCCCACTACTTTCTTAACGGACTAAAATCCTACCAGTTTCTCACCGGATAAAATATAATCAGTTTATTAACGGACAAAATAACAACCCACACGCCTAAATAAAAATCTTCCACCAGTTAAGTCAAGAAGAGCGAAAAATTTGACTAAACATATGTAAAAAAATAAAATAAATAAATAAAACTGTATAAACGATATAATGACTGAATTGAATCATTAATTTTCGCTCACGTCATCATTGTTTTAATTATCGTTCATTTTAATTTACGCATAACAAATTGTTTTAAATGGTTTGGGAATATGTCAGTAACTATTGTGTACATAATAAAGGAGGAACAAATAAACAATAAAATACGTTGTTTTGGATCATGTGAAGATTAGCTCCCCCAACCAACAGCTTATTTCACCTGATGATTAAACACCGTAACGCTAATTGGGTTAAATTAAACGAGGGTGTGTGTGTATGTGTGTGGTTTGCGTTAGGGTTAGGTTAGGTTAAGTTAGGCAAGGTTAGGTTAGGTTAGAAACAATTCTGTGTTGGCCGCCTTTCTCAATTGACTTACTGATAATTACTTCCCAAATGAAGGTATTTTCCCCGAAGTTTGGCTGGGCTCTGGCTGTATGTCATGGTGGAGTTAAGTGAACCATGTCATTTTAATTATGGCCCTCATATGGCACCTAAGTGGCACCCACCTGGCGCCTGATGATGGTCCAAGGCCTGCAGTGACCACCAGGCGCACCAGAGCACCTCGTCTTGAGTGCATGGACTCAGTGCCAACACGTACTCTACAGGGTGTCCCACAAGTTCGTACTCATAAGCAAAATTCAATATTTACTGAATCACTTGAAGATTAGACACCCAGATTTTGTCAACCAATATTAAACACACTAACGCTACCTGGGTGGGTTAGGTGAGCTAGGTGTTTCATCATCAGGTGAAATAAGCTAGAGTGTCTAATCTTCAGGTGATCCCTATTTACCTATATTTCATCAATAACATCTCATAACTTTACACCCAGACATCAATTCCCTTACGTTCTCCCTCATATGATTGCCTCTCACTCTTATACTCCCTCACTCCCACAGGTATTCTTCATCTCGCTGACATTTGGGACCACAACTATACTGCCGAGGCACCGTGACCCTCCAGGGAAGACCACTATTGATTTTACTTTGTCTGTGTGTTTCTGTGTCTCGTCGAGGATCCTGGTCAGTACATCCAAGGAATCAGTAATGTTCACTTCTCTATCAATCTAATTATAATATCTATCTATATATCTGTCTATCTATCTAACAGTGAGTTTTAGTGATGAGATGAATACACTTGATCAACTGACAGCTCACAACCACTGCCTGACTTTCCTTGATCAACTGACAGCTCACAACCACTGCCTGACTTTCCTTGATCAACTGACAGCTCACAACCCCTGCCTGACTTTCCTTGATCAACTGACTGCTCACAACCCCTGCCTGACTTTCCTTGATCAACTGACAGCTCACAACCCCTGCCTGACTTTTCTTAATCAACTGTCGGCTCACAACCCCTGCCTGACTTTCCTTGATCAACTGACAGCTCACAACCCCTGCCTGACTTTCCTTGATCAACTGACAGCTCACAACCCCTGCCTGACTTTTCTTAATCAACTGTCGGCTCACAACCCCAGGTCCTTGGTTAAGTTATGAAACTTCAAAAGTCACACCAACAGGGTCACCAAAGCCCATAATTCAAAACACGTGAAAACTTCAACACGGCTGCCCCCCATCAACATGGTCAACTCGTACGCCTGGCAGCGCCGAGGTACCAGGGCATCAACATGTCATACTGCATTGTGCATGGGCGCTTCCTTGGTTGAATAATGCTGTGTTCCTTAGCGTTGGTTGTATCCGGCTGCCAGCTAAATATTTTTTTTTTAATGTTTACTTGTGACATGTGTGTGTGTGTGTGTGTGTGTGTGTGTGTATACAGCTATATATACAGAATTTGCTTTACAAAACTACGTAGAATAAACTATTACCCAATATTTCCCTATTTGCTTACTGATATGGGTCAGTTTTTTTGTGAATTCATGTAAACATTAGAGAATTTTGTCCACATTTGTATCGCCTTATAACCACGTGTCAAAACTTGTCGATTCTGGTACATATTGAAACCTGGTCCAGATTTATGACCTTTTTGGGGTAATTTATTGACATCTGCTTCACGATTTATGTTAAGTGTTTGCTATTACAATCTCTCTCTCTTTCTCTTTAAATTATCTAATTCTCTCTTTATCCTTGTCTGTATCTATCTTTTTTCCTCCATTTATTCTTAGTTCTAATCTCTCTCTCTCTCTCTCTCTCTCTCTCTCTCTCTCCTTTCATGTATGTATGTATGTATGTGCGTCACGTATACAGTAGTAGGACCGACACTGCCTCACGGACAGAGGAAGTGCCTAGTGAGCCCCGCACCCAATGTCCGTGACCATTTGCCAGTACCACTACCAGAGCCACCACCAGTAACATCAGAATTACCAGTATCACTACCAGTATCACCACCACCACCAGTACCGCCACTACCAGTATCACCACCACCACCAGTACCGCCATTACCATGTAATAGGCCCCTGTCTCATCAACAGAACGTATTATATAAATGGGTCAATACATCTGATATTATATTCAGATTCACCCCCTGTAAATTTCCACTGTCTATGAGTAAGACATGATATGGACACGTGAGCGGGCAACTCACCCAAGAGGGCGAGACCCATAGCTCAGCATTTCTGTAAGCACGCACTGCGATGCCCCTAAGCTTCAGTAGCTCACCTCAACTCATATCGTAAGGACGTGACCTAACGTTTATTATACATAAACGCCGTCCCTTTCTCATTCACTCCTAGACAGTGAGACTTACGGTCGATCTACACTCAGGAATTATATATACAACCTTTTATAATAAAACAAAGGAACTACCGTTTGGGTTTCGTTACTTAAAACCCAAATATAAATATATGTGAACGGACTGGTTAATTGGACAAGCAGCGAATTCATATAGGTGGCAAGCGGTGTGTACGGATTCTTCAAACTGGTAGTCGTATGAACCGTCTGTGTTTTGTGAAAAACAAGAAACCACACAGCAGTGACGCCTTACATAACCCGAGTGTTTAAAACTATATCCCGTATTGAGACGATATGTAGTGAGCGCTCCTTATCTCTGCCACATACAAATACGTGCAGAATTCGTAATATACATATATTACAGCCTGTTGGTACATATCCAGATTGAGCCGGTTGAAATAGACCCCACTCAGCATTTTCTAGTTACAGTGTTGCAGAGTTGAAGAAAGGTTTCATAACCTGGACTAACAATTGGTATTTCACTAGCAGCTGAACAGTTTTGTTGTGTCGTCAGCGTGAATTACGAAGTTCCGGTGTCATCATACAGATCTCCATATATACGTGGACTGTGAAGACTTGGCACACGGCAGTTTCGCCAGCGACCCAGCAACGACCAGTGTGATAACCAATCATCAGCAGTTTCTGATCGCCGGAGGAGGAACTCCCCTAATTCAAGTGGACTGGTCTCTCACCAAAGCAGAAGCGTCTTCTCGTTGCCAAGGAAACCAGCAGCAGCCCACGCATCCTAGGAAGAGGCCCGGCCCACACTCCACCCACCACTCGACTCAGAACTCTTGAAGGATCACATTTTCTATACAGACGTACTACTCTGTATAAATAGGTATTTAAATTACATAATTCTACACACATGAACACGTTTGAGAGATATCTTCACACCGATAGGTTCGTCGGATAGGATTATTTCAATGATAAAGTGTCGAATGTAAGATTAATGTATTGAAATCCTATAATTTACAGTGGTTTGTAAGTGTCTGTCTTCTTATTGATAGTTTAATAATTAACTACAATTCATATTCATTGTCTTGTAAATGAGAGGCAAGTGATCTGCTTACTGTTAAGTATTCATTGACCCAAGGGGGCTAATAAATAATTTCTAAGTTTCCCATGTCTAATGTAGATGAAATCGAACGCTTAGCGCAACTGTTTGCTTATAGCCAACTCGTCGATGATCAAGCCCAGACTGACATAGATTTTGAGTATGGAGCACAGTTAAATCAGTAACAACCTTATTAACCCAGCCTTCTGTTAAGAGTAAGAATACTAACTTGCTTAATACTAACACTACAATGGCGTCCTCTAACCCTCACACCAGTACTACTACCACCACACCTAAAGCTGATAATGTTATTAATATCATGCAGCGCGGCGACTATGTTCGAAATTTCACGGGACAAGATGATTATAGGGTCGCACATTTTATTCGTGCATGTGAAGATAGCATGCGCAATAGTCACATAACGACTGACGAAGAAAAGAAAGCATATGTACGTTCCCATATAACGCAGGGTTCCTATGCAGGCAGTCGTTTAAATGCGTTTGGTTTGCAAAGCCCTGACTATGAAAAGTTCAAGCGAACGTTAATTGGGATTTTTGGGGGTAGGTCACAGCTGGGCCAACTGCAATGGTTATTCAGATGGTTGGATCGCTGTATTCCAGGTATAAGAAATGAAACGCCTGTTGACGCTGTTGACATTGCAGGGGAGGTTCGCCAGGACATGCAAGCGACCTTCCGGTCCTCAGGCTGGTACATCTCACGGGGTGATATGCCACCGGACAATGTGGAAACATTGATAGAACTAATAAGTTTTCTCCTTTCCGTCCGTGGTCCCTTATATAGCCGGGCACAGGAAGTACAGTATGAACCACCCTTGGATATGGTGGAATACGCAAACAAGCTCTGTCCCCAGGCTATGGGCCCTTACTGGCGCAGCCCTCAGTGACGTCACCACCGCCCCAGCTGCCTCACATGGCGCACATGCCTTACTCCCAGACTCCTTATGTGACACACCTAGCTCTGATTGCTCCTCCCAGACTAACATATAAACACAAAACATCGTTACGATGCGCACATTGTAATAAACGTGGCCACGTAATGGAAGATTGTTTTCAGCTCTGAGGTAATAGTGCAAATAAAGCCACGCCCGGTGCAAAGCCATTCTCAAGGTCAAACAGTGAGGGAGCCAAAGCAGCACCCCCTCCTACCCAGAAAGTGTGCAAATGGTGCGCTCTTCACAAATCGACATCTCATAGTTCACATGAGTGTGATGTGCTAATAAGGGCTAGGGGAGTGGACCTTAGTGAAACAGAGGTGTCGTATAGGCGCAAGCAGAAACGTCCCCAGGACAAGTCATCGGGGAAGACCAGCGCACACCACAGCAAGGAGAGGGATAGATAGGGTAATCCCCACCCCTCCTCACAGCACTTTTATAGCGGCCTCATTAGTAGCGGCGCTTAGTAAAGTGGAAGTGTTGTCAGTGCCGGTGAGAGTGGATAATACCAGATTGGCTCTTGATATAGACACAGGTGCTTGCGCTAATGTATTGGCCTTGACATCATATCACGAGTTACAACGTAAATTCCCTCACCGCAAATTCAAATGGAGGCCTAGTAACGCGGAGCTCAAAGGAGTTTCAGGTACTCAGCTGAGCATCAAAGGAATGGTGACGTTACCACTCAGATTCTCAAGACGTGGTACGCCTTTCTACGCGGACTTTTATATAGTTCAGCAGTTCAGTTTGCCAGCTGACGGGTTACTTGGTCTACCAACTCTTCGAAAGAACATGATAGATGTTCATCCACGTAATAATAGTGTTACGTTTAAAGGTGTTTCCTACACAGCAATGAGTCATTCTGAACCTATGCTCACGGCTAGGACGAAAGTGTTGTCTACCAATCCTATTAAGAGGAAGGCGGATCATGCGTCAGAGATACCTCTCGACCTCAACCACACACCTTCCCAGCGTGATTACAGCAGCAAGAGTTGGACGATCGTACCAGCAGTGTTGAAGAGTACAGTACTCTCCATTACCAAAATGAGGAAATCACCAAAGCAACTGTCGAACTACCCAACGTGTACACGGGCACAGATGTAGTGTGTCTCCCGGAAACATGCAAGGTAAAAGGGCTGTCATGTGAATCTACCCTGAGCACTATACGCCCTGGTGGTTTGACCGACGTACTGATTCTAAATCGAACAGGCGTTCAGCGAATCTTAAAGAAAGGATGTTATTTGTGTGATTTTCTAGTATATCACAACAATGTCGAAGTGCAACCAAATAAATTCCCAATTCGAGGTATTGTTGCGAATTGCCAACAGACTCGACTGGCCAGGATAGATCAAATAGCGCCACATGTTAAGGTGATCGATCATCCTGAGGGCAAGACACGCCTGTTAGAGCTGCTTGCCGACTATAGACATATAGTAGCCTTGCCAGGGGAAACGCTAGGTCAGACAGATTTAACTCCATCATATAGCGTTAAAGGAAGGAACCAACCCTATTTATGTACCAGCTTATAGACTACCTCATAGCCAGCGCGCTGTAGTGCAAGATATGGTACAGGGTATGTTAGATGAGAATGTCATTAGACACTCAAAATCCCCCTTTAATAGCCCATTATTCCTCGTCCCGAAAAAGGATGGTGGATGGCGCCCTGTCATAAATTTCAGGCGCGTAAATGATCAAACAATCCCTGATAGGTACCCAATGCCTATCTTGAGTGACATATTGCAATCCTTAGGCAAGGATAATGCGGTATTTAGCAACTTAGATTTGCTTAGTGGGTATTGGCAAATACCACTCGATGAAAAATCACGAGAAATCACGGCATTTAGCACGCCTCTAGGCCATTTTGAGTTTCTACGAATGCCATTTGGTCTCAAAAATGACCCACTAACATTTCAAAGAATGATCAACACCCTGTTTGCCGGACTAATTGGTAACACAGTCTGCGCTTATTTGGATGATCTAATAGTAGTCAGTAAGGACGTCGATTCCCATCTGATTAAACTGCGTGAAGTTTTGGCCAAACTTTCCACAGCAGGCCTCAAAATAAAACTCTCAAAGTGCGAGTTTTTAAAATCCAGAATCCATTTCCTTGGTCATGTAGTCGACGGTGAGGGCATACACACAGTTAATGATAAAGTCAAAGCTGTATCTCAGTTCCCGCGTCCTACCTCAAATGATCATGTGCGTAGCTTTCTCGGATTATCTGGTTATTATCGTTCCTTTATCAAGGACTATGCAACATTAGCATCGCCCCTAACGAGGTTGCTCAAAAAAGATGCAATGTTTATATGGGATGCTGAACACGAAGAAAGTTTTACGGCATTGAAGACAGCGCTAACCAATGCCCCGGTTCTAGCATTCCCAGACTACACTCAACCTTTCACTCTCTGTACTGACGCTTCCGGAATTGGAGTCGGAGCAGTGCTCATGCAAGAGGACACGCGTGGGAAGTTTAGAGTGATAGCATTTGCAAGTCGCAAACTAATCGATGCTGAAACACGTTATTCGGTGACGCATTTAGAAACGTTAGCCGTTGTGTGGGCACTTAAGAAGTTCAAGGACATTATCTTTGGCTACAAGATAACTGTTTTTACTGATCATGCGGCAGTCACCGAACTGTTCCATGGCAGAAACTTATCAGGCAGATTAGCACGCTGGTATCTGACAATTCAAGAGTTTGACCCCGAATTTAGGTATTTACCTGGGAGGGCGAATGTTGTCGCCGACGCTCAGTCAAGAAATATAGCACCAGTTATGCCTGTATCAACATTCACTCTTTTGCAACTGGAAGATGAGCAACGACGCGCCCATATTGGTCAGCTGTTATTTTTGCTCTCGAATCGGGCGAGGATGTTAAACTCCCTAAGTTATTTCTTCCCTTAAGTCAGTTTGAATTACGACATAACATACTCAATAGGACGAGAAAATCTGCTGAGGGTAATGTGTCTCAAATAGTCGTACCTGACACGTTACACAAAGCAGTAATGACATTGTTCCACGATGTCCCACAAGCAGGTCACCAAGGTCGTGATAAATGCTTAGCGGATTTACGAAAGAAGTATTTCTGGAACACTATGAAGAAAGACATAGAATTACACATAGCTAATTGTTTGGCATGTGCTCAACATAAAGGATCAACAGGATCACCTGCCCAGATTCTACAATATCCTACACCAGACCGTCCGTTTGACACAGTCGCTGTTGACTTGTTACAACTCCCAATGAGTCATCAGGGATCAGGATACGTCTTAGTGTGTGTGGATCATTTTTCCAGGTTCGTGGTCTTGGTCCCACTAAAAAGCAAAACGGCCGAAGCAGTAGCCTATGCATTAGTGATGAATCTCATATGTCCATATACTACGCCTAAAGTTCTACTCTCTGACAATGGAACAGAGTTCAAGAATGAGCTAATAGAGCATATATGTGCACAATATGGAATTAAACAAACTTTTGTGAGAGCTTATCATCCACAGGCTAATGGCCTTGTTGAAAGAACCAATCGTAAAATCCTAGAAATACTGCGTCCAATTGTTAGTGGTTTTCAATACGCATGGGAGGATTGGTTACCGCAGGTTGCAGCGCCTATTAATGGGTCAGTTAATAGCTCTACGGGCAAAACACCCTACTACATTGTCTATGGTACAGATAAACGTCTGCCTTACGACATCCTTACAGATGCGCCATACCCGGTATATAATACGGATGATTTTGCGGCAAAACAAATTCATGTCTTTACAGAAATTCATAACCAAGTACGATCACAGCTAGCGGCGTCACGCGCCGAAATGATCATCAAACAACATAAACATGCTAAACCTATCGCACTGAACGTTGGGGACGCTGTTATGTTACAGGAACCTGAAAGGAACTCCAAACTTTCGGCGAAATTTTCTGGTCCATTCCGCATAATCTCAAAAGAAGCAGGGAACAAATTCAAAATTTGGAAGCCTAATGCACAGATCGCAGATGTCGTGCACGCGGATCGTCTGAAGAAGACCCAGATAAATGTCTTACCTCCAGTTGATGATAATGTGATTGATACATCCTTAAAGACTGTTCAGAAGCAAAATGTCCCAAATGACTATTGTATGAAACTACGTTCTGTGAGTAGAAGTTAACTCGTGCTTTCGCGTCAGATGGAAAACGTCGACGGCCAACTACAATCAGCATTGGACATTCTTCATGGTCTCAGCACAGCTTCGATGAATTCGACAATAGTTTCATGAACGTTGTCGTTCAGGCTGTATCTCAACAGAATCGCGTTATTTCTCAAACCTTTCACGCGATTACTGCTCTAGAATCAAAGGTTAATGCAATCATAATGGAGTCTAACCAAGTTTCGAGGATTGTTACTAGGTTACAGAAAGCAATCCCGACGTTAGAATGGCTCCTTTACTTCACAGAATATTTGCATGCTGCTGAAATTTCAGTTCATAAAATTGTAACCTCTAAAAATGAACTAATAGACAGCATTGTAGATGCCGGGATAGGACGTGTGGACGCGAAGCTTGTGCCTGTGCAGACGCTTCTGGAAGCTTTAAAAATAGCCAAGTTGCAGTATCATTTAACTCCTATTTTCAATGACAATGAGGTTCACTATTATTACCCGCTGTTGGAGTCAACCCTCACGCACAATGCAATTCTGATCCACATTCCTATGCGAGGGCAACATGAGTTTAATGCATGGCATTTAGAACCCTTCCCCTGGTTTGTGAACGACACACTGTATACCCTCGATAGGCCTAAAGAACTTTTCTTAGTAGATGAAGAATATTCGTTGCTATCAATAGAGGATTCTGAGGTACTGTCACGGTGTAAGTCGTCTTATCTACACCTACACGTATGTCCAGCCTACATGTTTGCATTTATTCCTGCTGCAGAGGGAATATGTGAATTGGCAGTCATACAACCAAATGTACGCACAGCGTTAGCGCAATGCAGTTATAGGCCAGTTAGTCTAAAGACTGTGTTCCACGCTCACCTTCACAATGTGCAGTATTTGTTCTTTCCAAATCTCACTACTGTAATTTTAAAATGCCAAAATGGTGTTAAGCAGCTAGTTGTGAAAGGGCATTACAAGGCTCCGGATTACTGTGAAATCACTTGTAGTACATTACGGACCTTGCCTACTCATCAGCATTTTGCGTTAAATCGAAAACTCAAGTCTGCTTTAATTCAACTTCCTGTAATGAATTTCACTATCAAGGATATTCAAATAGTATCAGAGAAATTAAAAGTTTTAGCCTTCTTGAACGAGACACGTTTTGCTGATTTGGAAAATAAATTGCCATTTTACTTATCACGGGAATTTGCGCTACCAAGTCTTAAGATTCCCTCTATTCTGTTAATTCTGGCAATTATGTTCCTGTTCTGTTATTACAGGGCAGTATCATCCAAATTCTACATTGTTCATAACATATTAACCCGTACGACACTAAAGTCTAGGTCCCCTGTAGTAGAGAATACCCCTACAGTAATATCGCCAGCTTAGTGTCTACATATCTGTTTATAACATGGTTAGGGTTGTCTAGGATGTACTGTACTCTGTGAGTTATTTAGGCCTCACGGAGCTCGGCTGGTAGGTGACCGAGCGATGTAATAGGCCCCTGTCTCATCAACAGAACGTACTGTATTATATAAATAATAATAATAATAATAATAATAATAATAATAATTAACGGTTTATTGAAAGAGCTTGGCAGCCAGAAGGCTGAAAATATACAGTTACATATTTGGGGAATGGGTTTCGAATTATAAATAATATACAAGTAACATAAGTGATACAAATAAGATATATAATAACTAGATGGGGAAAAGCTCAAATTACAGTGCATTTCAACATAGTGACAGTGCAAGAAGTAGTATTTACTGGGGGTGAATACACTGGTCTATTACAAGTTATTGATAATTTTTACAATGGTTGGGACTGGGCTGTTCTTATAGTGATCAGTTCGTGCACGTATGGGCTGGATGCGGTTGTGGTGTCGAACAGCAATTCTCGGGCTAGGGATCTCAGGTGATAGTAGGAACCGGTGTCGAGGATAGTGGAGAAGCTTCTTACCAAATTTGCAGATGAGGTCGTGGTGATGGTCAGTGAGAGTCGAAAGGGTCAGTGTGTTGAGCGCTTCTTGATATGTGGAGTAGGAAGGGGAGAGAATAATCTTGCATGCCCTCTTTTGCACTTTTTCTAGGTGTTTACGTTGTGTGGCATTTAGGGAGGAAGACCAGGTGGGGGAGGCATAGGTGTGCTTGGGAAGTATGAATGTTGTGTAAACACTGAGGAGCTCGGGTGCAGGAACTCTGAGGGACTTGAGTCGGAGGAGGAGGTGGAGACGGAAACTGGAGGATTTGACAACTTCACTGACGTGTAGTTTCCAATTTAGTTTGTTGTCTATGGTGACGCCGAGGAGCTTCGTGGAATCTACAACCTGGAGTGTGTTCGGAACCTAAAGTAATGGAAGGAGGTGGGACAATGTCGGAGGAGAGGTTGATGTGCATAACCATGGTCTTGGTATGGTTGATGGTGACATGGTTGTTGGTGGCCCAGTTTTGAAGGCTGTTCAATAAATGGGTCAATATATCTGATATTATATTCAGATTCACCACCCTGTAAATTTCCACTGTCAAAGAATAAGACATGATATGGACACGTGAGCGGGCAACTCACCCAAGAGGGCGAGACCCATAGCTCAGCATTTCTGTAAGCACGCACTGCGATGCCCTTAAGCTTCAGTAGCTCACCTCAACTCATATCGTAAGGACGTGACCTAACGTTTATTATACATAAACGCCGTCCCCTTCTCATTCACTCCTAGACAGTGAGACTTACGGTTGATATACACTCAGGAATTATATATACAACCTTTTATAATAAAACAAAGGTACTACCGTTTGGGTTTCGTTACTTAAAACCCAAATATAAATATATGTGAACGGACTGGTTAATTGGACAAGCAGCCGATTCAACCAGTATCACCACCACCACCAGTACCGCTACTACCAGTATCACCACCACCACCAGTACCGCCACTACCAGTATCACCACCACCACCAGTACCGCCACTACCAGTATCACCACCACCACCAGTACCGCCATTACCAGTATCACCAATTCACCACCAGTACCGCCATACTTACCAGTATCACCACCACCACCAGTACTGAAGCCATCACCAGCATTCACTACTCACTATCGCCAGATTGAGGACTGATGATTTGGCAAAGAATCGATTTCTACCGAGGATCCGACGTTACCTCTCTCTCTCCTCCCCTGCAAGGCACACCCCCTCCTACCAGGCCACCCCCTTCCAACCTGCTAGACACACCTCCTCTCCTTCCCTGCAAGAAGCACCCCCCTCTCCCTCCCCACCTGCCAGGGTCACCCCCCCTTCCCACCTGCCAGGCACACCCCCTCCTCCCTTCCCCTCCTCCTGCCAGGCCCATCCCTCCCTTCCCTACCTGCTAGGCACACCCCCATCTCCCTCTCTCCCTCCCTGCTAGGTACACCCCTCTCCCTCCCTGCTTGGCACACCCCTCCTTTCCATCCCTCCCTGCTAGACACACCAGTCATCTCCCTTCCACCATCCTTACCTGCCTCCCTCTATCCCCCCATTTCTCCCTCCCTCCCTCTCACTCTGCCACTCACCGGTACACCTCTCCTCCCACTCCACACGAGCACCACTTACACTACCAGAGCGAAAAGTTAAGACCAACCAGCCAAGTGAGAGCAACCGTGTGTTGTAGGTCTCCCCCTGACGTGAGTTATGTGTCGAGTACATCACAGCTCGGTGAGAGAGAGAGAGAGAGAGAGAGAGAGAGAGAGAGAGAGGCCACACTGTTGAGTACATCAAAACGAAAGAAAGAAAGAAAGAAAGAAAGAAAGAAAGAAAGAAAGAAAGAAAGAAAAATGAAGAACAGTATCAAACGGCATGAAATTTTACAGTCGAAAAAACTAAAATAAAATTCGTACCATTTTTCCAAACAATTCACTTTCTCTTCTTAAATTGCCAATTAAATCTGAGAAAGAGATATTTTCAAACGGTTTCTTTATATATTTTCCTTCTGAAAACGATACAGCTCATTTTTCAACATTTCTTTTTGGTTTGAGAACAAGTGTTTCTACCTTTTCTAAATGTTTCGTGTGTGTCAGAAAACACATGACACCTCTTCATTTTTCGATTTATTTTACAAGCCTGAAAAGGGTATCTTCCAGTTTTCGGAGAACGAGAATACGCCATTGGCAGCACCGAACTTCACTTAAAAGAAAAAAAAATACTCACTACACGCAGGAAAAATCACCCACCATTCAGCTCAGGAAAGGCGGGCACTGAGCACACTAGATGTAGCGCTCGTCTATTTTCTGAACTTGAGAAATATTAATAACACTCCTGCCCTTGTCATACTGTTTCAAAGTTATCACCACGACATATTTACCGACTGTTGCTGTTGTTATGGCAACGAGATCTACAAACGATTGCTATGGCAACGCTATATTACACAATCGAAGGTTGTTATGGTAACGCTATATTACACACTAGAAGGTTGTTATGGCAACGCAATATTACACACTCCAAGGTTGTTATGGTAACGATATATTTGCTATCCGCGGTGTTCAGCTGGAAGCTAGAGACTTTGTTACAGTCCCTCAGTTGAGTTTCCGGGATGAACTAAACACACACACACACACACACACACACACAGACACACTCTCTCCTCTCTACCCCTGCGACCTAACAAGTAACACTGTACCTCATGCTGCCCTCACACACAATACGACACCATGAAGGAAATCAGCTGAAAACCACTTGAGGACGCCAACAGGATTCTCAACTACCAACGTCACATAACATCGACATAATGTGAGAGAATGATGTTAATATATAACTTACCAATAAAGTTAATTTATTTACCACGTACTAATGGTGTTAATTAATTACGTATCAGATTATCAAAGGTTCAGATTGTTAAAGGTTCAGTTATATTTTGTGTGTTTTAGCATATGTTAACAAGCTAAGTGCATTCTTATATCTTCATTTACGAGAAATGTTTATCATGGGAATCTTTGATAATTTGGACCTGGAGAAATTAACGTAACTATCGGTCACATTACAAGAAATTAATAAAATACATTAACTTTGACGACTTGTTTGTCTTTTTACGGCGGAAAATATTCATATGACTAAAACCGAAATTGTAAATGAATAACATACATGAATTATTAACTAATTTGTTGAATAATGATAAACTTAACCATTTCAATATGACGATTTAACCCCCTGAGTACAATGTAATCATACTCAAGATAATGGGTCATCGGACTGAAAGGGTTAAGACATCGTACTCAAGGGACTCTCATGTAAACCAGAGGTTAAGTTATTGAACTCAAGGGATCACGTTATCTTACTCACTGGGCTTCAATGCACCGTACTCGGGGGAGGGTTGACACTGTACTCAAAGGGTTGACATCGTACTCAGGGGGCTGACACCGTACTCAAAGGGTCTATGGGTATGAAAGATTAGTAGTGCTGGATATTGTGAAGGGTGGGATAAACCAGATACCGGTAGATAGGTAGATGATATATAGATGGATAGATAGGGCCTTATCATGGGAAAGCACATTAAAAGTATCTGTCAAAAAAAGATTAAATGCCCTTGGCCTGAAAACAATATACATATATCTTAGTAAGATTAAGGTATAAAATATTACTTTGGGTGTGGAAGCAACACACCTGCCCACTCCTACTACACAGGTGCGGTCTATGTGCCAGTTTAATTACATTTTCCAATATCCCCCCCAACGCCTCATAACCCCAGGCCTCTGTGTAGGTGACGTGGGTGCTGGTGAGATGATGAAAGGCTCGATAACAGGAGGAGGAAGCAGTGATTTGATGGAAAAAATGAAGCGAAGAATAGGAAGATGTGAAGAAAGAGGCGAGTTTTTTATAAATAAATAATAATAAAAGTAGTACTAACAATAATATCGATGGTAATAATAATATAAGACATACCGTGAATATAATAACGTTGGGTGTCTTGTGTGTCTAATCAGGGTAAGCTATTGGGGTCATTAACCAGGTCTGTTCATCTGTTTGTTGTCAGTTACCAGAATGTGATTAATTACATAATGGATGTCTGTCAGTCTGTCCGGCGTAAAGCTTCTGTTGACAGATCAATGTTGAATATATATAATGCGAAGTTGTTTCATGAGGAGGGATTTTTTAATATATATATATATATATATATATATATATATATATATATTTTTTTTTTTTTTTTTTTTTTTTTTTGTGTGTGTGTGTGTGTGTGTGTGTAGAGGGCACCCAACATAGACACATCCATTTTTCACGTTTTATTTTTTCCGTCTAAGCTGAACGATCGTCAGTCTAAGCAGAAGGCGGATAAGGATGTTTGGCGTAAGTGAAGTCTGAGTTTTAGGATGAAGAACACCAGGCGCTGTTAATTGTACGTGATGATTGTCTTTATAGTGTGTGTGTGTGTGTGTGTGTGTGTGTGTGTGTGTGTGTGTGTGTGTGTGTGTGTGTGTGTGTGTGTGTGTGTGTGTGGTGTGTGTGTGTGTGTGTGTGTGTGTGTGTGTTGTTTCGCCAGGAAGAACTGGAAGGAGCACGTAGGGGTTTTGCTTTTAGCCTGTTTGCTGATGATTCGGCTTTAAAGTAAACTGGCTTACGGTCTTAACCTAACGGTTTAAACTAACTGGACTGTATCTATTAACTTCTTTTACTAAACTGTTAAGATAATCTTAGGGTGTTTATTCATCAGGTGAAGTAAAATATGGTTTCTATTTTCACACGATCCCGAATATATATGTATATTCATATTTTTGTTGGTTTGTGTAAGCCAAGACGATGGGAGGCGGGCAGGTAGTGAGGGGGGGTGAAGGGCGAGCACATCATCTCTAATTGGCTTACAGCGTGCCTCCTGCAGCATTACTGTGAGTGCTGTTATGGGCGATGTGGGCAAGAGGCGAGGAGGCTGGGCTGGGCAGTAGTGTTGTTGTGCCCGCCTCCTCCTGCCACTTAGCACAACGGCTGTATCCTGTAATGATTTTATACTGTAGTGTGTCTCTCCTTCCGCCGCAGATTCAACCCATCTTGCTGTAAATATATACGAAGTTGCGACCGACTGCTTGCACGTACTGACGTTTAACACACACACACACACACACACACACACACACACACACACAGACACACACACACCTACCTACTACCTACCTGACCTACACACACACAGACACACACACAGACACACACACACACACACACACACACACACACACACACACACACACACACACACACACACACACACACACACACACACACACACACACACACACACACACACACACACACACACACACACACACACACACACAGACACACACACACACACAGACACACACACACACACACAGACACACACACACACACACAGACACACACACACACACACACACACACACACACACACACACACACACACACACACACACACACACACACTGCTACTACTCGAACCCCCAAAATTATTTTCTTTACCACATTTCACGGTATGTCATATTTTCCACCAAATTTCTTATTGTCTTTATTAATTACCATCTCAATTATTCTTGGACAATTTCAGTGAAGAAGGAGTTGAAACTGCACAGACAGTCGGCCATAGAGTTTATACGTAACTGTACTTAAGATGGCGTTGAAACTGCACCGAGACTCATCCGAAAATTTTATTATACCTTTTCTCGTTTGACACACAGGGGTTTGGGTTGCACAAGACACGGGGAAGTGAACAAGACACGGAGTGCACAAGATATGGGGAGGTGCACAAGACACAAGGAAGCGCACAAGACACAAGTAGTGCACAAAACACGTGTCTCCCATTGGCGCAAATCTGACCCAACGAGAAATATATATTAAAGAAAAAAATAACTTACTGTTGTATTTTTTTTTCAGAGGATGGACAGCGGTGATGGGCTTTTAAAGCTGAACTGACGAAATACTCCACTCCATCACAACACTCTACACCCACCGCCACACTCTACAGTACACCTACCACAGTACACCACCACCACACTCTACAGTACACCACTACCACACTCTACAGTACACCACCACTACCACACTCTACACCTACCACCACGATCTACACCCACCACCACGCTCTACACCCACCACCACACTCTACAGTACACCTACCACAGTACACCACCACCACACTCTACAGTACACCACCACTACCACACTCTACACCCACCACCACACTCTGATACACCACCACACTCTACAGTACACCGACCACAGTACACCACACACACTCTACAGTACACCACCACCACACTCTACAGTAAAACCCACCTCAGTACACCACCACTACCACACTCTACACCCACCACCACACTCTACAGTACACCACCACACTCTACAGTACACCACCACACTCTACAGTACACCACCACCACACTCTACAGTAAAACCCACCTCAGTACACCACCACTACCACACTCTACAGTACACCACCACCACACTCTACAGTACACCACTACCACACTCTACAGTACACCACCACCACACTCTACAGTACACGACCACCACGCTCTACAGTACACCACCACAATACGACCTGAACGCTGACCTGGAAGTACTGGACGACTATACTATGACCTGGACGCTGAATAACCACACTACGACCTAGGTGACCTGGGAGGGCTGAACGACCACACTTCGACCTGTGAGGGCTGGCCGGGCGCCTAACGACCTGGCGGCTGACCAACTCATTCTGGCGGTTGTGGTCGTTTCATCAATTACCACGAGACGGCGGCCTTCACCTGCGTCACCTCCGCCAAGTGCGTCGTTATGAGCGTCGTCAACTAAGTCATCTTCGTCACATATGTGTCATCTAAGTCATCTGCGTCACATCTGTGTCAACTAAGTCATATGTCAAATGCGTCGTCAGCTGTCACCTGCATCACTTACGGTACCTACGTCGTTAACTAGGTTACATGCGTCACATCTACGTCACTTGTCACCTGCGTCGTTAACTAGGTCACATGCGTCACATTTTTGCCACTTACACTACCTGCGTCACACACCTGCATCTTCGTCAAAGGGGCAGAAGAACTCCACTATCATGGCAACATCTTAACAACCAGACAATACACCCATCAGTATACGTAATGGACAGACTGTGTTCCAATAACCATCGTGTTTCGTCTCGACAAGAGCGACCACAACAGTTCCACCACACACAGCTCACTCAGGCCAGTACATAAGATACGGTACTTGATGGGTGACTAGACAAAAGCTGGGTACATGAAGAACAAATTTTAAAATAATTTGCCATTAGATTAATTAATAAAATGATGGGAAGAAGTTATTAGACGATGGAAAAATGGCTTATTGCTACAGAGACACTGGAAGTCTTCCAGCCACAAGCAATACGAGCAATCAACAGCGTCTTGAGTTTACAAGCTTGTGGAAGGTATTGTACGCCAGACTTTGGTTCACAAATGTTCTGCTTCTACTAGCGCTCCTGCATACCACTTACTAGGTTCAATTTTATCTTTCGCCTTGATGAAGCGACAGAAGTAATTGAGTGTGACAAAGGTAATTCTCTCTCTCTCTCTCTCTCTCTCTCTCTCTCTCTCTCTCTCTCTCTCTCTCTCTCTCCCTTTCTCTCTGGTGCCCACAGTCTTGAAAGACCCATTACTTACGCCGAGGAAGGCAAATCCACAAGTGTTAGGGTGGGCAGGTGTGGTTCTGAGTACTATGGACTGGTATTGATGTGAACAGGTATGGCTCTGAGTACTACATGATGATAACAAGTTTGTGTAAGTGTGAGTGTGTATGTGTGTAAATACAGTAAATGTAACGTGCTGATATGTAAGTGTACGTAAATGTGTAATTATGTGTGAGTATACGTGCTAATATGCAAGTGTGTACGTAAGTGGGTGTGCGTTAGTTTAGACGTATAAATAGGAAACGCAAATGTAAATAAGTGTATGTGTGTTTGTGTAACAGCCGATGTAAGTGTGTAAGTATAAGCATGTAAGAGTGTAAGTGTACCTGTGTAAGTAAGTGTACATGTAAGCGCCATTATAAGTGTGTAAAGTATTCAGGCCAGCCAGCACACAGTACAGTACCATCAGGGCCGGGTAAGGTTGTCAAGCCACACCCTCCCCTTCATTCTCCCACCACCACTGTTGCCTTGTTCGACCCGACCCGACCCAACCAGTCTGCTAATCTCCCCCCCTCTCTCCTCAACCCGTTTTTTTTCACCTGTCCAAAATTACACATCTCGTAACTAGGTGTTGCTCTCATGTCTCAACCCCCCCCCTCCCCTCAGGCCAGTCACTTTCCTATCTGTGAAACCTGACTGTCAACTCCTGGTAGTCACATACCAAGGGGGGAGGGGATGGGGGAAGGAAGAGGGGGGTGTGTGCAATCGGTACACAACGCATTTTCTGACAGACGATTCAATCAGAGCGAGAAAGACGTAAAATTATATAGCGGTTTTGGGGGTTCCTATCACATAGAAGATTTTTGCACTTCGGTTATTTTTATTATGTTATTTCTGGTTCTATTTCTTTATATTTTGTTCTATTTTATTAACCTTTCCAGACAGTTCTACAGACGACCGGCTGAGGGTGGATCATTTCTGGGTACAGGTACGACAGTCGCTGGTGGTGGTGTAAATTGTTGATGTATTCTCAGTGGTAGTGTAGTGGAGAATACTTAGTAGGTTTTAGTATGACACACACATCATGTTCTCCCTCTCTCTCCGCAACACACACACCTACATTCTTCCCACGTACACACCAAGCAGGAGTGTTGTGGGCTAAGATAACATGCTTGACACATGCCCACCCTTCAAACATACACGCACACACCCTACACACCCCACAAACAAACGTACATAAAGTCATACAACCATCCACACTAATACTACACTTGTCTGAAAACACACACACACACACACACACACACACACACACACACACACACACACACACACACACACACACACACCGGGACAACCTGTTTGGGATGAGTTGCCAGGACGCATCAAATCTTACTTGTACTTGACTCATCACTCCACCTGTGCCTACCTGACACCCTGACCAATGCCCCAAGGTCTTACCTGGACCAGCTAGGTGATCTATGTCATACTGGGGGTGATGGAAGTCACACTGGGATGGTCTAAACTTTAAGCCATGTTAGGGTGATTTTTTTTAGCCATACTAGGCTGGTCTCATCAATTATTTGTTATTCTTAGCTAAACTGCGATGATCTTAGCCATATATGGAATAACCTGGTGTTAAGGATGACCCAATATCATCACCCAGTATGACCCCATGTGACCCAATATCATCACCCAGTATGACCCCATGTGACCCAATATCATCACCAAGTATGACCCCATATGACCCAATATCATCACCCAGTATGACCCCATGTGACCCAATATCATCACCCAGTATGACCCCATGTGATCCAATATCATCACCCAGTATGACCCCATGTGACCCAATATCATCACCCAGTATGACCCCATGTGACCCAATATCATCACCAAGTATGACCCCATATGACCCAATATCATCACCCAGTATGACCCCATGTGACCCAATATCATCACCCAGTATGACCCCATGTGATCCAATATCATCACCCAGTATGACCCCATGTGATCCAATATCATCACCCAGTATGACCCCCATGTGACCCAATATCATCACCCAGTATGACCCCATGTGATCCAATATCATCACCCAGTATGACCCCCATGTGACCCAATATCATCACCCAGTATGACCCCATGTGATCCAATATCATCACCCAGTATGACCCCATGTGACCCAATATCATCAACCTTAATTCCCAGTACAACACATCACCACACAGAAATTACCCTAAAATTACAAACAATGTCGATAATAACTAATATGACCCAACGCAACCTATCATAGTCCAGGATAGGTTAAAGAAACTTAACTTGCATTCCCTAGAAATACGAAGAGTGCGGGGAGATATGATAGAAGTATTTAAGTGGGTAAAAGGAATCAATAAAGGGGATATAGATAAAGTTCTTATAATATCCGAACAGGATAGGACTCGGAGCAACGGATTCAAGTTGGATAAATTTAGGTTTAGGAGGGAGATAGGAAGAAACTGGTTCACAAATAGGGTGGTGGACGAGTGGAACAAGCTTAGCAACTTTGTAGTAAGTGCGGGAACTCTGGAAAGTTTCAAAAGGAGGCTAGATAGATTCATGGATGATAGAGAGTGGTAGTAACTCTCGACAGGAGCTGTCATGCACAGGCCAACCGGCCTATTGCAGACACCTTATTTTCTTATGTTCTTATGTTCTTATATAACTCAACGTGGTGTGTCATGACCCGACACACCTCTATCATGACCCGACAAACCTCTATCAAGACGACACACCCCTATCATGATCCGACACGCCCCTATCATGACCCGACACACGCTTGTCATGACCCGACACACCTCTATCATGACCCGACAAACCTCTATCATGACCCGACTCGCCCCTATCATGACCCGACACATCTCTATCATGACCCCACACACACCTGTCATGACCCGACACACCTCTATCATGACCCGATAAACCTCTTTCATGACCGGACACACCTCTATCATGACCCGACAAACCTCTATCATGACCCGACACACCTCTATCATGACCCGACGCACACCTGTCATGACTCGACACACTTCTATCATGACTTGCCACACCTCCATCACGACCCTAATACAACCCTATCATGCATGCCTCGACATGACCTCAGGCAACTTGATCTAGAGTTAACTGATGGCAACATGACCCTGGATCAGGATAGTGCAGCATCACTTAAAGTATAAATCCAAAATATATCTAGTTTTCTAAGAGACTCTCACAGGTTCAAAGTCTGACATTAAACACGTATTTTCACGCCGTAAAAGATGGTG
Organism: Homarus americanus; assembly: GCF_018991925.1. Taxonomy (NCBI): domain Eukaryota; kingdom Metazoa; phylum Arthropoda; class Malacostraca; order Decapoda; family Nephropidae; genus Homarus; species Homarus americanus. The sequence goes on from NW_024731852.1 coordinate 9,340,978, forward strand.
AAACATGTAACCCACTTCTTCCATAATTACAACATCAGAGGAAAATTGTCAGCCATTTGCTCCAACTTGCCGTGACGTCACCAGAAGAAAATATACTCACCATTGGTAATTCATCATAGAAATAAATCACATTTTATAACGTCCAACTGTTGTCGTTTAAAATAATCGAGATATCACTGGGTACTTACCTGTAACCAGTCATAACGAACGAGCGGTATGTTACCTAAGGTTAAGACCACCTATTTTTTTTCTTATTTTTAAATTTTGAAATATTGTATTGTGAGGATATTTGACAACGACACTTATCTGGACTTCCCGAGATTTTTTTTATAAATAATATATGCATATATTTAGATTTGCGTTCTATAGTTATTGCAAACAAAATTGACCTCTAACTTTAGTGAACTTTACCTGGCTTGTTAAGCCCTATTGGTGCCAGTATGTATTACTCAGGATTACCTCTGCTGACGTCATGCCCAGCACCGAAAAGACAACGGTGTTGTTTGATGATTATTTTCTAAAAATAAGTTTCACCCAAACTTATTTTTTCATTTTATAGAAACCACCAACCATTACATTAAGTAACTGGAGGGTGGTGTTAACATTTGAGTCTGTTCCAATACCTATAACCGAAAACAACTTGTGATGATCAAAAAACATCATTTGATGTGACCCAACATTACCAATCATGATCTAAGACGACCAACAATGCCCTTCCTGTGACTCAAACTACCTACCATGACTAAGAATGACCCTTACTTACCCAGCACAGACTAACGTGATAGAGCATAACCGGATAATGTACTATGACTCACCCTGACATAACCTTAGGTGACCCAGGGGGACCTAACATAACCTTAGGTGACCCAGGGGGACCTAACATAACCTTAGGTGACCCACGAGGACCTAACATAACCTTAGGTGACCCACGAGGACCTAACTTAACCTTAGGTGACCCACGAGGACCTAACATAACCTTAGGTGACCCAGGGGGACCTAACATAACCTTAGGTGACCCAGGGGGACCTAACATAACCTTAGGTGACCCACGAGGACCTAACATAACCTTAGGTGACCCACGAGAACCTAACATAACCTTAGGTGACCCACGAGGACCTAACTTAACCTTAGGTGACCCACGAGAACCTAACATAACCTTAGGTGACCCACGAGAACCTAACATAACCTTAGGTGACCCACGAGAACCTAACTTAACCTTAGGTGACCCACGAGGACCTAACATAACCTTAGGTGACCCACGAGAACCCTAACATAACCTTAGGTGACCCACGAGGACCTAACATAACCTTAGGTGACCCACGAGAACCTAACATAACCTTAGGTGACCCACGAGGACCTAACATAACCTTAGGTGACCCACGAGAACCTAACATAACCTTGGTGACCCACGAAACCTAACATAACCTTAGGTGACCCACGAGAACCCTAACAAACCTTAGGTGACCACGAGGACCCTAACATAACCTTAGTGAGAAACCAACCTAAGTGACCCACGAGACCTAACATAACCTTAGGTGACCCACGAGAACCTAACATAACCTAGGTGACCCACGAGAACCTAACATAACCTTAGGTGACCGGACCTAACACCTTAGGTGACCCACGAGAACCTAAAACCTTAGGTGACCCGAGGACCTAACATAACCTTAGGTGACCCACGAAACCTAACATAACCTTAGTGACCCGAGCCTAACATAACCTTAGGTGACCCACGAGGACCTAACATAACCTTGGTGACCCACGAGAACCTAACATAACCTTAGGTGACCCACGAGACCTAACATAACCTTAGGTGACCCACGAGGACCTAACATAACCTTAGGTGACCCACGAGGACCTAACATAACCTTAGGTGACCACGAGAACCTAACATAACTTTAGGTGACCCACGAGAACCTAACATAATAGGTGACCAGAACTAACATAACCTTAGTGACCCGAGGACCTAACATAACCTTAGGTGACCCACGAGGACCTAACATAACCTTAGGTGACCCGAACCTAACATAACCTTAGGTGACCCACGAGGACTAACATAACCTTAGGTGACCCACGAGAACCTAACATAACCTTAGGTGACCCACGAGAACCTAACAACATAGGTGACCCACGAGAACCTAACATAACAGAGTGACCCACGAGGACCTATAACCTTAGGTGACCCGAGAACCTAACATAACAGTGACCCACGAGAACCTAACATAACCTTAGGTGACCACGAGGACCTAACATAACCTTAGGTGACCCACGAGAACCTAACATAACCTTAGGTGACCCACGGACTAACATAACCTTAGGTGACCCACGAGGACCTAACATAACCTTAGGTGACCACGAGGACCTAACATAACCTTAGGTGACCCGAGAACCTAACATAACCTTAGGTGACCCACGAGGACCTAACATAACCTTAGGTGACCCACGAGAACCTAACATAACCTTAGGTGACCCGAGGACCTAACATAACCTTAGGTGACCCACGAGAACCTAACATAACCTTAGGTGACCACGAGGACCTAACATAACCTTAGGTGACCCGAGAACCTAACATAACCTTAGGTGACCCACGAGGACCTAACATAACCTTAGGTGACCCACGAACTAACATAACCTTAGGTGACCCACGAGGACCTAACATAACCTTAGGTGACCGAGGACCTAACATAACCTTAGGTGACCCACGAGAACCTAACAACATGGGTGACCCGAACCTAACAACCTTAGTGACCCACGAGGACCTAACATAACCTTAGGTGACCCACGAGAACCCTATCTAACCTAGGTGACCCACGAGGACCTAACATAACCTTAGGTGACCCACGAGAACCTAACATAACCTTAGGTGACCCACGAGAACCTAACATAACCTTAGGTACCCGAGGACCTAACATAACCTTGGTGACCCACGAACCTAACATAACCTTAGGTGACCCGAGGACCTAACAACCATAGGTGACCCACGAGAACCTAACATAACCTTAGGTGACCCACGAGAACCTAACATAACCTTAGGTGACCCACGAGACCTAACATAACCTTAGGTGACCCACGAGAACCTAACATAACCTTAGGTGACCCACGAGGACCTAACATAACCTTAGGTGACCCACGAGACCTAACATACAATAGGTGACCCACGAAACCTAACAAACCTTAGGTGACCGAGGACCTAACATAACCATATGACCACGAGAACCTAACATAACCTTAGGTGACCAAGACCTAACATAACCTTAGGTGACCCACGAGGACCCTAACATAACCTTGGTGACCCACGAGAACCTAACATAACCTTAGGTGACCCACGAGGACCCTAACATAACCTTAGGTGACCGAGAACCTAACAACCGACCCACGAGGACCTAACATAACCTAGGTGACCCACGAGGACCTAACAACATAGGTGACCCACGAGATCTTAGGTGACCCGAGAACTAACATAACCTTAGGTGACCACGAGAACCTAACATAATAGGTGACCCACGAGGACCTAACATAACCTTAGGTGACCCACGAGAACCTAACACTTATAGTGACCGAGAACCTAACATAACCTTAGGTGACCCACGAGGACCTAACATAACCTTAGGTGACCCACGAGAACTAACATAACCTTAGGTGACCCACGAGAACCCTAACATAACTTAGGTGACCCACGAGGACCTAACATAACCTTAGGTACCACGAGAACCTAACATAACCTTAGTGACCCACGAGACCCTAACATAACCTTGGTGACCCACGAGGACCTAACATAACCTTAGGTGACCCAGAGGACTAACTTGACCCACGAGGACCTAACATAACCTTAGGTGACCCACGAGACTAACATAACCTTAGGTGACCGAACCTAACATAACCTTAGGTGACCCACGAGGACCTAACATAACCTTAGGTGACCCACGAGGACCTAACATAACCTTTGGTGACCCACGAGGACCTAACATAACCTTAGGTGACCCACGAACCTAACATAACCTTAGGGCCACGAGACCTAACATAACCTTAGGTGACCCACGAGGACCTAACATAACCTTAGGTGACCCACGAGGACCTAACATAACATAACATAACATAACACAGGATGATCTAACATAGCCAAGGTGACCCAGGATGACCATGACCTAACATGAACCTAAGTTGACCCACGTGGATCACCATAGTCTTGGGTGACCCAAGGGCGTTTACTTGACCTAGGATGCATAGTGGCTCACTGTGATCAAGGGCTAAGGTAACCAATGGTGACCCATGAGTACCAAGGCTGGGCTAGGGTGACCCATGAGTGCCAAGGCTGGGCTAGGGTGACCCATGAGTGCCAAGGCTGGGCTAGGGTGACCCATGAGTGCAAGGCTGGGCTAGGGTGACCCATGAGTGCCAAGGCTGGGCTAGGGTGACCCATGAGTGCCAGGCTGGGCTAGGGTGACCCATGAGTGCCAAGGCTGGGCTAGGAGCCATGAGTGCCAAGGCTGGGCTAGGGTGACCCATGAGTGCCAAGGCTGGGCTAGGGTGACCCATGAGTACCAAGGCTGGGCTAGGGTGACCCATGAGTACCAAGGCTGGGCTAGGGTGATCCATGAGTGCAAGACTGAGCTAGGGTGACCCATGAGTGCCAAGGCTGGGCTAGGGTGACCCATGAGTACCAAGGCTGGGCTAGGGTGACCCATGTGTACCAAGACTGGGCTAGGGCGAATGAGTGCCAAGACTGGGCTAGGGTGACCCATGAGTGCCAAGACTGGGCTAGGGTGACCCATGAGTGCCAAGACTGGGCTAGGGAGACCCATGAGTGCCAAGACTGGGCTAGGATGACCCTGAGTACTTAGTATGACCTATGGTGACCCAGAAGGCCCTAGTATTACCTAAAGTGACCCAAGATGACCAAGCAAGATCTAGGGTGATCCAGTAGGGCCAAGCATGACCCAAGTGCCTACCACAACCTAAAATGATCCAAGGGGACTCTACAGAACATAGTGACCCATGAGGAACTAGGTTGACTTAGTGTGGCCTACCTGGCATGGGCTCGTCGTCGTCATCTTCGTCGGTGATGATGGACTCCTCAGACTCAGAGGGTGGTGGCGGCTGCTTGCTGCGGTCCTCATGCATACGATGGAAGTACTCAGAGGCGTAGGCGAGGAGGTCCGGGGGCCGCTCCACCAGCACCGCCACCGTGAATTCTATGAGCAGCTCCTGCGACGGGGGGCACCTCGTACCCTCCGCGCCCCGCCGCGCCCCCATGCCCGAGACGACCGACCACACGATCTTGACGGCACTCGCGGGCCCTCAAGACCCGAACCCTCAGGCGACACAACCCACCCACCTCCGTCACCCGCCGTCACGCCCGTGCCCGACTCACTACACTCGGGGGGTCCACACCTGCGGCCGCTCACCTGTGTACCGCCCCGCCCGGCCCTCTCTCTCACTCTCTCCCTCAGTCACTCTCACTCGCACCGCGGCCTCCTCCAGCGGTGGCTACGGTGGAGGTTAGTCGCCGCCGCCACTAACTGAATGAGAGGTGGTGGCGTGGTGCGGCTGGTGGTACGCCAGGAGCGGCGGAGGGGCGGCACGAGATGTTCACTGCTGCCTCTCACTAACCCGCTCAGTGCGCCGCCATCACCACACCTGCCCTCGATCACCGCCTCCCTCCGCACCACAAACTAGTTCCTCCACCTCGCCCTCCCTCACTCTATATTTCTCCCTCGTCCTTCTCTCGTCTGTCCTTATTTTATATCCTTTCCGGGGTTTACAGGCTCACTCTAGCTAGAAATAATCACAAATAGTGACAAATATGAAGGTCAGTGGTGAACATTGCGTGGTTATGAGGAAACGGCATCCACTGTTGCCACTTGACGCGCGTGACTACCTCACCGCCATCTTGTATTGATTGTGGGAACTACACGGTGGCTGGCTGAGGTGTGTCCACCACACTTCATCTGTTTTATCATCGATCTAGCTTACGTAAATCATTAACATGAAAAACCACAACCAAAGTCCTTATCTCTGGTGCAGTTGATGGATGGAGTGAGTGGTGATGGTGGTGTGAGGGTGGAGGAAGGTGTGGGGCAGATGTGTTATATAGGTAGTGTAGCAGCCTCACCTGAGGGAGATAGTGATGAGGGGTCGACCGGCGCACCTGTGGCTCTCGCTCCACACTTCCCTCACCTTTTCACTAATTGCCTTCCCTTACCTGTCTTCACCTGTCCATACATTCCTTCGCCATATATAATTTTCTTATTAGCTCGCATACCCTCGCCTGCCTCCACCTTCCCTCACCCATCTTCATCTCCCCTTGCCTGTCTTCACTTTCCCTCACCTATCTTCACCTTCCATCACCTATCTTCATCTTCCCTCACCTGCCTTCATCTTCCCTCACCTGTCTTCACCTTTCCTCGCCTGGCTTCGCCTTCCTTCACCTATCTTCACCTTCCCTCACCTGTTTTCACCTTCCCTAACCTGTCTTCCTTTTCCTTCAACTGTCTTCACCTTCCTTCAATTGTCTTCACTTTCCCTCGCCTGTCTTCACTTTCCTTCACCTGTCTTCACCTTTCCTCACCTGTCTTCACCTTCCCTCATCTGTCTTCACCTTCCCTCATCTGTCTTCACCTTCCCTCACCTGTCTTCACCTTCCCTCACCTGTCTTCACCTTCCTCACTGTCTTCACCTTCCCTCACCTGTCTTCACCTTCCTTCACCTGTCTTCACCTTTCCTCACCTGTCTTCACCTTCCCTCACCTGTCTTCACCTTCCTTCACCTGACTTCACCTTTCCTCACCAGTCTTCACCCTCACCTCTTCATCTTCCTCACTGTCTTCTTTCCCTCACCTGTCTTCACCTTCCCTCATGTCTTCACCTTCCCTCACCTGTCTTCATCTTCCCTCACCTGTCTTCACTTTCCCTCACCTGTCCACCTTCCCTCATCTGTTTCACCTTCCCTCATCTGTCTTCACCTTCCCTCACCGTCTTCACCTTCGCTCACCTGTCTTCACCTTCCCTCACCTGTCTTCACCTTCCCTCATTCCTCACAGTCTTCACCTTCCCTCACCTGTCTTCATCTTCCCTCACCTGTCTTCACTTTCCCCACCTGTCTTACCTTCCCTCACCTGTCTTCACCTTCCTCTCACCTGTCTTCACCTTCCCTCACCAGTCTTCTTCCCTCACTGTCTTTCTTCCCTCACCTGTCTTCACTTTCCCTCACCTGTCTTCACCTTCCCTCTGTCTTCACCTTCCCTCACCTGTCTTCACCTTCCTCACCTGTCTTCACCTTCCCTCACCTGTCTTCACCTTCCCTCACCTGTCTTCACCTTCCCCTCACCTGTCTTCACCTTCCCTCCTGTCTTCACCTTCCCTCCCCTGTCTTCCATCTTCCCTCACCTGTCTTCCTTTCCCCTCACCTGTCTTCACCTTCGCTCACCTGTCTTCACCTTCCCTCACCTGTCTTCACCTTCCCTCACCTGTCTTCACCTTCCCTCACCTGTCTTCACCTTCCCTCACCTGTCTTCACCTTCCCTCACCTGTCTTCACCTTCCCTCACCAGTCTTCACCTTCCCTCACCTGTCTTCATCTTCCCTCACCTGTCTTCACTTTCCCTCACCTGTCTTCACCTTCGCTCACCTGTCTTCACCTTCCAGCACTATTTTTATCACCCGTCACTTTGCCTCTACTCAACACCTGATCTTAAAATGGCGGGCCCATACAACACACTTCTCATACCATGCAGGTGTCACTGAAGGTACCTGGTACTAATGATAACCACCAGATACACCATCCAGGTATCAATGAGGGTACCTGGGGAGCTAATGAACCTCCTCCCCTGCCACACCTTGGAGACACCTGATATATACACCAGGACAGGTTTAATAAGATTTAAGATAATCAGTGGAGGCGAGAGTTGACACAGCCTCCTTGGAGACCTTTTGTATGTGTGAGTGACTTATCACCCTCTGGTGTGTGTGTGAAGACTTTCATAGTGTGTCTATGGATCAAAGCATTTATGTCATAACAAATTAAACACGTAAAAAAATTCAGGTGAGTCGGGGAGATAATTATACTGAGCATCACCCTAAATGTGCCTCCCTGACACACACCTGACTATTTTTTGGTTCCTAAGTTGTCATGAAACTTACGCTTGAGTCAGGGTTCCCCACACAAATCAGAATTTTATTTTCCATGATCAGATCGCTTAAAAGGCTTCTCTACAAACTCGCTTGTGCAGCCAAAAATTTCATGTCTAATTGAAATTCTACAGTTTACAATAACGGTAAAACACATTAGTTTTCTCTCCCCCAATTGTTTTAATATGATGACACTTGGGATTTTTTTCTGGCTAACGCCTGATTTTGTCGAGCTGAGGTGTATCACTGTCAAATGTGACCTGCTCTATACCTGACTATGGGTGTGTGACAGCAAGAAGCATAATTCTTAAAAATCTACAGAAATTTCCTTTATGTTATTATGATTGTGCAGCGTAAATGTATGCAGTTGTAACCGAAACAGATGACGCTTAAGTAACTAGGAATACTGTCACCACATTCCATCCGCCAAAAATAATTTTATTTTCACAAAATAATGGGATCACTCGAAGAATCACCAACCCAGCTTATTTCACCGAAAGATTATCCACCATCACGTTAATTGGAAGAATGAGGTTAAGTTAGGTTAGGTTGGTTAATCTGGAGAAAAGGCGAATCTAGACTGTAACACTTCGAGATACAACTGCACAAGACTCTCGGCGGAACACACTGCTCTGTACCTGTACAGTACCTACAACACAGACATAGATACTAGGACCTACCCTGTAAATGTGTGTTAGTAAAACTGAACCCTAAAGCTGAACATTTTACTGTGCAAGCCTTGGTGTGTCTCACTACCTGAAGTTGGCACCGTTATACGTTTCCAGCACTGGCGGGGCAGGTGTTAGTACAGTACAGTATGGCAGGCAGAGAACATCTAATATCCTCCCCTGACACATCAAGGCTCACGGGTCAACAAATCACAAATCTGTGGTTTATGAACCTACGATACTTTATATAAATTCGAATTTAATAATATATCAATCTAAACAATTAATTGCCTTTAACTTTGGATGTAAAGGTTTTAAAACTGAAATATATTGAAATGTTACATTAATCAGTAATTAAGCTTTTAAACCGGTAAACTTGCACTTACCTTAACCCTTTCTTGGTGTGTCACAGAGGTCACCATTTGCTGCTAATCTCCTGTTAGGTATTCTTTATATTTTGGCTGCTTATTAATTCTTGGCTAGTGACGACTTCTCGTCCTGTAAAATAAAGCAATATTAGATGTTGAATTCATCTGTCTTCCTCAAATATATGTATTTTAGCTAAAACAATCCTTCTTAAGAAAAAAGTTTCCTTGTGATAGGCTCCCATACTCGGCCTTAATGGTAAACTAAACCAGATTTTACTCAACTGTAAACATGATTGTCAGTTTGTCATTAATGGTAAAGTCAATGACGTAGGGAAATTTAGTTGTGAAAAGCTGCTAAACCCCACCAAACCCACTTCATATAACCTTCTTAGACTAAATTCAACGAAACTTAACTAAATTTGGCGAAACATCAGCTCTACACATGGCATTGATACAGTCATTCTTGGAGATTTTTTTTTTACGCTGCCCAGGAGCAGTTGTCTAAGTTTATTATTTCTAAGTGTATTACCAGCAGTAATATCACCCTACGAAAGCAAAGATTATTTAACACATTTCTCTAAATAATTTATGGAAAGGATTATCAGTATCATAATATGTCATTAACCTGTAACATTATGGTTCCCATGGTATTAATAAGGCTACGTACACTACAACAATATCAGTTCGTGTAATAGGTTAGTAAATATTAGATTGGAGGCCTACCATTCGTGCTTGCATCTGGTAATCTTGGTGGTGCGCGTTAGACATGTAAAACAGGATCACTATTTCAAATTGGTTATTACAATTTACTGGAATTTTCTAAGTGTTCTGATTTTCCTGTCAAAAATTCCAATTCCTTCTAATGTCAGTAAATGAAAAAGTATTTTTACATACTCATTTACAGGGTTCCCACACATAACAGAATTTTATTTGCCGTGACTTTTTCCATAATCAGATTGCTTAAAGGGTTTCTCTACAAACTCGCTTGTGAAGTCAAAAATTTCATATCGAATTGAAATTCTACAGTTTACAATAACGGTAAAACACTTTAGTTTTCTTTCCCCCAATTGCTTTAATATGATGACACTTGGGATTCTTTCTGGCTAACGCCTGATTTTGTCGAGCTGAGGTGTATCAGTCATATGTAACCTGCTCTACCTGACTGTATGGGTGTGTGACTGCAAGAAGCGTAATTCTAAAAAATCTACAGAAATTCCCTTAATGTGATTATGATTGTGGAGCGTAAATGTAAATTCCTCAAGTAAATATTGTTGACGGTACTACATCATATATGGTTTAAGTTGGAACAGATGGCACTTAAGTAATTGGCAATACAGTGTACTAAAGTAATTGGGAATACTATCAACAAATTCCATCAGCCAAAAAGACAATGTTCTCCTAAGTTCTTACCCTCATACACAGAATATGAATGCGTTAAACCCTGGAAGGAATTATTACAGATCACTTGAAGATTATTAACCCGTTCTTATTTCACCTTATGATCAAACACCCTAACGCTACTTAAGGGGTTGGGTTAGGTTTAGAGTAAGTTGAAAGGGAGGCTAATCTTCATGTGATCTATTATATCTTGTGCCCTTTTATGGGTTACTTTGAGAGTTGTGCACGTGTCACCCTTCAACTGCGTCCTCCATAACTGATATTATTCGACTAGCATAGAAACTAACAATTGCTGAACGATGCCTCAAGACCCAGGCTGTTGGAGAACGCAAATATATACAACAAAAACTCTATGATATCGTGTGTTAGTAATTAGGGGGTGTAATGAGACAAGGTTTGAATTCTCTTTAATTTCAGAGTTGGTAACAAAATTTACCCAGAGAGATGAACATTAATTTGGGAGCAGAGTGACGGGTGGTGCGGCACCAAGCCTGCTTGCTCCTCCTTTTTCCGGAATGGTAATTGCAAACAAAACCGGCTGAACTCTGGCATCCTATCCTCGTCTCAGCTTTTTACACAATATTTAAACTCTTATCGAACAATTAATTTTGAGCGAGTTACTCCTATAACTCAGGACACTGCGCATTTTCTGTATTTCTTCACGCATAATGCGCTTTCTGTTTTTGATTACCCTAAACTCCATCGTTTAATAAAAATGTGAAGGTAAGTGCCTTCAGAAAAAAAAAATCACAAGGACTGCTGTTAGACTGATATCAATAGCCGATGAATAAACTAAAACCAAAAAGTGATGTAATTATATATTGTTCAAAGCTGTGTAACGAGTAAGGACACCATGTATTCAGATCATCATCACACCATGACCGTGTTGTGGATGGGTTTCTTTACCCTCCTGGAAATTTGGGGGAATAATTTTCCTTATACAAGATATTGCCCATTACAAAAATATATATACCCCTCGTTATATATTTTGGGTAGCAACACCTTCGCTGGCGACGCACTGACAATTGCCACCCAAAACTTAACTCGAGGTGAGTACCGTTCTAGAGGGCCTCTAGCCTATCCTAACTTAACCTTTGGTTCACACCGAAAGTTTTAATTGCATCACCAAAACATTCGCAAAATTAAAAAAAGAAATAGTATATTTTGCGATTTATTTGCATAATTCATCAAAATATTCATACGAACTACAGGCCAGACGAGGTTTACAGAATTTAGTTCTCAAGAGTAGATTCCGCTATAGTTCGTTGCATCAAAAATAGCAAAATATTAAATATTTTCGCCTCATTAAAAAAATTAATCAGAAAATGGTGTTCTGCAGCACGAACCCTGTGGATCCTAACCGCAATTTCACGGTTTTGCAGGGGTTTATTTATAAATTAAATCTAACCTTAATTAACACTTGCCGTGGGCGAACTTACTGTTCGAGACGAGGAAGCGGCGAGCCATAGCCATGATGAAGCGGTGAATGATTGTGGCTTGGTATCTGTGAGCTTGGCAGAACAAGTAGCGAGCGAAGTAGTGCCTGTAGTGGTAGCTCCTGTTGCCAACCGCTCACAAACAACAGTGGCATTTATTAAGCCAATTCCTTTGAACAAACTAGAACTGTAGCCACAACGCTTCGGCCGCTTGTGCTTCCTCTCCGGTCGGTAAACACGGCTTCCCACAATTTGGGCAGTCTCTTGGGTATTATTATCGTTTGGGTCATCCAGGTTTTTGAGACGAGAATAGGTTTATATGTAACAGAAACCGCTAATTTTCACAAAATGAAGGTCAAATTTGAGTAAAAAACATAAAAGCCCTAACCTACAATATATACAACCTAACGAGTAGCCGTTTTTTGGAGCTTACCTGCTACTGTGGTGGAAGACTAAAACGACTTACACAGTGTTGATGTTGTTACGACACCGTGGTCTTTTAATATTTGGATTGCTTCACTGCCGTTTTCATAAACTCGCCCAATAATAGTTAGATGTGGGAGAGAGCACTTTTCACATGCCATCACGAAATCCTTCAAAATTCGTAAGTGCGTGGTGGAAAGCTGGGTCAATATGATTGGCCAGCCAAGTCACATGACACGATACTTGAAGGTTGTCATGTCGTGAAGAGTAGGAGACAAGTGACTAGCAACATAACGGGTACAGAAATTTACGCCTAGACATTTGTGATACTCCATTAATATTGATTTGCACAAGATATGCTATGAAGTCGTATGTTTTGATTTTTCTAGTCTTTGTGTCTGTAATATAAAAAATTGGAAACCTGCGGACAGCCACTGGACGAATATTAACCTCCGAAATTTATCTTTCCTTAGTGAGGTTGACTCTAAAACATGTCTTCCTGTTCAATCATTTTCCTGATACTTTCGTGTGCTTTGATGCGAACAAGACATTTACGTTCTTTAATGAGTGCACGGTGTTGTTAATATTACGGTAAATTTGCACTGTCGCACCACTCTTTTAGAAAGTCAAAATATATATTTTTCTAGTGTATTTGTGTGTTTAGACCGAATATGACCTTAATTTTTGGCGGAAATTAGCCGGGTTTTTTTTATCGATTTTTTTCGTTGGACCTTTTCCGAAAAAAAAATCATGGCAAAATACACCAAAAAACACTGTGTGGGAGGTGAGGCAGGCGATAATGGCGCAAGATTAATGGAAGAAAATAGAGAAATTTTGGATACGCTTTCTCCATTATACATTTCCGCCGGTAATGTAATAGATGAAAATTATCTCATAATTAGACGTCTTATTCGAATATGATAATAAATTAATGGTAGGAATGTGTGGTGTGTAAACGCAAAAATACCCATATTACTATATGAATAAAAGATTTTAAGATACCAAAAAAAAAAAACGCTGTCATTATGACACCATCACACAATGTAAACAGTGTATGTTCTCTCCAATTCATATTTGCACGTTCGATTTAAAATCAACAATGACCAAACAGTGGTATTGGTGATTCTTCTCGCTCTGTTGTTTATTTTATATGATCACTTAAAATATTTTTCAATAAATTATATATTTTGTTTTATTAATAAGCGGCATTATATAATAATTTCAAGCGTTAAATAGTTAAGAAAAATGCGGGGAGGCTTTAAATGTTAGTTTCCCTTTACGTGCTTCAGCCGAAATGTTTATCCTTAGATTTATACCGTTCACAGACCAAATTTTTACAGAAGTTTCAGACGACTTAAAAAAAATAAATACGCGTGGACTGGTTATTTTATGAATGTTGTTAATCATTATAGTTACCTCGAATCTTGTCATGTATACAGACAAGAGAGACAGACTTTATCATATCAGAGGTACAAAAAAATGTGGGTTTAAAAAATCGTGTATATAAGAACATAAGAAAATAAGGAGTCTGCAATAGGCCGGTTGGCCTGTGCATGACAGCTCCTGTCAAGAGTTACTACCACTCTCTATCATCCATGAATCTATCCAGTCTCCTTTTGAAACTTTCCAGAGTTCCAGCACTTACTACAAAGTTGCTAAGCTTGTTCCACTCGTCCACCACCCTATTTGTGAACCAGTTTCTTCCTATCTCCCTCCTAAACCTAAACTTATCCAACTTGAATCCGTTGCTCCGAGTCCTATCCTGCTCGGATATTATAAGAACTTTATCTATATCCCCTTTATTGATTCCTTTCACCCACTTAAATACTTCTATCATATCTCCCCGCACTCTTCGTCTTTCTAGGGAATGCAAGTTAAGTTTCTTTAACCTATCCTGATATGGAAGGTTTCTAAGTCCCGGAATCATTTTTGTCATTCTTCGCTGCACCGACTCTAGTGAATTTATATCCATTCTATAATAGGGGCACCAGAACTGAACCGCATAATCGAGGTGCGGCCTAACTAGCGCAAGATATAGTTGCAATAAGGCCTCTGCACTCTTGTTACTTACACTTCTAGATATAAAACCCAATACTCTGTTTGCCTTATTTCGAACATAAACGCACTGTTTTCTAGGCCGTAGGTCCGGGCTTACAAGTACCCCTAGGTCTCTTTCACAAGTCGACTTCTCTAGGTTGATGTTGTTAAGGCTGTATACATTATAAGTATTTGTTCTTCCAATATTAAGTACGCTGCACTTGCTGGTGTTGAATTTCATTTGCCATTTTTCAGACCACCCCTGCAGTTTATTTAGATCCTCCTGTAATGCATTTGCATCCTGCCCTGAATTAATTTGCCGCCCTATTTTGGTGTCATCCGCAAACTTGCTTATGTCACTGCTGATCCCAGTATCTAAATCGTTTATGTAGATTATGAACAAGAGTGGGCCTAGTACTGACCCCTGGGGAACCCCACTGGTTACACGGCCCCACTCAGATTTAACACCATCTACGTTGACCCTCTGCGTTCTATCGGTGAGCCATGATTTTATCCAATTTAAAACTTTCCCCTCGATACCATGAGCCTTAATTTTTCTCAGAAGCCTCTGATGCGGTACTCTGTCAAATGCTTTGCTAAAGTCTAAGTAAATAATATCAATAGGTAATTGCGATGTTTTAGTAGGTTCCAAGGTCCTTAGAAAAAGTGTAAAAAGGTTGGTTATTTCAAACAATTCTTGTAACAATCTTAGGTTTTTTTTTTCCAGTTTTGAGTAAAACGTGCTTTGGTTGTCGACACTGGAGTTTTTTTTATACCCCGAGTGTACATGATATAGTAGATGTAATCTTCACTCCAAATATCCACTTTCATTTCTAAAATGTATAAGGTATAAAAAACCCGCAAAAGCTGTCTCCGGTATTATCAATTTTATATCATTTTATTGAACATTTTCGTGGGGGTCAGACATCGCATCCATCCAGGTGAATTTACACTTGAAATCTTCCCTCGAGAGAAAATTTGTACAATGTAAAGTTTACATTAAACTAACTGTTGACATTGTAAACAGTTTACAAGTAACTCTTTGGAAGCAGAAAATACCTTGGTTTGGTTACTATAGTCTACATTATGTCAAGTTTCGATAAAAAAATATGGTAGACATAAACAGAACATTTTAAGATTCACAGGAAATTCTAGAGTTAAAGTGTCTGCTGAGGTTTAATTTGATTCAGACTTAATGACGAAAATATAATATAGTGAGAAAACTAAAGAATTTAATACAATAATAATAATAATAATAATAATAATAATAATAATAATAATAATATATTACCATGCTCAACACTTTTCCCATGTGAAATATGTAAGATGAGAGTTCCAGCCTACTAAACTTATCCGGCCGATAGGACTGTGGTAACTCTACAGTATTTAACGCAGGATATTTTGATCATCCACTCTACTAGATCGATGCTAGTGACTCTAAACGATGCAATATTGTAGTTAATATTTAATTATAAATTATGTCAGAATAGCATGAAGACACTGTAATACAAAGAAAAATCTAAATGGATGTTGAAATTCCTACATTACCCTCAAGTAGATGTCAAATATCGCCAAAATATCTAAGGGAATAGTTAGGAACTGAAATTTTCATAGTGTTAGTGGGACCCAGACAATCGCCGCCGAGCCACTGCTAACGTGACAACAGTTGATTGTACATTAGATAACAAGACTGTTTATGTAATTTAGATTGTATCATACATGCAAACATTATACAGATACATACTGCGATAACTGTTCCTGGTACTATACTGGAACACTTAGAAAATAACAGTACCTGCAGTAATAATAGTAGAAAGGACAAATAATCATAAAAGTAGGCAAATTCTAATAATATTGATACTTCTCGACTTATAACAAGAACAAGAACATTAAATGGTATTGCAGCAGCAACAACAACAGCAACAACAACAACAATAATAATAATAATAATTATAAAAATAATATTGATAATAAAGTATACAAAAGTTAACCTCCCAAAAGCTGTGAATTGACTATAATTTATTTAAGTTAAATCGTGAAATTCTTAATAATGGTTCATCTTGCTGCCACAATTCACGACCATGTTTTAGATATTTGCCAAAGCAGAAATATTCTTAATGACGTCAGTTTGATTATGCAGATCATTGCTTCTACATTGGCCAATAAAATAAATAAATAATATATATATATATATATATATATATATATATATATATATATACGTATATATGAAAATCAACCTTTGGAGTGACCATCCCCATTTCCAGAGAATCACATGGAAACATATTAATACCTGTACAGTAGTTCCTTCCAGATGATGCAAAACGGTTTTGAGATGGAACTACGTCTTGTCACGAGACGCCATCCTAAAGGGGGCTTTACACGCACAGTTTTAACTGACAGGCCTGCCTCCCGACGCATTTACACGATTCAGTCAAGAGTAAGTTTGTCAGCTCAACTCAGAATTCTGAAGTGTTAACATGTCTCCCCTGGACGACGAAACATTAATTGGTTTAGCAATCGTGACTGCCGCTCGAGACAAAATGTTGTAATGGCATTCATGGTTCTGCACAACTATCTGCATAGAAAATGCGCTGCTACCCACTCTCCTACCGACAGCTTTTATAACGAGGATTTAGAAAACAATGACAATCTGGGTACATCGGTTGAACAGAATGCATTTGCTGAATTGCAACGAGGACATTATAGAAATTGTGGAGAAGTGCCAAAAAAATGTAAGGGAGACATTCATGAAATATTTTAATGAATAAGGATAATTGGAATGACAAGAACATAATTATGATATAGACAATTGATTAGCATTTGCTTTATTGGCTTATTTGTAAATTACTTTATTGAGTGAATATTAATATATATTATGTTGCTTTTTATATACCAAAATATATAATTTATGTAAAACTTGACTAAATTATAGCATTAACAATTATAAATAATTAGTAATTGTCAGTTTTATAAAGCAATCAAAATTATTATTAGCTTACCTCATCTAAACATGTTGATATATTTGAAACACCATTTTGGGTTTCATGATCACCTAAGAACATTAAACTGTCAAAATACCAAAGTTTTGGTTGATACACATCCTCAGTGGCAGATCCAAATTTCTTTGATAAATTGACGTTTTTTCAGTTTTTTTCTAAATGATGATCGAAGATTGTTTATTTTTTTGAGCACTGATTTCCTTGTAGCATTGGGATCTGTCGCATGAGATCAAGCACCTTCAGTAATCAAGGTTTTATTCAACTCATAAATCCATATACATCTGCAACAGAACAAAACAAAACCCAATTAGAACAAGAGAACATTTAGAGTACCTAAAGGTAAACACAGACATAATTTTTTTTCCATAATATGACATTCACCCCTGCCAACATAATTAATCAAACATCATAGTCGTATTGCTGGGGTTCTCTTCGTTGCCGAAAAAACCGACGAAGAGGTAACTCCTGCATGATACTAGGATTCAGCAATGTCGTCCCGGTATCTCCCTCTGCAGCAACTCCCACACCATTATCCAATGTTTCTGGCTCCACTTTAGGTTGAGGTTGATCCGGCAGAGATGTCTGAGGATGAGGTTCCACCAGGGCATGGAGCAAGATCACGGAGGGAAACTGAAGATTCACGTCCAGCTGGATACTTGATGTGTTTATACGTTGGGTTAGCCTCGAGGAGCTCCACCTCATCAATGAGAGGGTCACCTTTGCTTGAGCGGACGAATCTGCGTAAGACGACAGGACCTGGAGTCGTTAGCCATGTTAGCAGGGATGTACCCTAACAAAATCGTCTCGGAAAATTGAAAAACCTCTCATGTGGAGTCACGTTGGTGGCTGTTGAGAGCAATGATCTAATGGAGTGAAGTGCTTCAGGTAGGAGAGCCTCCCATTCAGTATCCGGAACATCTCGAGATTTGGCAGCTAAACATATGGACTTCCAGATTATGCCATTGTACCATTCTATTTGACTGTTTCCTGTTGGGTGGTAAGATGTAGTTTTGCTGGACGCCACTCCACGACTAGCGAAATGAGTTTTCACTTCACGAGATATAAATGCACTTCCTCGATCAGAGTGGACAAAACTCGCCATACCACAAAGCGAGAAGATGGTGTCCAGACATCTGATGACAGTTGAGGATGTCATGTCAGCACATGGAATAGCAAAGGGAAATCTGGAATATTCATCCACAGCAATGAAAAATATGAGTTTCTCCTGCATGATGGAAGAGGACCTTTGAAGTCAATGCTCAGTCTATCCATTGGTTGAGTAGCTTTGATAAGGGTATTTTCAGTAGGCCTGTGAAATGTTGGCTTGATTTCAGCACATACACGACAAGTTGAACAGACCTTTTTCACATCCACCGTAGAAAATGGGAGGTTCTTTGTCCGGACAAAATGAAGCATTCTGATAACCACCGGGTGGCAGAGCAATTCATGGATGACAGCGAGGTTTGACAATGAGATGGCTCCGCAGAACGCTTGGGTCAAAGTGTTAGGAGCAACATTGTCTCTACCTGGACGATGCCAAATGGAATAACTGAAACAAGTGAGTTCGAGCCGCCACCCTTGTATCTTGTCATTCTTCACTTTAGTCCTATGACTGTCCTGCATTAATGCAACTGATCGCTGGTCAGTAACAATGGTGAAGTGCCGTCCCAACAACAGGTGAGACCACTTTCTCACCGCTTCAATTATTGCAGTCGCCTCCTTCTCAACAGGATAGTGAATCTCACTGCCAGATAACAACCAAGACATGAAGGCTACTGACCGACCAGCTTGATTCAAAGTAGCAGACACGGCCACATCCGATTCATCACACTCCACAACAATTGGGATGGCATGGTCAATGCAATTTAGGGCAGCTTCCCCAAGCAGTTTCTTCAAGTCATCATAAGCTGTGAGCGCTTCACAGTCCAGAGGAAAAGATTTAGCCTTGCAGAGAGGCCGTGCCTTGTCTGAAAACCCTGGGATCCACTAAGAGTAATAAGCAAACATGTCAAGTACACGTTGAAGAGCCGATCGGTTTGTAGGTGGTGGAAGTTCTTGCAGTGGTTTTAGCCTTTCAGGATCTGGTTTGATTTGACCATTTCCATGTTGATAACCCAGAAGATTGATCGATGTTGCTGATATTGCAGATTTGGATGTATTAAGTGTCAGCTTCCTTTCCTCAGCAGCACCAAGAAATTTCTCAAGATTTGCATCATGTTCTTTCTGATCCTGACCACCTATGGTAATATTGTCAAGGTAGGGAAATGTCACATTGATTCTCCTCCTCCACGAACTTGTCTATGGCTCTTTGAAAAACGGCAACACCATTAGTGACACCAAATGGTACACGTGTGAATTGATACAGTCTGCCATTTGCTTCAAATGCTGTAAAGGGTTTATCAGACTCGCTTATGCGTAGTTGATGGTATGCGCTCTTTAGATCAAATGTTGAGAACACATGGTACCTAGCGAGAGTGTTGACCTTGGTTTCAATGTTTGGCAATGGATATGCGTCGAGATTGTTGTAAATGTTCACCGTAAAAGAGTAGTTGATGCACATTCGTTTTCTGTGACAGCCTGAATCATCTCTTGCAATCACCACCTGTGCATGCCAAGGTGATGTACTTGATTCTATGATGCCTTCGGACAGTAAGCGTTGTATTTATTTGGTAATGAACTTTTGGTCATCTGGGCTAAACTTCCTAGTGGTTCTGACATACCTTCTGATGCCCGGCTACATACAGACTTGTTACCAATGTTGGAAATTTTGAGCTCAGGTCTGGGTCCTCTATACTCTATGGTAACCGAGGAGTGTTGTTTTGGGAAATCTATGCCGAGAATAACATCACCACAAAGATTCTCAATGACGCCCAGATGTGTGTTTGGATAATGACTGTCATTCATATAGAGATCCACATTCGCCTATCACAGAAGCCGTTGAAGAAGACATTGCCAGGGTTATGCTTTGGAAAACGGGTTTGATGTGAAGCTTATGCCGATGAACCACTTGTCAATGAAACTCTCAGAACTTGCCGAATCAATAAGGCTGGAGATTCGTCTTCCATTTACCTTTAAGTTTGTAGCAGAGCAATTCAGGCAATGAGGAACAGCAGCTGAGATGGCACAAAGAGTAGGAGATGAAATTGATGCTGTGACCTGTTTCTTACCCTTTAGTCTGACAGACTTTTGCCCAGTGCACTCTTTAACTGGACATCTCTCCCGTAAATGAAGACTGCCACCAGAAAACCAACAGCGTTTCTTAGTGGTCATACAAGCAAGTGTTGAGTCCTCAACTGGACATATATCTTGTTGATTAGTGGATGGTGACTAACAGTTTACTCTACAAATCCTGAAGCTGCTGCAATGACAGGGCCTAGTGGCTGGAAGGCTTCCGGAGTACACTGTGCAAAATCCAAGGCTCTAGCTTGATCAAAGGCTGGAGAGAGTGCAAGAGCCTGATTTTCCAATAGACGTTGACATATATTTGCAGACAGTCCGTTGATGAAGGCATCCCGTATTAACTCTTCACGATATTCTTCGGCTGTGACAGCTTTTAGAGTACAAACTAAGCTGAGTCTGTGCAAGTCGCGAAGACATTCATCCAGTGTTTCGGAAGGACGCTGATGTCTTGTGGCGAGCTGGTGTCTGGTGAATATCTCATTTTTCTTTTTCACATACACCTTTTCCAATACTTGTATAGCTGTTTCAAACTCCATAGCATCAGCAAAGTATTCATACACAGTAGCAGACACATATTTTGTCAAACATCGTAATTTGTCAGGTGCTCTGTCTCCACACTCATCAATAAAGTTTTCAAAAGTTTTATGCCAATGCTTGTATTCCTTCTCAGCAGCTGGATGGGCAGAGTATGCGTACCATGTCGCTAGTAGAACACCATCAATAATCAAGGCTTTATTCAACTCATAAATCCATATACAGTGGTCCCTTGGTTAACGAACATAATTCGTTCCACAGAGTCGTTCGTTAACTGAAAATTTTGTTAACTGAATCCATTGTTTCAATGGGATATTGGGTAATTGGTTCCAGCTCACAGAAAAGTACATACAAAGGAAAAAAATGCAGTAAAGTACACTTACTTTGAGGTGTGTATGTAGAAGGTACCTGGTTGATGATGAGATGATGGGAATTAGAAGTGGGGGTGGAGGAGAAGGGGGAAGAGAAGGAAGTGGGGATGGAGAAGCAATCACCTTTCAGGGGACCAATGCTTGATGCAGTAATTTCACCAATAAAATTTTAAGTTCACTAGGTGTAACTCAAGATTATTTTATTTAAATCAACACTGCACTGCACTGTACATTATCAATATGTTAACTAAATTTCAGAATGACCAATAATTTTAATGTAAAAATGCAAAAATATTCAAGACACCACAAAATCGATGTTCACTCCACTGTAAACAAAGCCAAACTAATGCCTGGTGGGTGGGTCAAGCGGCTGAAGGGCCCACAAAAAACTAGTTCCCTGTACTGCATATATTATCAATGTCAACTAAATTTTAAAATTACTAATAATTTTAATATAAAAAATGCAAAAATCTTAAAGCACAACTTTCTTGATATTTAATCCACTGGAAACGAATGTAAACACAGAACACATTTCTGAATTAGCAGATTAGCCCATCAGCTGATGCTCACAACAAAACGTGTTTGTTGTAAGGATTTTGTTAATCGAAGTTTTGTTCGTTAACTTTATTGAAGATCCTTATGGGAGGTAATTCTTAAACCGAAATTTCATTAATCGAACCGTTCGTTAACCGAGGGACCACTGTACATCTGCAACAGAACACAATAAGAACAAGAGAACATTTAGAGCAAAGGTAAACACATACATAGTTTATTCCATAATATTACAGGATCTTTTTTTTTTAAATTGTTCTTCATAACATTTAATTTTTAGGAGTTTGTTTGAATATTCAGTAGATTTCACTTTCCAAAGTGCTGTTAATGACCACTATAGTTAAATGAATTCAGTCAGAATTTGCTTTTGTCAAGTTAAAATAATAAAAAAAAAAAAAAATAACTTTTAAGCTCCATGATACATGTCTTCAAACCATGAGAACTTTACTCCCACTGACAAAATGGCCTAGGCAAAGAGTGAAGATACTCATCCTCAATAGTGAGAGCATCAACCTCAATGACTTAAATGTGCTGGTCAACAGCCAGAAAATCATGAAAGCTGGCCCCCCTCAGATCCACCATCTGCAAGCCAGCATAAAAGTTTCTCCTAAGCCCACATAACCATAAATGTAACATTTCCAGAAATACTTTATCTGTGAAATGAAACCACATTCTTTTAACTGCTAAAATTTGCCTCCTAGTTTGTGGTACTGTACAATGTTAATAATTTCCGTTTACATGTTCATTGGATATTTCAAGCATAAATAGACTGCCCAGTTGCATGGTAGGATTATACAATACTGTTTAACCATTCACAGCATTGAATTTTCCAATTATAAATACTTTGAAACTGAATATGAGTAAGTAGTAACCCAGGTATAAATTTAACCACTTGTGTACAGAATCCCTTCTGTGCTGAATAAAATCGTCTGGCACTGGCCAAATAAAATACTGCTTCCTCATAGTGAAGGGGTTTGGGGAAGTCTACTAAATATCCAATTAATGCACAGGACTTGAAAAATATTACCAGTGGAGAGAATGGAGATATGTTAATGTTCTATGAAAAGGAGTACATATCAGTACAAATGTAAATCAGGCATTCCATACAATGCCAGGCTTGTTTTAGGCAAAGTATAAAATAATAATCTTTTTAATAATGTATGACCTTTTATACTTTACCTCGGCATTCTACAGTATCTAGGGATTATTAAAATGCATAATTGGACAAATGCAAGACATTAAAAGGAAAAATGTTAATACACATTGTTTTTATTGGCAAAGTCAACAAATGTGTGAACTGATACCGGTTTATACACGTTCATTCCCGTAACCTAACAATACATAAAGTTAGTTGATGGAAATAAATGTGTATAAACATGTCTCGTTTCATACATTGCATAAAACAAACCCGGCATTCTATAAAACATCTGGGCATTTCATAAAGTGCCTAGATTTCAGTTTACCAGTAACATATACATTCCAATTTTTCCTTGATCCACCCTTTTATATTAACCACATACAGTAAATACCAACCAATACACAGAACTTGAAAAACATTACCAATATATTTCCTCTATGAATACCATTCACTTAAAGCTTGTCAAACACCTTTCTGACCTCATTGATCATTTCTTTTCTACAGGTGATTTGCAATATAACTAAGTTTATCCATACTTCCAGCCACTGAAATTATGATTTATATTTCTATAAATTTTACCTCATTTTTTACCTGTAAAATTTATCTCCAAAGAACAAAGCAGACTTACCTTAATGTTACAAAAAATGTCAAGCAGTTTGAGTACATACCAGGCATTCTACACTATTTGGTTGAAAATATTGTCACTAGGCAACATGGCTTAAATGTTTGACCATAATGGACAAATAAAACAAAGGAAAATCTTCTTACTTTAATTTCTTAATATTACAAGGCTCGATACAAATCCTGCGTGATCGCCCAGTCACTCAACAGATTTTTTTCCCCTTTTCTAAATATACGAGACAGGCAAAGGATAAGGAGATAAAAAGTCCACTGATGCATTATCAAAGAGATACAATCTTTTATATACACAAAAAATAATAGGCAAGTATGAAACAGAACAGCTAGAACAGGAGACAACAGCTGTCAAAGACAATTACAGAAATCCTAAGAGCTAAGAGTTTGTCTTAGACAGCAGAAAGAGGGCCATCATTTACATCTGAGGATTCTTGTTTCCTGCTGGTCAGTAGTAACCACGGAGTAGCTTCAGGTAACTGATGCCTGCGCCGCTACCGCCATCACCCCGAGCATATTGTTACTCCTCAGAGCACTTATCTGCTGACTGTGATACTTCCTCTATCTTTGTGGATTTAACTTCAGTTTCCTCCTTCGGCTTCTCTGGTTTCACTTCAGGCTTTTCGTCAACTGTAACTTCTTCAATCTTGGCTTCAGACTTAACTTCCTTCTCCACTGTCACTGCAGGCTTCTCAACAGCTACAAAATAAATAAAATCAATGTCCTACTAGACCCCATATGTAACTGAAAAAATTAGTGTTCCCATTTTTCATTTGAAGGAAAAAAATAAAAAATCCAACATGACTGACCATTACAATATGTATATAGTTGGAATGTTCGACACTTCTGAATCTTTCATCAAACCCATAGGAGTGAACTTATAACTCTGCATATGTCATTCACTATATTTTGCCAACATAAATAGTCTGTTCCAACGAAAGTAAAATTTAAAATATAATCACTGAACTTTACCCACTCAATCTTTCAGAGAACATCACATGTAACAAGGAAGAATGGACATTAAAAATGCTATCCTCAGTCTATGGTGGGGGCATAAAATTCTGGGTGCATCAACAAACTTCAATATACACACACAATAATAAACTCATAAAAAAATTAATTTGGTAAAACCTAAAAGTATTAGTAGAAAAAATAAACATAACCCTAAAATCTCATCAACCACAGGCAATTAAATATGGGGTTCACGGCATCTGAAGGTAACTTGTTACTGGGGAAAAAATGAAAACATGAAAACTCAAATGCAGTTATCAACCCACTATAGTACACTTTGTTTTATACAGTAGTAGGTTAGTGTCCAAACACATTTGCAAAATTATATAAAATGTAGCCAAGTAGTACATACCATGCAACTAAAATTACTCTTTCTTGTAAAATAACTTCACACTCTAAGTAATCAAGTTAATCTAATTGTTAAGCCACTCATCATACCACGCATGTTCAAAGGAGCAAATGCCAATCGACTGATTTGGTAGATAAACGCTTAGGGTAGGAGCAAATTCAGGGCTGCACACTACCCCAGCAATACACTAACGAGACAGTGAATGACTATTCCATACATTCAAACAAACATACCCTACTTCCCCTTTTGCTTCTGCTTCTTAGCATGTTTGCCCTTTGTAGGCTGCCCTGCATGTCCAGATCGAGCTTGGGATTGAGCAGAAGCAGGGGCGGGTATGGTAGGTGATGCAGGAGATGGGGTGCTAGTGGATATTGGGTTGGGAACTGTGCATGGTGCAGGGGTAGGTACCGGGGCTGCAGCTTTTGTAGCTGTGTTAACTGAGGTTGTAACAGGGGTCCCCTCTGGGACGGATGCCTGCGCAGGAGTTTCACTTGAAACTGTAGCAGGGTTAGGGTCAAGGGCAGGAACAGCAACCACCTCCTTGACAAGGGCGGGAACAGCAGCCACCTCCTTGGCAGGAGCAGCAGCCGCCTCCTTGGCAGGGGCAGGAGCAGCAGCCGCCTCCTTGGCAGGGGCAGTAGCGGCAGCAGCCTTAGCAGGGGTTGCACAGCAGCCTTAGGGGTTGGGGCAGACAGCAGCCTTAGCAGGGGGGGGGCAGCCTTAGCAGTTGGGGTTGGGGCAGCCTTAGCAGGGGTTGGGGCCTCCTTGGCTGGAGCAGGAGTGGCCTCCTTGGCTGGAGCAGGAGGGGCCTCCTTGGCTGGAGCAGGAGTGGCCTCCTTGGCTGGAGCAGGGGTTGCCTCCTTGGCTGGAGCAGGGTTGGGGCCTCCTTGGCTGGAGCAGGGGTTGGGGCCTCCTCTGGGGCTTGGCTGGAGCAGGGGTTGGGGCTGGGGGAGGGGCTGGAGCAGGAGGGGCCTCCTTGGCTGGAGCAGGAGGGGCCTCCTTGGCTGGGTCCTGGCAGGAGGGCCTGGGGGCCTCCTTGGCTGGGGCAGGGGGCCTCCCTGGCTGGGGGGCAGGGGGCCTCCTGGCTGGGGCAGGGGGGGGAGGGGCAGGGGGGCCTCCTTGGCTGGGAGCTCCTGGCTGGGGCAGGAGGGGCCTCCTTGGCTGGGGCAGGGGGGAGGGGGGCCTCCTTGGCTGGGGCAGGGGGCCTCCTTGGCTGGGGGCAGGGGCCTCCTTGGCTCAGCAGGGGGCCTCCTTGGCTGGGGCCTTGGCAGGGCTCTTGCAGGGGGGGGCCCTGGCGGGGGGGCCTCCTTGGCTGGGGCAGGGGGCCTCCTTGGCTGGGGCAGGGGCCTCCCGGGGGGCAGGGGGCCTCCTTGGCCTGGGGGGGCCTCCTGGCCTTGGCTGGGGCAGGGGGGGCCCTTGGCCGGGGCAGGGCCTCCTTGGCTGGCAGGAGGCCTCCTTGGCTGTGGTAGGCAGGGGCCTCCTTGGCTGTGGTAGGAGCAGGTGCGGCCTCCTTGGCTGTGGTAGGAGCAGGTCGGCCTCCTTGGCGGCAGGTCGGCCTCCTTGGCTGTGGTAGGAGCAGGCGGCCTCCTTGGCTGTGGTAGGTGGTGGGCGCCTTGGCTGTGGTAGGAGCAGGTGGCCTCCTTGGCTGTGGTAGGAGCAGGTCGCCTCCTTGGCTGTGGTAGGAGCAGGTCGGCCTCCCTTGGCTGTGGTAGGACAGGTGCGGCCTCCTTGGCTGTGGTAGAGCAGGTCTCCTCCTTGGCTGTGCAGGAGCAGGTGCGGCCTCCTTGGCTGTGGCAGGAGCAGGTCTTGGCTGTGGCAGACAGGTGCGGGGCTGTAGGAGCAGGTGCGGCCTCCTTGGCTGTGGTAGGAGCAGGCCTCCTTGGCTGTGGTAGGAGCAGGGTGGCCTCCTTGGCTGTGTAGGAGCAGGGTGGCCTTGGGTGGAACAGGGAGCAGGGCGGCTTCTTTGCTGGAGCAGGCCTTCTTGGCGCCTTCTTAGCTGGAGCAGGTGTGGCCTTCTTGGCTGGAGCAGGTGCGGCCCCCTCGGCTGGAGCAGCACGAGTAGGTGCGGCCTCCTTGGCTGCAGCAGGTGCGGCCTCCTTGGCTGCAGCAGGTCCCTCATTGGCTGGGGAAGGTGCCATTCCCTTTTTAGCCTCCTCCTTGGGTAGAATAGTAGTTTCATCCTTAGCAGGTGCAGCTTCCTTCTTAGCATCTTTCTTACCTGGATTAGGAACAGCATCCTTCTTTAACTCTTCCTTGGCATGAGCAGTAGCATTCTTAGCCTCCTCCTTGGTTTCTTTCTTAGCTGAAGCAGGAGCAGCAGCCTTTTTAGCCTCCTCCTTTGCCTCTTCTTTGACAGGAACAGCTGCCTCCTCCTTGGCTGGGGCAGGGGCAGTTTCCTTGCCCTCTTCCTTGATACGGGCTGTGGATGCCTGTTGCTTCTTGGATTGTTTAGGTGCAGGTTTCGTATCTTCAGTCTTGGCAGGTGGGGTTTTTTTCTTATCTTCCTTAGTCTTCTTTTTACTAGCGGGTACTTCCTTCTTTCCATGGGCTGGGGTTTCCTTCTTCACATTCTCCTTGGAAGGAACAGGGACTTCCTCTTTGGTAGGTGGTGGGACTTCTTTCTTAGTTTCCTCTGGGGCAGGAACATTGGCATCCTTCTTGGTCTCTGTGTCAGGTGGAGCAGTACATTCCTTGTCCTCTTCCTTTGTAGGGGTAGACAGAGCTATAGTTTCTTGCCCTGCCTCTATTAGTTCTGGTACATCATCAAGTTCTTCCTTAAGATCCTCTATAATTAGCCCCTGATTTGGTGTAGTCAATTTCTCTGTGTCAGCTGTTATAAAAATAGGACAAGTGATTTTCAGATTCTTTTGAGAAGGAAACTTCCATGCAAAGGGTCATTATCTGCTAAGATCATCAAACTCTTAAATGTCAGTAAACTGTTGGTACTACAATAATGTAGACTAGTAATACTGTACTCCAGTTAGGATGTATTAGTGGGTATCAAGGTAACATACTGATTAACACCTGTACATAGGCTTAGTAATACCATCCTTCTGTGGTGATAAGTAACTCTAAGGGGTCTTCAGCAGGTCACTTGAATGAAGCATGATACATTAATAATATGACCTTTCAAATTGTCCACCCAGAAAACCTTTGTGTTTACTTCCATATCTGAAATCTACCTTCAATTTCTTCTTTTTTTTATCCACTCTTGCCTTTTCCCACTATGATGCAGGATAGTTGCAATCACAAACACATTCACTAGCTGTTGTAAAAAGTGCTCTGTTATTGCAGCAATCTTTCCACAAACCACAGGATTTCCATCTAATTTATTCATTACTTTGTGATACAGCATCACATCCATTCTATTGAACCACTCACTATCAATCATGCAGCCACACTATCCTTACAGAAAAAATAAGTACTGTACTGGCATACATATTTGAAAAAATAAATAAAAAATAAAATAAAATAAAATATTAATAAAAAAATAAATACAGGAGCGTCTAAAATTGGAATACATCTAGGCATTTCAACTAACGCCTGCATTTGTCTTGTTAACAAGACACAGCAATTTAAAATGTTGCTAATAACTTTCAAAGTTCATGTCACCCAATACAAATAGGTGTTAAATGTTGTTCTCGTTAAATCAACCACAATGTATAACTTTTAAACCAACTGCACTCATCTAAATCTTCATTCATTTTCATTTACCTTTCCAACACGCTACAATTATCAAATACT
Source organism: Homarus americanus (assembly GCF_018991925.1). Classification (NCBI taxonomy): domain Eukaryota; kingdom Metazoa; phylum Arthropoda; class Malacostraca; order Decapoda; family Nephropidae; genus Homarus; species Homarus americanus. The sequence goes on from NW_024731852.1 coordinate 9,369,947, forward strand.
TTTTAGCTACTAAAAATGATTCTGAAAACAATAGTGACACTGTTGAGTGATACAGTAAACCCTTGATTTCTAGTCTCTAAAGTTTCAGTATACCATAATGATTTAATTAGTATAATTTTTATCACATTTCAGGAGAGCACATTTTGCTAACTCTCTTCCATAAGAAAAAGTAAATAAATAAAAATCAGAAACAGAAGGTTTAATGTACAGTAGCTAAAGCAATTATCTGTGTGCATACTTTGTGGGAAACAATATAGACCATGGATGATAAATATTGGTATATGAGGGCTGTCACGAGTCAGACGTAAAATTTTGGGAGCATATCGACCCCCACCTGCACAGATAGTTGTTTTAGCTACTGTACATGAAGTAAAGTCAGTATAGGCAGTCTTTGGGTACAAATAAATATATATATATATATATATATATATATATATATATATATATATATATATATATATATATATATATATATATATATATATATATATATATATATATATATATATATATATATATATATATATATATATATATATATATATATATATATATATATATATATATATATATATATATATATATATATATATATATATATTTGAGAAAAGAACTAAAATGACAAAACAATAAACAAAAGTAAAAAATAAGTCATCAGATAAATAAAACTGTACAGTACATTTCAAGATTAACCTCGTTCGCATCGGCAAATGCTCGTAACCCAGGGACTGCCTGTACTTATACCTATAAATAATAATGGTTGCCCTCGTGGTCAAGGATGACCCGCCCAAAGACCACCCGGGCGTGAATTTGTTTAAGGTTTAGAAGCCGTCACCGACAAAAAATACCCACACCTAATACAGTACCAAACCTGTGTCCCTATATTTCTTTCCAAGTTTACAGTTGACTATGACCTATTGTACATATAAACAGCAAAATATTTCATATTTGAAAGTGACAGCTTAAATTGGAATTCAATAATATTGTAAGTGCATAAATAAATTATCAGTAACACCTTCAAATCTTAGCCAACAGTACTTATGGTAAAAACTACAAACCAAGGAATTTGGATACTAGTCTTGAAATATCCATGTTAGTGGATGCAGGATTTTTATTGTATGTTTAGAGGCTGGGAATCAAGGAGACCTTAGCTTATACACTAATTCTTTTGAACAAATTAATGAAGACTTCTATAACTAATTTAAACAAGCTTAGTCAATTGTTGACTGGTAAAAATGTCCATTTGATGGTTTATAACGAGAACCTTGCACGTTACTATGGAACCATGCCCTTGGGGGAAGAAAAAAAATCAGCCTGCACTTTGGGACTCTCCTTTGGAATACAAAAGCAACTTTGGTACAATTCCCTTAAACAAGAAATGTCTGAGATGAACCACAGCAAAGTATGGTATTCACTAAAATTCCCTACCATCCATTTACCAAACCCCACTAGGGGTAACCAAGGTCAATCATTTGATTTGATAAGTCCCTCATTGGTTTACCATGTTTTTGTAAATGGCTGTCAAATTATACTCAACTGTACAAAAAATAATCATTCCAACTGAATACACGAAGTTCATCTACAATATCTAATCTGCAGCCACTAAAAAATAACTCTTGTATCACCTGTTGTACTGGACTGGCATGTGCTCAGTACACTGAAATTCTATTGCACTAACCTACATCAACAAATAATCATAATAACACACCTGTTTCTGTCTTGCTTGCAGCTTCAAAGTCCTCAACAAGTTCAGGTACATCGTCATCATCCTCATCAATGCCACCAGCTGTTACATTGCCTGAAAATCAGAGATTCATTAGCTTACAGGAGATGGCAACTTCACATATAGGACACATGCTGATTTTTTTGGCCATTCTTCAGATAAAAAAGTGCGTCTTGTATGCCGTAAAATATGGTAATTACCTAGGTAGGTTGGGAGAAAAAATCCAGGATACGATGCTGGGAACACAAATACTGGTACAGAATACATAAAAAAAAAAATTATATATATATATATATATATATATATATATATATATATATATATATATATATATATATATATATATATATATATATATATATATATATATATATATATATATATATATATATATATACATACACAAGGAGAGAAAACTGTTTATTTATTTGTATGCTTATGTTTTTGCCTAAAGCCAAAACAAGAATAAAGCCAGTAATGTATATACTATAAAAATATAAATAAATAAATTATTGCAAAAAAAATTTACCACACCTTACATGACTTTTGCCATGGTCACAAAAACTTATTATGTGCACGAGAAGGTTAATACTGTACTGTGCAGTATACAGGTACTAAGATGAAGCTTCATTTAAGAAATGCATTTATAGTCTCCAATGTAGAGTTCCATTTTATATTCAGTAATGAAAGTGTACAAGTGCTCGAGAAAATCATCAACTACCAGTTTAAACACAGGATATGCTTTTCATGCATGTTCTATGTCTAGTTATTAAAGGTTTCTTCCCATTGCAGTCTCTCCTCGACTTACGACAGGGTTCCGTCCCGACGACCATGTCGTAAGTCGAAGAGGCAAAAATAATATAGAAATTCTAAAATGTCGGTCTCTTTTTCTTCTCAGCACCACGAGAACTCTCACTTTTACGCTTGCCAGCCATTTTAAAGGGAATTCCCAAAAAATTTTTGTCCGTACACAGAGCGATCACTTTTATGTCGGGACTTGAAAATATGTACTGTACCTGTAATATGAAAAATATTTTATACGACCATGGACGTCTTATGTCTGGGTTGTCGTAAGTCAAGGAGACTGTATTTTAAATTGTCTGCTATTTTTCAGCAGTGATTAACACTTGCACACCATGACTCTACATTTACATCTAATTGGCACCAATACCATGCTCGCATTAAAAAAAGACGAATGATCCATATTTTGGCGTGTCACTCCTCAAACCATTTCTCTCTCATGGTAATCCAATGCAAATTAGATATAAGGCAACCCCTCCAAGTGCAAAGCTTGAGTACTTCAGTACAGTAGTCTCCCAGCATTCACACTAGAATGTGCTGCTCAACTGTCCCTTTAAAATTTCTCCCATTGTCCCTCTCATACTCTCCTGCCCTCCATTGTATAGTAATATTTGCCTGTAAAATTATTTGTAAAATATTTTTAAGTTTCATTTTTTTTGTTTACTTTACAAACTTATAACCGCTGTTCCTGTGTAAACTGCTGGGGATGGATTTTCGTATTCTAATATTGCTTACAGCCAAACTATACGTGATAGGGAATTTCTAACACTTATAATAACCAACAGAATAACAAACAACTAGTATAATAATAAATGTAATGGCTAAAACTATAAAAATCTAAATTTTTAACAATTCCCAATAATGTAGTCCTGTATATGCATTCTCCTTTTTTTTATTTATCTGCCTTATTATTCCTATCTAATTATTCAATTCAACAAGGTGAAGCTTAGAAATGCCCACATTTTTGTTGTACAGAGGTAAGTGAAAAAATGTGACCATCACAAAAAACACAGTAATGATAGACCCCTACATTCTCTTTATATACTGCACACATGAAAACCAACTGTGTCTCTTCCAAGTTCAAGAGGGCTATGCTTCAGTAACATAGCCCCTGCGACTGAAAGACTTGCTATTGCACTACAATAACCTAACTGTTCCCATGAGGAAGATCAGCTCTGGCATTTATGCAACAACAGACAAGTTGTCGGTTCTGAGTAAACATAAGAAATACACACTGCAATGTTCGTAGAGTAATACGGTATATATAAAACTTGTAATAAAAGTTTAAAGTCCTGCTATAATAGTGGAGAGTTTATTTCTCTAAAAACAGGGCCGCCATTTGCAATGACGTCACCAGTTTCCCCGCAGATGACATTCTTCGACAAATTCACCACTGCAGTCGGAGGGAGTACAAAGGATGGCCTCTTCAGACCCTACCACATTCAGTTAAGTTTTATTTTTATTTTTTTGTGATCTAAGTCATGGACATTTTGTAAGTGAAGAAATGTGCGGTGAAGAGCAGCTTATGGACATAAAAAACTCCCATGTTCACATCAGCTCAGCTGTCACATTCTTACCCAGTAGACTTTCTCTCTTTTTTTCCAGTGCATTTACAGAGTATTTCAGTACTAGATGGAGATACGAGTCAATTTGGAAGTACCGGTAATGACATTGTCTGGACTGGTTTTGAGAATGCATTGGGATATACATGTACTGTATCATCATTTATATTAATTAATGGAAAAATAGTACTTTAACTACCACAAGTATTTGGATGTTTAGATTCGAGATAGGCTATATTGTGTAAATTTTACGTTTTGGTCATCCCTGTACTTAGACATGCAGACTGTTTTTCTGCTTGTTTGCAGTGTTATGAACGATTTGACCTTCATTTATATCGGAAATCACTAGTTTTTAGTTACTACTACCCCCCCCCCCCCAGTGTATGTTAAGCTAACCTTATAACATATAATATAACTTATCATAACCTAACCTATGACCTGTATTTTCTTAAGCAATCGGAAAAAAATTTTCGACAGAAATCCTGTAGAGATAATGTGTCTTATTGTTTAAAGTACTTAGTCCCATAGTTAGAATCTTAAGGTTCCCCAGATGACCAAAACCAAAATAATACCAACATTGTTTGGAATGTTTATACTATGAAATTTGTACAGGTCGTACCTCTCTAGTCCGGCATTCTGTGGTCTGGAACGATTTTAGTTGGTCCAATAGGTAGATAGGAACTTCTTTTTTTTTTTTTTTATCTGAATTATTATTATTATTAACACAGTATTAAATTTTGCCTCAGGCCCCAATGTGGTCAGTGACCTATGCCGGGTGGGCTAATCCCTTTAAAAAAAAAAAAGCCGCAAAAAGTTAAGGTTTGTTTACATCCGGCAGTTCGGCTGCTCTCTCTCTCTCTCTCTCTGCTTGTCTATACATTTAACCCTTCAATATATATGAGCAGTAAATAAGTGTTGCTTTCATATTCTTATGTAGAGTAATGACGATATGTTTTCACATGTGCGCACTTACATACGTGCAGTCTCACTTTTTCTTTACCATTAATGGTTAGCTACTTATATTGTTCCATTTATTAGCATTAAATAACATTACAGGTACTTCAAACAACCATATTAATTTTTTTACATTAATTTTACTACAGCTAAAATCAGGGTCTTATTTTCTTCAGTTTTATATGTAGAACCAATCAGTCAGTGGTTTTGTAAGCTTTAACATAAACAATGCCGGCAGCCATCTCGTCTCCTCTAATATTCCACGTATTATTAATAAATTGTATTGTTAATTTTGCACACACACACACACATTAATTCAATAAAAACAAGTTCAGAAACATTAATTAAAATATATATGAACAGTAAATAAGTGTTGCTTTCATATTCTTATGTAAAGTAATGACGATATGTTTTCACATGTGCGCATGCGCGCTTACATACGCGATCTCTCTTTTTCTTTACCATTATCGTTAGCTACTTCTATTGTTCCATTTATTAACATTAAATAACATTACTTAAAACAACCATATTAATTTTACTACAGCTACAACCAAGGTCTTATTTTCTTCAGTTTTATATGTAGAACCAGTCAGTCACTGGTTTTGTAATCAACGAAAACAATGCTGTGTCATTTCCTCGTGTGTTTTAATATTCAACGTATTATTAATGAATTGTATTGCTCATTTTGCACACAAACATTAATTCAATAAAAAAGACATTCAGTAATAAACAATAATGAATCTTTTGTACATAAGAGAAATGACGCTGTTTACACGATTATGCACATCGTCTGCACGTTGGCGGGCCGTTCAAACCCGTCGAAATTCAAGTTTATTTATTTATTTTTTTGTTCCAATAAAATACGTTAAGAATTAAAAACTCGCGAAATTTGAGAAGCTACTATACGACATTTAACCCTTCAAAGAGACCATGATGCAGAGAAAGTGTTGCTAGTGCTTCCAAGCATAAGCACAAGTCACCATCTATCCAGGAAAAGGGTGAATTTCCATGGTCCGGCCCCGAGGTTGCCAGACTAGAGAGGTACAACCTGTAGTAGGAACAGCCAATATCCATTGAATTCGTTATTGTGCTTAGTAATATTAATATATTCAATATAGTATTACGGTGTTGCACAGTAAAGCACAATTAATCATCTAATATTTATTTCCCAAACCTATCAGTCGAGTAGATTAGACAACTATTTCCAGGTTTATCAAGGCAGATGAAAGAAATTTACCAAAAGTAGATGTTTTTATGATTGCAGAATACTGTATTATCAAGAACTCCGCCATCTAGCTATGAAGCACGTTAAATTACATGTCATCTGATCATCTCAAGCCCATTCCCTGGCCATGGTCGCCCTGGTCCTTCCACAACATTAAATATAGACATCAGTAATGAAAACATACATTTTCCAGACATGAAATAGAGAACAGTGATGAAAACTTCCATGTTGGAGTTATCGGTCTTTTGCATCATTTTGGCACCCAGCAAGTAAATACACACGATGATACTTGAGCAGTAATTTATTTTAACCTAAAAAGAAGATATAGGTATGCCTGTGTATATCAACATTGTATATGGCCACAAGTCCTGTAACAGCACACACATCACAGCTGGCTGCTCCAAGCTCCTGCTCGGCGGCTCGAGCCAACCTGTGATATCACAACCAATCACAGAGCTTTTCGCAGT